>NC_134873.1:11414407-11714407 GCF_049852395.1 Peromyscus maniculatus bairdii | reverse complement strand
TGAATTTGACTTTTTGTCTTGTAACTTATTTCCTAAGCTTTTGGAAGATGATTTTTTTCCCTTGATTTTTTGATCACCATTTTCATTGTCATATAAATAGCTACTGATTTTTTTCTATACTGACTTTATTGTACTACTTTACTGAAGTAGTAAATCAGATGTAGAGTCTTCGGTGTTTGGGTCTTAAAGAATATGACCATAGGGTCTAGAGATGACTCAGTAGTTAAGAGCCCTGGCTCCTCTTCTAGAGGCCTGAGGCCTGGTTCCCAGCACCTACATGGCAGCTCACAACTCTAACTCTAGTTCCATGGACTCCAGCTCCCTTTTCTGGTCTCTGGGTACCAGATATGTGCATGGTACACAGACATACATGCAGGCAAAACAGCCATACACATACAATGATTTTTTTTTTTTTAAAGATGATCATACTGTCTGTAGAGATTTGACTTCTTCATTTCACGTGTCTTTCCTTGTGCTCAAGATTGAATTGAGGGGCTGTGTGTAGTAGACAAGTGCTGGACCACTGAACTGCAGCCCCATTCTTGGATCCTTTCTTTTCTCTTATTTTGCCAGCTGAGAATTCAGGAGATGTATATAGCAGTGTAGAGAAGTGGACTCCTTTGTGTTATTCCTCATTATTTTAGTTTTCCTGTTTGGTATCATCTTGGCTCGAGTTTTGTCATTTATAACTTGTCACAGTGAGGTGTGTTCCTTTTTCTAGGTTTTTCCAGACTTTATCATCAAGGGATATAGAACTTTGGACAAAGTCCACTTCTCCGTGTATTACAGTGATAGGGAGATTTCAGTCCTTGGACATCTATGTTCTCTGTTACATTTACTGATTGCTGTCTGTGGAAACATGCTTATATGTGAAGAATGAAATCAACCTGATCATAGTTTGTGGTATTTTTAATATGTTGAGTTTGTTTGAAAGTATAATTTTGAGGGGTTTTTTGGGGAGGAGGGTCTGTTTTCATCAAGGAATTTTTTTGTAGTTTTCTTCATTGTTGAGTCCTTCATGGTTTTGCTATCAGGGTAATACTACCTTCCAAGAATAAATTAGTGTTTCTTCCCTTTATATTTAGTGAAATAGTTTAGGAAGCTTGAATTCAGTAGTGAATTCAGTAGTGAATTCAAGTCCTATGCTTTCCTTTGGGAGACAAAATTCATTTCTAACTTAGTTTTGTTGCTCTTTTTTTATTTTAATTTTAATTTTATTTTATTTTGGTTTTTTGAGACAGGGTTTCTCTGTGTAGCTCTGGACTCCTTTCCTGGAACTCACTCTGTATCGCAGGCTGGCCTCGAACTCAGAGATCCGCCTGCCTCTGCCTCGAAAGTGCCGGGATTAAAGGTGTGCGCCACTGCTCAGCAGTTTGTTGCTCTTTTACATTGTTCACATTTCCTTGATTTATTTTTTTCTTCATCTGTTCATTTTGCTATTGATTAAGAATTTTATACATGCGCATAATGCATTTTCATCAAGTCCACCCACCCCTGTTTCTTTTCTTCTAATTCTTTTCCCTCTCCATTTGCTCTCTATTTTTTAACTGATAGAGTTAAATGCTGCCAGTGTATACAAGGGTGCAAAGCTATCTTTATTGTGGCATGAATGTGCAACTGTCCTGTTGTGCAGAACACACTGCTTGACTACAGTAATCCATTGGCTCTGGCTTTTACAACCTTTCTGCCCCCTCTTCCATAATGATCCCTAGTCCCCTGAGAGAAGGGATTTGATATAGATAGATGTCTTATTTAGGGTTGAGCCCTCCAAAATCTCTTATTCTCTGCATGCTGACCAGTTGTGAGTCTGTTAATTGCCATCTACTGCATAAATGAATAAATAAATAAATTAATAAATAATAACAAAACAAAAATGTTTCGTGATGAAGGTTGAAAAAGAAATTTATGGGTGTTAAGATACCCAAAGGAGTTGGTTTTAGCACCATGTCTTTTTAACAGAATAATAGTAGAAAGTTCTCCACCTTAATGGTGCTGAGCATGAGTACCATCTTGTGGAGTGTGTAGAGTGAGCCTTAAATCTGGTTAAAAAGTGGTTGGTTATTCCCCCAACATTCATGCCATACCCATGGTCCTAGACTGATCATCACTGTAGATCAGAGGGTCTCAGCTGAGTAAGCTTGCTGTGTCGTCTGTCTTCTCCCCTGGTAGTAGGCACAGCACCTTCCAGCACCATGGTGGAAGCTAGCAGTAGGATGAAGCCTCTAGGTCAGTAGAAGCTTGATTTCTTCATGTTCTGTGACTCAGTATGTGGTGTCTGCAGTAATGGGGTCTTGCCATCAAGTTATGCGTGGTAACCAAGGACAATAGCAATAGCCTATAATATTGGGGAGGATGTCTATGGGACTCTTACCTTTTGACATAATTTTGATATTTCATAAATGTCTTGAAACTATTCTTGATTTTACAGTTTATTGTGATATAAGTTTTCAAACTATCTAATCATTTTCTGGATTTTATTTACTGTGTAGTATAATGTCTCCCTTTTCAACTCTAACATTCATATGAATAAAACATAAGATAATAAACAATGAAGTACTTAATTAAAACTTTGTAAATATTATGGCTGCCTGAAAGTTGTGTAGGGAGCAGCTATAGGGTTGAATTTTTTTTGAGTGGCCACCCTTTCTCAGTGTACTTTTTGGTGGTGCAACTGACTTTGAGTCACCCATACACCTGTAAGTAACCCCTCATTAATACTCCTGTAAGTAAATCTCAATAAAATCATTGTTCTCCGAGTTGGTCTTTGGTGGGATCATTACTTGGTGTGACACAGTAGTAAGTGGCCATTTGTTCATGTCTGCCCTGGAACTGCCATATTGTGTTCTCTAGTGGAATCTTCCCAGGAGAAAAAAATGGGAGTCCAAGCAGGACCCTCTTGCTGGTCTGTCTTTTAAAGCTGTCACATGGCAGCTGAGGCCTGCCCCATCAAAAGTTAGGGGTATGGGCTGGAGAGATGGCTCAGAAGTTAAGAGCACTGGCTGTTCTTCCAAAGGTCCTGAGTTCAATTCCCAGCAACCACATGGTGGCTCACAACCATTTATAATGAGATCTGGTGCCCTCTTCTGGCCTGCAGTCATACATGCAGGGAGAACACTGTATACATAATAAATAAATCTTTTAAAAAAAAAAAAAAAAGTTAGGGGTTAGGCCTGTGTGATAGCAAAGCATAAAGACACTTGCCTGAAGACCTGAGTTTGACTTCTGGGAGACACATTGTGGAAGAAAAATCGCACCTCCTGCAAGTTGTCCTTTCACCCACCTCCATTCACACAAATGTCATTTAAATGGTTTTCAAAAGTCAGTTCAGCCTAGGAGCATCTTCATTTAGAGCTTTCCCTTTTCATGTTCAAAGCCGCTGTCAGAGCCCAGACCCCAGCATACTTTCTGACTTGCCATTTTCATCTTGAGCCTTGCCTACATCAGTTTTAACACCTAACAAGAACAAATGTCCAGGCGTCAAGGTATTGCCCCAGTGTTTCAGTGAGTGGAAAAAAGTAAACTGAGCACTGACATGCCACGGAGGAGGCAAACAGGAAACCGAGCATTCTGCCTACCAGGCTCTGTGCCCCTCCACCTCCCCCAGACGGGGTTTCTCTGTGTAAACAGCCCTGGCTGCAACTCATTCTGTAGACCAGGCTGACCTTGAACCGCCTCTGCATCCTGAATGCCGGGATTAAAGGTATGTGCCACCAACCACCCAGCTGGCCTCTGTGCCTTTTAAAAAGCACTGTTACTATTAAAGCAAATGAGGAAGGAGAAGATGGGAATCTGACTATGCCCAGGATGTGGGCTCAGGTTTTAGTCTCAGTCACAAACTATGTGTGTGCAGCAGCTTCAGAGGGGTCAGTAATCACTGGCTGCAGGCTTGGATTTATAAGCTGTCACAGTAATGCTCAGGCCAACTCACCCATAGTCCATAGGTCCCTTCTCAAGGTGGTACCATGTGGGAAAGCCAATACATAAAAGCCCCTGCTGTCAAGCCTGATGATCACCCTGAGTTTGATCTCTGACCCGAATGGTGCACAGAAAGAACAGGCTATCTCAAGTTGTTCTGTGGTGTCCGTGCTCAGCTATGGCAAGTGTATATGTGCATGCGCACTAAATAAACAAAATAATTTAAGAGAAAATTTTATATGAACCAGTCCATAGAGACTTATGTCCCTTGGTCCCTACTGATTAGGAAGTCTTTGTCTCAGGAGAATGGGTAGTTATATTTCTTAGTTTCTCCACTCCAGATTGACTTAATCTGATCCTATTTGACCCAGAATGTGAGAGGCTCATTCATTGTGTAAAGTTCTCCTGAATCCAAACCATTTAGATGCAGGGCATTCTCTGAGTATCAAAGGTTCCCAGAATCGGACCACACAGTAAGACCTTCAAGACTGGAGAAATGGCTCAGCTCAGTCGTTACAAATGTTTATTGCTTGTCTGGAGGAACATAACATGGGTGTGGTTCCCAGCACCCATATCAGTTCACAACTGCCATAACTTCAGGGTCCATGGATCTGGCACCCTCTTCTAGCCTTGAAGAGCATCTACATGTATGTAGCATATAGATACACATATACAAATGAAATCTTTTTTTTTTTTTTTTTAAAGACAGCTATCGTGATTTTTCCTTTTTTGTTTTTTTGTTTTCTTGAGACAGGGTTAATCTCTCTAACAGACCTGGCTGTCCTGGAACTTGCTTTGTAGACCAGGCTGGCCTTGAACTCAGTGCGATCCGCTTGCCTCTGCTTCCTGAGTGCTGGGATTAAAGGTGTGTGTCACTACGCCTGGCTCCCTTTTTGTGTATTAAAGATGTTTTTCATTCCTTGCTTCTACTTCAATCCCTTCTTATGTGAGTGTTCCTGTGAATTCCAAGGCTTGGGATCTGAGAAAGGGCTCCCTGCATTTATCCAAACTGTATTCTCTATCCTTTGCATCCTGTTAGGTATTAAGAAATAGCAAACCAGCCCAGCATGGTGGTGCATGCCTTTAATCCCAGCACTTGGGGCAGAGACAGGAGGAGCTCTGTGAGTTTGAGGCCAGCCTGGGCTACAAAGCAAGTTCCAGGACAGGCATGATTCTGTTACACAGAGAAACCCTGTCTCAAAACAAAACAAAACAAAACAAAACAAAAGGCAAACCAGCACCCTTTCATTTTTCCACTGTCTGCCAAGCAATAGGCTACTTAAGAGGATAGTACTTACATGTCTTTTTCCTTGTCGTAATCCAGTTCCCTCTTAACGTGTGCATGTTGTTGGGTTTTGTTTGGGAGGTGGGCAGACAGCTCAGCCTCAATTCTGTGTCTCAATGTTCATACACTCTCCTGCTGATACAGCCTTGTTAAGTTCTCTGCCTATGCATGTTATTTGTAGGAACTGCAATCTATTCTTTGGTCCATCAGCTCTTTTTTTTTCTTTTTTAATTTAATTTTTTTATTATGTATAAAGCATATATGACAGTTGGCCAGAAGAGCGCACCAGATCTCATTACAGATGGTTGTGAGCCACCATGTGGTTTCTGGGAATTGAACTCAGGACCTCTGGAAGAGCAGTCAGTGCTCTTAACCGCTGAGCCATCTCTCCAGCCCCCATCAGCTCTTTTCTTTTCAAGCATTCCTGAACTTAATGAGATATTCCTTCTGCCTGTATGTTTTCTCTTGCACCTTTCAGTATACTTCATTTGTCCTGCATATATATTATAGTACAAACAGCATATGTATACAACACACACACATATATTTGTACTATAATATGGCATGTGGATGTTCTTATCTCATCCTTTCAGTTTTTCCATTTAGTGTGCTAATTGCACACCATTTATCCCTGGATTGGCCTCTTTCCTCAGACTTCAGAAGTTTTCTGGTATGATATTATTGAAAATATTTTTTTTGCCTTTCACACAATAAACTTGCATGCCCACGATACATAGATTTAGTCTTTTTACAGTGTTAGAATTTTTTCCATTCATCCATCCACTCATTTATTCCTCTGTGTGTGTGTGTGTGTGTGTGTGTGTGTGTGTGTGTGTGTGTGCATACCATACACATCATGCAGCACACATATGGAGGTCAGAGAACAACTTTGTGTAATAAACTTTCTCCTATCACATTTATATGTTTCATCCTAGGGATGGAACTCAAGTTGCCAAGTTCGTGCAGTAAGTACTTCACCCTCTGAGCTATCTCCGAACCCTTTCTGGGAGTGGGTTCTTATAACTGATTTCTGTCTCTCCAAACCCTTTCTGATGGTGGTTCTTATGGTTGATTTCTGTTGCTTTTTGAATGTTCTGTTCCCCCATCTTGTCTTCAAGCCCTGCTATGCTGTCCTTCCCTTGAACAGTTCTGTTGGTGAATTCTTCATTCCCAGTATTTAGTTTGGTTCTTCTTCAATGTTTCTTTCTACTGAACTCCACTTCCTCTGCTGACTTATTAATTCATGTTTTTGTTCTGCTGAATTCATTCAGGAGTCTGTGTCCACTTTTTCTTTCACATATTTACAGTTACTCTTTTGATTTCATTCTCAACTAATTCACTCACATTGAAGGCCATTACTGTGGGATTAGTAGTTTTCATAGGAGTCAGGTTGTCTTGGTTTTTTGTTTTTGCTGTAGTTTTCATTGAAGCTTGTTTATGTTGGGTTAAATCATTTGTTGAATTTTATTCTCTTAAATTACGTCATTCTTCCAGTGCCAGTGTTTAGAAGAGACTGGGTTATGGTAGTGTTATGGTGTTGGTTACCTCTGCCCTGTGGTGTTTGGGTCCCCCACGCTAAATGCCCATGTTCCCACCACAGGGGGAATATTGTCTGCAAAAACTAATCAGTATCTGGGGGTCTTGTGTGGAATATAAAACTATCACCACCTGAATGTCAATAATTTTAGGAAATAAAGGAGTATTGAGAATTCTTTGTGCACCGTTATATTAGTTCCGTTGGGTATGAATGGAAAGGGAAAAAAGCAAAGTGAGATGAGTGACTAGTGTTGTCTAGATAGAGAAACAGTAATGGAGGGACAGTAAAGAGGGAAAGAGGATAATGAGAGGAGAGGAGGCAGTTTTGCTTTTAAGAGTAGAATGAGAGAGAGAGAGAGAGAGAGAGAGAGAGAGAGAGAGAGAGAGAGAGAGAGAGAGACTGTGGTGGTTTGAATAAGAATGGCCCGCAGGCTTATATGTTTGGATGCTTGGTCACCTGTTCAAGGGAAGGACAGCATAGCAAGGCTTGAAGACAACATGGGGACAGAACATTCAGAAAGAGAAGGAAAGGGAGAAGGAGGAAAGGACGGAGTCGATAGGGCTGAGAGTGGCTTCCAGACGCACTTTTGTGTCTTAGGGGAAGCTGGACAGTGGGGTGCACGTCTTTAATCCCAGCTCTTGGGAAGCAGAAGCAGGCAGATCTCTGTGAATTCGAGGCCATCCTGGTCTACAAAGCAAGTTCCAGGACAGCCTGGGCTGTTACACAGAGAAACCCTGTCTCAGAAAACAAACAAAACAAAACAAAACAACAGCAACAAGACACACACACACACACACAAACAAAAAAAATTTAGAGGATGGAGAGAATACAAACGAAGAAGGGATAAATAACACTAAGGATGTTTGAAAAAGCTATAAAATGATTTTGTGTTTGCCTAAAATTGCATATATAAAGTATATTTGTATATATATATACATACACATACATACACACACATACACACATTTATATATATATATAAATATATATATAAAAAGTTATATATATATAACTTTTTAGTGAAGATTTGCCTGCCACTTGGGATGGCAATGCTGCCTCCAAGAGCCATAGACTATCTTATGAAAACCCCAGTGCCAGGCATGGGAAACCTCCCTTTGAGCTGTTGGTCTAGAGACCTATATATTGGCAAGGTTGCCTCTCAGACTTGAAGGGAAGACCCTATGGCTGAAGACACCATGCACTTTGGACATAGGGTGTCTTAGTCATGCTGTAATGAAACACCATGACTAAAAGTAACTTGGGGGGGGAAGGATTTATTTGGCTTTCATTTTCATATTGCTATTCATTGCTGAAGGAAGTCAGGACAGGAACTCCAAACAGAGCATGAACCTGGAGGCAGAAGTTGATGCAGAGGCCATAGGGGGTCCTGTTTACTGGCTTGCTCCTCATGGCTTGCTCAGCCTTCTTTCTTATAGAAACCAGGACCTTCAGCCCTGGGATAGCACCACCAACAATGATCTGGGTCCTCCCCCATCAATCACTAATTTAAAAAATCCCTACAGGCTTGCCTGCAGCCCGATCTTATGGAAGCATTTTCTCAATTGAACTTCCCTGCTCTCAGATGAGTTTAGCTTGTGTCAAGTTGACATAAAACTATCCAGGACACAGGACTTGGATGAATCAAGTTAGAGCTGAACCACAAGCCTCCTTTCTAGAGGTGCTATAAGAGCTGCCAAGAAAGAAAAGCAATCAGCAGTTCTAACCAGCTGGGTGCTGAAAAACCACAGTGAGCAGCATGACATTATATCCCCAATGCTGCAATAGTGGCACTTACATCCTGGCAGTAACCAACAACTGTCTAATTTGCCTTAAGTCTTTCTCAGTCGGAGGGTACTGAAAACCTACCCAACTGCCTGTGGCTGGAAAAGCCATGTAATCTAGAGAAGAACCTACTACTGTAATTTTCTCAAGCAGGTACATTGTTAGAACTTATTCTTACAGTCACAGATGAGTGTAGCTTCCTTCATTCGTCAAGTAATTTATCTTTTTGCAGTAGATGAAGACCATTACAGAAATCTACAACTGGTCAAAATGCAGAGAACAGCAAACAGTGGGGTGCCCAATCCCTGTTGATGTGCCTGTTACAAAAAACCTACACCAAAAGCTCAAGGGGACAGAAAGATTGTAAGAGCCAGAGGACCAGAACATCTGCTGCAAGATAGTGTCTTCTGTATATAACAGGGAAGCTGCACCCATGAAATCTCAACAGTGCGGTGGCCTACACAAGATCTGAACAATGACAACACTAGTTGACAGGCCAAGGTTGGAAGGTTGAACTCCCACTGGCCCCACACTTGGTTTAGAGCTGTAGACCATTAATGACTGCTGAAAGAGGGAGGATCATTCTTCACCAGGGATGAGCTACCTAATTGGTTATCTATTACCAAGTGGCCAGCCATGAAAACATAAATAACAAGCAATACTAAATGGACTCAAGGTTGTTTTTATATATTTATTAATTTACATATGTATATAACAATATAAAGGAAAGGAGGCCATGAATTTGAAAGGGGAGAGGAGACATGGGAGGGTTTGGAGAGAGAAGGGATTAGAACTATTTCAGAAATTTTTAAATTAAAATTTAAAATTAAAAAAGTTTTAATAGAGAGACCACCATTCCAGTTAAAGTGTTTCAACAATGCAAACTTAACTCTTGATTTAAAAAAAAAAAAAGCATAAGAGAGATGGCTCAGCAGTTAAGAGCAAAGATGTGTTGTACTTGTTTAACTATGTAAAGATGTGTTGCATTTGTTTAATTATGTAAAGATGTGTTGCTGTTTTACCTTGCCTGCCTAAGGCACCTGATTGGTCTAATAAAAAGTTGAATGGCCAATAGTGAGGGAGGACATATAGGTGGGACTTCCAGGCAAGGAGAGTAAGTAGGAGGAGGAATTTAGGCTGGGGGGTGGGGAGGGAAGGGGAAGAAAAGATGCCAGGGGTCAGCCAGCCAAACATGGAGGAAGCAGGAAAGTAGAACATACAGAATGAAAGGTAAAAAGCCCCAAGGCAAAACATAGCTGAATAGAAACAAGTTAAATTAAGTTAAAAGAGCTAGTGGGACAAGCCTAAGCTAAGGCCGAGCATTTATAATTAATAATAAGTCACAGTGACTTTATTTGGGAGCTGGTGGACAGCCCAAAGAAAATTCCAGCTCCAAAGTTGTCCTAAATTGGAAGAGATCTATTTGCTTCTGTATTGAGGTCTGAATGACAAGTGTTCCCCATAGGCTTATGTATTTGAACACTTAGTCTCCAGCATGTGGCAATGTTAGGAGGCAGAGCTTTGCTGAAGGAAATACTCACTGGAGGTGGGTTTTGAATTTATACCCTTGCCTCACTCTCAGCACACTCTCTGCTTCCTGTGTGTAGTTGCGATGTGATCTCTTGGCTTCCTTCTCCAGCTACCTGGTATACCATGCCTCCTCTACCTTCTGTCTCCATTACCTCCACTCCCTCTGGAACAACAAACTCTTCTGTAAGTTGCTGTGCATCCTGGTGCTTCTGTTTCACAGCAACAGAAAAGTAACAATGCTCCCTACTTCCCAAGTGTTGGGATTAAAGGCCTGTGTCACCAGGCCCAGCTATTCTGCTACTTTTCCCCAAAGTTTGTATCAGATGGGCTGATAAAATAAACATCTGTCAATATCTGACCTTTTAAATTATTTTGCTTGTTTTGTTTTTTCAAGACAGAGTTTCCTTGTGTAGCCCTTGTTGTCCTGAAACTCAAATATTTTATCTCCTATAAAACCGTTTGGTAGGGCTGGAGAGATGTCTTGGTGGTTAAGAGCACTGGCTGCTCTTCCAAAGACCTGCATTCAATTCCCAGCACCCACGTGGAAGCTCACAACTGTCTGCAACTCCAGTTCCAGGGAATCCAAAACCCTCACACAGATAAATGTGCTCAAAAATAAAAACATTTTTTTTTTAAAAAAGAACTGTTTAGTAATTTACTTAGACCCTCTGTGACCTGTTCAAGCTTTCTGGTTTTGCCCTCCATTAATAATTTAAGTATGTATGTATGTATGTATATATGTATGTATGTATTTATTTATTATTGGTGTGTATAATGTGTATGTTTGTAAATGTAAGCATACTTGTGCCATGGCATGCGTGTGGAATTGTTCTGACATTCCACAAGTACGTGGGCTCTGGGAATGTAACTCAGTTTTTCAAGATTGTATGGAGAACAACTTTACAAGAGACATCATCTCATTGACTCCCTTCACTTCTTCTAAAAACTCCTTTCAGATTTTTACATAACTTATATCTGTAAGTTTTAATACTTTGTTTTAACTTGGCCCTTTTTTGTCATCAGTTTATCAAAAGTCAGATCTGGGCCTGTCAGACCACTTTATGTACTGCCCTTGGCAGACCTACATTTATTTCTGCAATTGTTGTTCCTTCCTCTGTCTTTATTGTTCTTTTTATTGGCATATGGGGCCAGGAACCAAACTTAATCTGCTGTGATTATCAGGATCATGAGGTCCCACTTCATATTCTAGTTACGTTATGAACTAGAAGGAATGCGGACTAATGTAACTGTTTTAGGCTAATTATTATTATTATTTTAAGACAGTGTCTCACAATATAGCTGTGGCTGCTCTGGAACTTAATATGCCAGACCACTTACTTCTTTTTTTTTTGGGGGGGGCGGGGTGGGGGAGGACCTAGGATTGGTTTCCAGCACCCACATGGTTTATAACATCCATCGCTAACTCCAGTTCCAGAGGATTTGATGCCTCATGGCCTCCACAGACACTGCACACACGTGGTACGCAGGCACACATGCAGGCAAAAAATACCCACAGACATAAAATAGTCAAAGTAAGATTACACTTCTGTAAGAGTAGAAAAAAACTAAGATTTTTCTGTCCATGTGTAGACTATAAAGTTTTATCTGCTACACATCTCAGACTTTATTGTCACTTATTCTTTTTTCATTTTTGGTTTAGAGGGTTCTTTTGTTGTTGGTGGCAGTGGTTTTTATTGTGTTTTTAGATTCTTTTACATAATTTTTTCTCTTTGTCTTGCAAAAGTCTTACCACAAGCTCACTTATATATAGCGGCATACATGGGACCCACAATTCTCTGGCCTTGGTCCTGGGATGTGGGTTTAACTTTTGTGTTTCACTTTACCTGAGAACATTGGAATATTTTTTCTATTTTGAGGCTGTAATTTGAATGTTGTCCATGGATTTTCAGTGCTATGAGGGTCATGCTTCCTGTGGGCTCATTGACTCATAGTAGTCAGTGACCTTTGAGAATGTCACTGGGAACTTCACCTTGGAGGAGTGGGCTATCCTGATTCCATCCCAGAAGGACCTCTATAAAGAGATGATGCAGGAAACCTTGAGGAAACTGGCCTCTGTCGGTAAGTATGTAATCATTCTTTTTATTAGTCAATTAAAGAAAAAGTATTTCTGTTTTATCATTGCTGCTGCAAGAATTGAAAAAACATTTAAGAAACATTAGTGAATGTGTGAGATGGGATTGTCATATATGCTAATCCACTATAACATAATAATTCATAATGGATTCTCTGGATCTGTATTTTAGAAAACAGGGAAACACCAAAACATTGAAGATAAGTACCAGAATCCATGGATAAAACTAAGATAACTTGTGCCTTGGGAGACATCCATGTTCTTTAAGAGCTACATTGTGATCAGACATGTTACCAAGAAATAAAAGATACATGTACATCCAGCTTCAAACTCAGTTAAGCTCAGGGAATTTTTAGCAAAACCACAAACATTTTTACCATCAGAAGAAAAACAGTCCAAATATTCCCATACAGGAAAACAACTGAAACATGATGCCAAAAATGATACTTCATCATGCTTCACATACACCAGCTTTATTCCATACAGTATTAAAATTAAAACAGTTATAAGGTATATGAAAAAATAAAATTTTTTTAGACAGGGACCAATTGTTAAAATATCTCATTTTGGACATAAAAAATTTGAAATGCAGCATGATTTTGGCCATTGGTGTGTATTAAATTATGCATACTATTGGGTATTAAATTTGTATTAAGTGTGACAGACATTTTTGCCTGACATGGAAGTAATATAACACAACCACTCATAAATACCACTGTTTTTATTGTAGCTGTCCTCAAACCAAGTTGCAGACCATTCAGTGAAGACATGTTCAAAATTTCTCAAAGCTAATGGAACCGACATTTCTACTAGTAAATCATTAACAAGGAAAGTATAATGCACCTTTGCTTTCTTGCAGCAGTCAACTGGTGGACAAATTCTATGGATGCAGAAAAGGTCATCAGCATGCAAAAATCTTCACCTTCTTTGCTGAGGGTATTGTAAATCAGAACTTTGTTTGTTTGGTTGGTTTTTGAGACAGTTTCTCTGTATAGCCTTGAATGTCCTGGAACTCACTCTGTATACTAGGTTGCCAGAGATCTAAGAGATCTGCCTGCCTCTGCCTCCCAAGTGCTGAATTAAAGGCATGCACCATGACCACCTGGCTCATACTTTCTTTTTCAAAATTTATTTATTTTTACTTTAATGTGCATTGGCATTTTGCCTGCATGTATGTCTTTGTGAGAATTTTGGATCCCCTGAAAATGGAGTTACAGAAGGTTATGAGCTGTCCTGTGGGTGCTAGAAATTGAACCCTAATCCTCTGGAAGAGCAGCCAGTGCTCTTAACCACTGAGCCATCTCTCCAACCCTGTAAATCAGAACTCTTATTACCCATGAGTACATAGATATGAAAGCAATGAGTATGCAAAAGTGGTTATTGACCATTTATCTCTAAATGTACACCTTAAACCTAATACAGGGCACAGATCATATGAGCATTGGGAATATGGAAATAAACTGTTTAAAAATAAGCACTGTGAAGAAGACTTCAGATGTGGTGAAAATAATGAAAGTCCTTCCACTGAAGAAATATGGAAGCAATATGGGGAAGTTTTCAGGTCTTTTCAAAAGCATAAATGACATTACCACGCCAAGAAGTCCCATGTATGTATGTAAGCAATATGGGAAAGCCTTCACTTGTTCCCGTAGTCTACAAAGACATGAAAGAATTCAAACTGGAAAAAAACATTATGTATATAAACAGTGTGGAAATATTTTCACTTTTTATACTTCATATATTGTACATGAAAGGGTCCACTGTGGAGAAAAACTTTTCATCTGAAGGCATTATGGGAAAACCTTCATTATGTCTACTTCCCCTTCAATTACATAAACTCACACTAGAAAAAAACCTTACATGTGTAAGCAATGTGGGAAAGCTTTCTTGTTTTCATAGCAATTACAAAAACATGAAGCAATTCACCCTTATGTTTGTAAGTAATATGGGAAAAGCTTCACTTGTTCCAATTCCCTAAAAACATATGGAAGAATTCACTCTGGTGAGAAGCCTTATGTGTGTAAGCAGTGTGGGAAAACCTTTAATCATTCCTTTTCTCCTATAAGACACGAAAGAATTCACATGGGAGAGAGACCCTATTTGTGCACAAAATATTGAAGATTTTTCACTGATTATAGTTTATATCATGTCCATGAAAGTATACACAGTAAAGAAAAACCCTACAAATGTAAACATTGTGGGAAAACCTTCATTACTTCTACTTATCTTGAAGTGCATGAATGAATACACACTGGAGAGAAACCTTATGTATGTAAGCAATGTGGGAAAGGCTTCACTTGTTGCAGTTTCCTAAAAACACATGGAAGAAGTCACACTGGTGAGAATCCTTATGTGTGTAAGCAGTATGGAAACCTTTGCTTATTCTTATACCCTTACAAAAACATGAAATAATTAACACTACAGAGAAACCTTGTGTATGTAAAAAATGTGGGAAAGCTTTCACTCATTACAATTCACTTTACTTCCATGAAAGGATACACAGTGGAGAAAACCCTAAAATGCAAGCATTGTGAGAAAGATTCTGCTTGTTCTGATACCTTTAGCAATGCAGCTATCTACTTTTGATTTACCTAGTCTTTGTTGGGATCATTATTTTCGTCTGTTATTGGTTCCCTATGTAGGTTAAGTAGACATTTATTTGTGCATCTCTTCCCAGGAAAATTTACCCAAAACTGTGTTTTTTTTCTACTTTCTATTGCTGTGAAGAGACACCATGATCAAGACAACTTACAAAAGAAAGCATTTAATTGGGGGCTTCCTTATAGTTTCAGAGGGTGTATCCATGGCCATCATGGTGGAGATATAGTGGCAGGCAGGCAAGCATGGCACTGGAGCAGTAGCTGAGAGTTTATATGTTGAATAAACATCCAGGAGACAGAGAGAGACTGGTCATGATGTGGGCTTTTGAAAGTCTTACCTCAAAGTCTTACCCCCCCCCCGCCCGTGACATACTTCCAACAAAGGCCACACCTATTTCTTCCCCAAAACAGTTTCACCAGCTAGAGATCAAGCATTTAAACATATGAGCCTATGGGGGCATTCTCACTGTTTCCTCGAGTAGTGAAGTCTTACCTAAAGGGGAGGAAGTAAGTCTGAGATGGAGTCTCGTCATCTTTCTAAGCTGGCATCTAGGAGCTGAGGACCACCACCAAGAGTCGTTCTACCTTGAGGCTGCATTGGATTTGCAGGCTTCTCTTTGGTATTTAGAACATCTGTCAGAATCGATCACTTTGTGACCTGTAGATGATGTAGATTCCATCTCCTCCCAGAGCCTTCCTTACAGTAGTCTGAGCTGACAGGAAACAAATGTCCCAACTTCATGGTGTTGCACCACTGTTTGATGGATGAAAGCAAATAAGCTTGACATCTGTCCTTAAAGAGAAGGCACACCCCAAGGAGGTCAGAGGACAACTTGTAAGAATTTGTTCTCTTACCAGCAGGTAGTTTCTGGATATCAAACACAGATTGTACGGCTTGTCAGTAGGCAGGCTGAGTGATCTCACCAGCCCAAATTAATTTTAACTCCTAAGAACTATCATGGGAAAGAAACAACTTAACTGTCCACAGAAATATTTATGACCTGTGAAGTCGCCTGATATTCTGAAGGATCAAATGGCAAAGAAGATTGGAAAATGGTCCAGCTCTCAGATACAGTGGATCCATGTAACTTAATGTTTTTAGATACTATGTAGCTAGTAGTTAGGGTTTTTATTGCTGTGAAGAGACATCATGACTGTAACAACTCTTATAAAGAAAACGTTTAATTGGGGTGGCTGTTTACAGTTTCAGAGGTTCAGTCCATTATCATCATGATGGGCAGAATAGTGGCATACAGGCAGATGTGGTACTGGAGTAGTAGCTGAGAGTTCTACATCTTGCAGACAACTGGAGGTCAACTGAGACACTGGGCGGTGTCCTGAGCATAGGAAACCTCAAAGCCCACTCCCACAGTGACACACTTCCTCCAACAAGGCCATACCTACTTTAGCAAAGCCATACCTCCTAATAGTGCTACTCCATTTGAGATTATGGGGGGATTGCATTCAAACCACCACAGCTGTCCTTACACTTGATCCACTTGCCATGACCTTGCAAGTATTGAGATTACTTCTTTGACTCAGCATGGCCAGCTATGATAGTTAAGGATTATTGATATCTAGAACAGTATATAATATACTAGCCAATGTAATTATGAAGGTGTTTCTGGGTAGAATTAATGGGAGACACTGTTGGGGTATACAAGTTTGTTATCCAATAGGTGCCCAGATGCAAAATAAAAGTAATGAATACGGAGGCACACTAGCACTAGTATTTTCTACCTCATGTCGGCCATGAAATGAGCCATTGCACTCCACCACATGGTCCCCACTGTAATGTTATGCCTGGGCCCTGAAACATTAGAGGAAATGACTGCAGATTTCAGCCTGTGAAAGTATGAGCTGAAACTCTGCCCTATAGTTTTTGTCCATGTAGGCACAAAATATGGATAGATGAGCCAGGCATGATTGTACACACCTTTAATCTCAGCACTCAGAAGTCAGAGGCAGGTGGAACTCTATGAGTTCAAGGCCAGCCTGATCTACATATCAAGTAATGATGCATGGTGAGACCCTTTCTCAAAAAAAGAAAAAACCTGCCACCACCAAAAAACAACAACAAAACACCCATAGATGACATCCTTTGCCATGAATCTACCCATCCAAAGAATTGGAAGCCCTTAGTGTTATCCAAAATCCAATTCTTAGTCTGGAATTGGAGACCAAAGTAGGATACCCTAGCCACTTAAAAAAGAACTATTTTTAAGTATGTATATGTGTGGGTGTGGATATGTCGGTGTAAGTACAGCTATGCATGGAGGCCAGAGACATTGGATCCCCTGGAGCTGGAGTCACAAGTGGTTGTGATTCACCCAACATGAGTGCTGGGAACCAACTCACTTAAGTTCTCTGGAAGAGCAGTAAGCACCCTTGAGCACTGAGTTACAGCTCCAACCTCCTAACATCACTTTATTTAAATGCTTTCACAATATCTTGCAAACTGGAATCCCAAAGTGACACAGAACTACAGTTAGAGGCTGAGTGCAAAGATC
Source organism: Peromyscus maniculatus bairdii (assembly GCF_049852395.1). Taxonomy (NCBI): domain Eukaryota; kingdom Metazoa; phylum Chordata; class Mammalia; order Rodentia; family Cricetidae; genus Peromyscus; species Peromyscus maniculatus. The sequence continues at coordinate 11,697,156 of NC_134873.1, read as the reverse complement.
TCAAATTGAGTGGCAATTTTTTATGCACTGTGAAATGCGTTTTCTACTTAGGTATAGCTTAGTTTTTAATACATTGGTGTGCATTCTCAAAGACTTGGAAAATATTTTCCAATCTAGCTACAGTATCCATAGTAAGCCATTTGAAAGATATATGAACTCAAACATTTGGACAAGGATAGACTTCCATGAAGCACTCACTGGCTGACAGGCTGGTGCCAAGGAGAAGCACCTTACTCAGCCCTTCAGTGCCTTTCAGTAAAGTCTTTGACTGTCATTCCACCTTTCTCTGCCTGTCCTTGGTCTTTCTAAGTCCATATTTCATGATGAGGAAGTTTTGGTAAAGGAAGAATGAAAAGGAAGTGGAAATGTCTAATTAGATAACTTAAAATAGTCCCAACCTTCAGGAAGCTGAGACACAGAGTCCCTGAAATGTGAGAGCCTGTGAAAAGAAAAATTAAAGAATAGAGGAAAAAGAAAGTAGGAATAAAAAGGGATGTAGAAAGGATAATAACAGAACTGGGTATGGTGGCACAAGTCTTTAATACTAACACTTGGAGGACAAAAGCCACCCTGGTCTACACTATGAGATGTTGTGTCAATCAAAAATAAAACAAACAAACAAACAAACAAACAAACAACCCAGAGCAGGACACAGTTTCACTACATTGACATCAGGCATTAAATAAAGAAGAATAAATATGAAGTGTAATGAACTGGATGAGGATCTAAAAATATGACAGCGAGCATCTTGACCCTGGTTGTGAGTCTACAAGCCTTCCTTCACAGTCTATCAGAAGCCCATTACACCCATGGAGGCTTTGAAATGTCAAGTCTCAAATACTGTTCTTGCCTCAGTGTAGTCTTTTGGAGGTTGGGGCAAATATGCTAGTCCTGTCAGTGGGTATTTCTTCATAGATTTAGTCACAGTTCTGGGTGAACCTTTATGCATCCAGCCATGAATGCTGGCCATGTCTCACAGTACGGAGTCTTTTGCAAGTTTGGTTCACAGGTAGGCTAGTCCTGTCTTTTGGGGTTGGCTTCTAAATTCTGCCCCGTTTCCACCCCATGGTCTTTTCCACTGTCTGGTGTGCTGCTTGGAATCTGTGTCTGTGTTTCCGCACACTCTGATCAGGTTTTCCTCTTACAGATTCGTTTCTTCCCAGAAGTTGAGAGATTGTTATATTAACTACTTTTTTATTGTTGTGATAAAATACCATGATCAAAGCAACTCATAGAAGAAAAAGTTTCTTTGGGCTTATGGTTCCAGAGGGATAAGGGGTCATGGTGGGGGGCGGGGGTGTGTCAGCAAGCAGCAGGTATGGGGGCTGGAGTAGAAGCTGGATGAGTCTCACATCTTGAATGGCAAGCAGGAGCCAGAGAGAGAAAGCAAGTAGAGGCTTTTTATTCTCAAAGCCTGCCGCTAGTAATGTGCTTCCTCCAGCAAGACCACACCTCCTAAACCTTCCCATACAGTGCCACCAGTTGGGAACCAAGTATTCAAATGCCAGAGACTTTGGGGGACATTTATCATTCAAACCACAATGGTCTACTGGCTGAGTTTTGGTGTATAGTCATGTGACACTTGCTCTGAGATTCTGGAAAGTGCAGTTCAAAGGAAGTCTAGGGATGCCACCCCCGCCCCCTTAAGAGGGGGCGTCTTTTGTTTTGCATTTTTGTCTTTTGTTTTTTGAGACAGGGTTTCTCTGTGTAGTCCTGGTTGTCCTGGAACTTGCTCTGTAGACCAGGCTGGCCTAGAACTAAGAGTTCCACCTGCCTCTGCCTCCCAGGTGCTGTGATTAAAGGCGTGCACCACTACTACCTGTCACAAGGTGGCGTCTTTTATAATGGCTTTCCCCAAATACCCCACTCCATGTGTCAAGAGAGGGTTTCTCTGGCATATCTCCTCCCTCTGACAATGCTGTTACCACATACCTCTTCTCTTCCCCTCCTTCTACTCCTTTAAATGCCCATTACTTGGCAAGTGAGATGGTTAAGTGGGCAAAAGCCCCTCTTGCTAATATGAGTTTGATCCCCGGAGTCTACATAGTAGAAACAGAAAACCAACTTTCACAAATTGTTCTCTGTTTTCCTTTTACGTGCAATGCTTCCACATAAGTATGCATACACGCTAAATAAAATACATGTTTTTTAAAGTATTACTGCTCATTCAGTGCAGACATTTTCATTCTCTTGTTTTTGTTGTTGCTTTCTAGTTTTTGCTTTCATTTTGTCTGTGATTTTTGTTGTTGTTTTAAGACAGGGTCTCTCTATGTAACCCTGGATGTCCTGCAGCTCACTAGGTAGACCAGGCTGGCCTTGAACTCATATGCCTGTCTCTACCTCTGAAGTTCTGTTGTTTTTGTTTTAAACTGCATGTGTGTGTATGTGCCTGTGCCAGTGTGCTGGTGTGGGTGTGTGACTACAGGTGCCTGTGGAGCACAGAGGAGTCAGATGCCCCTGGAGCTGATGTTATAGGTAGTTGTGAATTAGCCAACATGGGTGTTAGGAACAGTATGTGCTCTTAGTTACTGAGCCATCATAAGATTATCTCCAGTCCCTCCCTCCAGGTCTCTTGTTTTAAGCCATGGCTTTGTGACATGGCAAAGTTTCCTTCATCTTGTTTCAGCTGGTGCAATCTTTAGTTTAACCTGAAACTGACCCCCCTCTTTCCGAACTCTGCCCTGAAAAGTCCCATGGGAAAGTACCCAACCCTGTTTTAGAAACTGGTCAAAATGCCCCAGTTAACTGCATGTTTTTGGCTTCTGTTAAACTGCTTGCTTGCTTTACTTCCCCTGCAACTGCCAACCAGGATATAGTTTTTCTGTGTTGTTTGCCTTTTAAAGGCTCCCTGTAAAATGCATTTGATGCTGCTCTGTGAGAAGTGTTTCTCTCTAGGCAGTCACCAGTAGATTAATACAGACTCACAATTCAGACTTTGGGTTTCTACCCCACAGCAGTTTCTACCATTGCGTTTGCTGCTCCCTCTCTCTGTGAGGGCAGAGCACCCCATTTCAAGCCTACAGCTTCAAGACAGACTGGATGTACCCTTCTGCTTTATAAAGTTCTCTATTTTACCTTGCTATTAAAAGTAGAGATGCTTAGGCATCACTAACCTCTGCTGATCACTACTGTCCAACCTTCCTAAGTTTATTCCCTGGAGAATGCAGCAGACTGTGCCTGCACATCATTCACCAACTTAGATTCTCCCTTCTATCCTGGGGATACATCTTATTTTTAACTCCAAGTGAAGCACAGAGGGAAGAGAGGAGTGTTCCTCATCCTGGTTGGATTCTTAAGTATTGTAATTGGGTGGGAACTTGTGGAGGAACCAAGAAAGACCAAGAATTGCTCAAGGAGAATGTGGGGTGTCAATGATGGAAGCACAAGACCAAACTGGAGACAGTATTTCAAGAAGGGTCATTGTCCTACCACCCTTGGAAAACATGACCCAAAAATCAGATATGTAAACCAGTCATTGGTGACTGTGGAAAAAAAAAATTCTCTGTGTTGCACAAAGAAACAAAGTGAAAGTAACCTAGCAAGGTTTCTATTTGCAAAATGGATGCACCAACCAAACACTGGGCTAGCAAGCAGCATGCATGGCCAAGAAGACCTCTGTCTTTTATCCCTAATGCAAGGGTGAGCTTAGCTGTTTCTCATTGGCTGATGTTCAACTCCATAGTCTATTCCTGATTAGCTAATTTTGAAAACAGCAGGAAGGATGAGTGAGGGGCCAGCCTCTCTGGGAATGCAACAGTATCTTTGTGTAAACAAAAGTTTTTCAAGGTGGGGGAAGAATAAAATATTTGCATAAAAGATTTACATTGTGGAGGAGAATGATGGAATATTGGCTCCTGGTGAGCTAATGACCTTTGATAGGAAAAAAAAAGTTTCAGGATGGGCATGGTAGCATATAACTTTAACGGCATCACTAGGCAGTCAGAGCCTGTTGGGTCTCTATGATGAATATGTGTCCAGCCTGGCCTGTAGAAAGAGTTCCAAGCAGCCACAGTTACATAGTTAGATCCTATCTCAACAAACTAACAAGTCAGATGTGGAATGGTCCTCTCTGTGTGGTGGCAGGCAAATCAAATTCCTCAGAAGCCACGTTCCTAAAACCAGTCAACTCCACTTTAAAATCCACAGCAGTCTTGTGTGTTCTGTCTAAGCTAGAAAAGCAGTCGCTAAGCAGCAGCTAGCCTGGCATAGGGGCGCACGCCTTTAATCCCAGCACTCGGGAGGCAGAGGCAGGCAGATCTGTGAGTCCAAGTCCAGCCTGGGCTACATAGTGAGTTCCAGGACAGCCAGAACTACATAGTGAGACACCGTCTTGAAAAAACCAAAACCAAAACCAAACAAAAACAACAAAAGCAGCAGCTAAGTGTTGGGATCATGGGACAGTGTGCCTGTGCCCGGTGGTGGCTCAGCAAACATGGTCCCATTCTGTTCTAGTGTTTCTACTTCATCAGGGCCGTGATCTCCAGCACTGGAGGCTGGGGAAGTCAAGGCCCTGCATAGATTTTATTTCTAATACACTGATGAAACTTTTCAGGTATGGAATCCAAGTGGGATATTGAGGCACATTGTCTTTTGGAATAAGAGATTTATTAGAGGGGTTATTAACCAATAGAAGAATATTGGAGGCTCTGAGAAGAGTTAGTGGGGTCCCTTCTTAAAGGGTTTCAGAAGACAGGGGACAGTTCTGAGCCATTCGATTGATAAGGAAGACAGTAGGATGCACTTGTAGCCAGGCTGTCTTTGATTTATGGGGGTCTGTTTGCCTGGGACCTGAATGTAGAATCTGCTATGAGGGTCTGTTTGCCTGGGACCTGTATGTAGAATCTGCTATGAGGATGGAGAGGAATCAAAAACGATTTACTTTAGTTCTACAAACCAAATTAGTCTCTGCGGTTGTCATTGTTTAACCAAAGTGTAGGAGCTTTACAAAACAAAATGACCATGGCTATCAAGCCCAGACTCCCATGGATGTTCATCGGGCTAGGGCTACTTTGTGTATTTCCTTTTTCTTTCCCTTTGGTTGAGTCAGATATTTTTCTGCGGTAGCAAAGGCACCGTGGAGAAAAACCAATTTAAAAAAAAAAATGAGGGTGACTCCTGGTGCCAGAAGAAGACTATAGGAAGTTAAATGCTTTCGTCTTCCTTACATTCCCCATCATGCCTACCAGCCATGGGCACTGGGGCACATGGAACAAGAACACAAGAAAGAAAGGATTTACATGTGTACTGCATGTCTGTACTGGTCAGTTTGACACTTGACACAAGTTAGAGTCAACAGAAAGGAAGAAACCGCAGTTGAGGAAATGCCTCCATGAGATTCAGCTGTAAGGCATTTTTTCAATTAGTGATCAACAGGGCAAGGCCCAGTCCATGGTTCTATCCTTGGGATGCTGGTCCTGGGTTCTATGAGAAACCAGACTGAGCAAGCCATGAGAAGTGAGCCAGTAAGCAGCACCCTCCATGGTCTCTGCATCAGCTCCTATCTCCAGGTTCCTGCTCTGTTTGAGTACCTGTCCTGACTTCCTTTCATGATAGACAGCAATTTGGAAGTGCAAGCCAAATAAACCCTTTGCTCCCAAACTTACTTATTGGTCATGGTGTTTCATTGCAGCAATAGAAACCCTAAGACAAACTTAGACAGTGTCCCACCCTTTCTCCCAAGGTAAAGAGATTGGTTAAAGAGAAAAAGATAGAGAGCCTTTCTCCTTTCTCTCCTGCCAGGAGCAAAGGAAGGAATCAAGGGAATTACAGACCTGATTATATATATATATATATATATATATATATATATATATATATATATATATGATTACAGACCTGATATATATGTGTGTGTATACATACATACATACATATATACATATACACATACATATACATACACACACACACACACACACACACACACACACACACACACACACATATATATATATATCAGACAGAACGATATACTCTAGAGATTGGATCTCATCCCAGAATCTCAGCTAAAGGGCAGCAGCTGGAGATTGATCGAAGCAAATGATCGCGCTAAGTTCCTGTGTGCCGCAGTTGGATGCAGGTGGCACCTGGCTCTAAGCCCCTGCCTTAGCAGCATGTGGAGTCCTCAGCAACTTCTACCCACGTGAGTCTGGGATTCTTTTTTTTTTTTTTTTTTTTTAGATTTATTTATTTCTTATGTATACAGCATGTATGACTGCAGGCCAGAAGAGAGCATCAGATCTCATTACAGATGGTTGTGAGCCACCATGTGGTTGCTGGGAATTGAACTCAGGACTTCTGGAAGAGCAGTCAGTGCTCTTAACTCTCTCCAGCCCGAGTCAGTCTGGGATTCTTGATGTCAGGTCCAGAAGAAACTTGGAATAGTGGGCTATTTGAGGTGTTTATCAGTGCACAAAAGCACTTGCTGGCCTCCAGGCTCTCTCGGTATTAGCAGAATCTGCGGCTCTTTTCACCTTGCCCCCTACCCTAAACTGCTCTAATTCATGGGCTTCCCTACCTACCCCCTCCCCCAGCTTCTCCTCGTCCTTATAACCCTGGTGTTTCAGCTATGCTCTGTTTCATCTTCCTCTCTCTGGGTCTCCTTGGCCCACACCCTCCTTGTCTGTCTTCCTCTCGTGCTCTCCACCTCTCTCCCTCCTTTCATGGCCTGTCCAGTCTGCTGGCCATGTTCAGTTTCTCTCCCAGCTCTGGATTCTTCCAGATGCCTCTGGCTGTACTCTCTCTCCCTCATATCTACAATAAAAACCTTCCCCTCAACTACACCTTGGAGAAATCACATCCTCAGTTTATATGTCAGGTGCCAAAGCCCTTAGTTTATACACTTGACTGGCAAAAAAAAAAAAAAAAAAAAAAAAAAAAAAAAAAAAAAAAAAAAAAAAAGGATTTCTGAATGAATCTTTATGAAGAAGGACACTGGAGTTTCTTTTCTTTTTCTTTCTTTTTTTTTTTCCTGATTTTTTGAGACAGGGTTTTTCTGTGTAGCTTTGCGCCTTTCCTGGGACTCACTTGGTAGCCCAGGCTGGCCTCGAACTCACAGAGATCCACCTGCCTCTGCCTCCCAAGTGCTGGGATTAAAGGCGTGTGCCACCACCGCCCATCGGAGTTTCTTTTTGTTGTTGTTTTTTGAGATACAGTCTCACTAAGTAGCTCTGGCTGTCCTGGAACTCACTGTGTAGACCAGGTTGGCCTCAAACTCACAGAGCTTCATCTGCCTCCCAAGTGGGATTAATGGAATACAACACCTAGGACAGGTGTTTCTTAAGGAGTGCTTTCTTCAACTCCCCGTGTTTGTTCTAAATAGATTTAAGCACTAGGGTTATTAGAAAGAGAAAAGAATAACACAAATCCAAGACAGAGTGCAGACTTCTCAAGGGAGAATACTACACTTAATTGTCTTTACGATAGCCATAGATGTGATTATAATGTATTCTTCAGTTATATCTTCAAAGGGAAACCCATAGCCATCTGTAACTTTAGCTCCAGGGGATCCAGTGTCCTCTTCTGACCTCTGCAAACATCAGCACACATGTGTACACATGCACACACACACACACACACACACACACACACACACACCACCACCACCACCACCACCACCACCACCACCACCAATAGTAATAATAATATTAAATCTTTTACAAGAGAGGTTGCAGGCTGGATTCTGAGGCATATTGGATAAGACTGGATCTGACAAATCCTTAAAACACAGGAGTTACATGAGAAAGCCAGGTTATTTTTACTACAACTAGAAGTTTAGTAGAGGCAAGACTATCAAGTCTTGCTTGTGAGAGCCCCATAAAATACCTAGGACAGGGATATATGGAGTATATGAGACAGGCCATACTCAAGGTCATATATATTTACAACTAAAGCACGATTCATTGCTCTTTTAGCATTCTTATCTCAAAATATCTCTATATAAAAAGAATATTGTCCTTATGGTCTGGAGAGATGGCTCAGGGGTCAAGAGCACTTGATGTGGTGGCTTGAAATTGACAGCCCGTTTCCTTAGGCAGGCAACAACCATTTCTGCCCCTATGAAAGGTTGCAGACATCTTTTTTTTTTTTTTTTTTTTCCTAGCAGATCCTTCACCTTGCCATGTACACCAACAGTCCCATCTGCGGACAGGGCCTGTCTTCTGCTGCCTCGGAAATTAAAAACCATTTGTAACTTCAGCTCCAGGAGTTCTGACACACTCTTCTCACCTCCACAGGTACCAGGCACATGTGTGGTACACACACACACACATGCAGGCAAAACACTCATACACATAAAATAAATAAATCTTTAAAAAACGGTTTTGACACAAAATATTGTCTTGACATAGACATCCTTCACAACAAATGTTAAGTGTACTGGAATCCTTTTCTTCTTATATTTTATTGTACAGTGTATTTATGTGTATGTGTACCTGCATGCAAGCGCACTTTTCAGAGCACTGGCGTGGAGGTCAGAGGACTTCTTTCAGGAGTCAATTCTCTCCTCCCACAATGTAGGTCGCAGAGAAGGAACTCAGGTTGTCTGGCAGGCTTGGTGGCTTACTCACTAAGCCACCAGGATCCTGTGCTGGAATTCTTAACGCCCTGGTGAGAGGTTTTAGCCACAGCACCTCTGAGGGGCTCCTTTCCAATTTCCTCTAAATTTTCCCTGTCTTTCTTACTTCATTCCTTCTTGGTACATGGAGTTCTTACTTTGGTGGGAGGAAGAATCTAATGATTTTCTGTCTTACTCTCTGTTTACATTTATTATAACGTGGAGACTTACTGTGGTGGCCATTTTGGAGACGATTGGCTTGTTTGTCTGGTGAACATAGGTTGGGGCATTTTGTTAGGGGCAAAAACTATGAAACAAATCATTAGCCGTGTGTGCTGTGGATTCCTTCCTACAGAATGAAATATAAATGTGTTATAATAATATTGAATACGTGGCCCTATCACTTTAACAGAAGCAGAGATCGCCTGCTGCTTGGAAGCCAGGACAAAGTTCTGTGAGCGCATGCTTTTCCCTCGGGCGGTCTGGGACCTTTGTGCATAGAATCCCGTGGATTGCTGCACGATGGGAGGAGGATTGTTCCGTACTGCATAAACTGTCCAACCAGAAGATTTGGCCTTAGAAGGGAGACTCTGCAAAACACATTTTTGGTGCCACCTTTTGTACTCGCCATATTAGATGTCCGTACACAGCCCCCTCCATGTCTGTGTCACGTCCACCGGCCGCTAGAGTTATAGGAGGATCCGAGGACACCTAGTGGCTGAAAATGGTGACTGCTGCGTGCGTCCTGGGTTTGGGAACGAGGCTGCTGCAAGCCTTAAGCGCTGTGAGGACATAACCTGTGCGAAGCAGCAGTCCGGCTCCGCTGGGTCCCGGTCCCGCGGGGTGGAGCTGGGCCAGCAGGCAGAGCCACTGTCCTGTGCCTCGCTGAGCGCTCAGTGCTGCTGCGGGCTCTCTGAGCAGCTGGGCGCCCGTAGGCCGCATCTCTACAGTCTGGGTGGTGGTGGCGGAGGGGGACGAGGAGATTTGCACTCAGTTTGGGGTTCATGCTCCGGAGGGGTGGCAGTTCCGGGTCCTGAATTTTTTATGTGAGACCGGTAGACAGATGATAAATAAGTTCTCAAGTTTGTCGGTTTCGTTGCCGTATTTTGCTTGCTAGCCAGCAGGTGGCAATCAGAGATGATTTTGTAACAATCTCGTCGCTAATATTTACCGGCAGATCACACATTAATGTTTCACACAGCTATATGCAATCGTGCTGTTCACAGAGTGGCTAAGAAAGAGTTAAACAAGTGGCAGAGATGAGAGATCCTGTCTTGAAGTCGGAGGCAAGGACTGAGACTGGAGCAGAGAAAAGGTGCAGAAGTGGACAATGTGTGTGGCGAGATGCAGGCTGTTAGATTTGAAGGGGCCCGAGTGTTCCAAGCAGGAGAAGCTCTATGGGACTGACGTGGCAGGAGTCCTTCCCTGTGGTAAGTTTCCGGGCTCTTGACCGTTGACCAGATCACTCAGTGCCTGCCACACTTTGGCCTTGGGGTGGTCCTTCTTTTATAGTCACGGATAAAGGGATTGCACTTTGTGTGGTTGATAAGCTCACCTGGCTGGCTGGAGTTTCTGATATGACCTTAAATATTTTCAGATACTTTTGAAAGTTTGTATCTTCTGGTTTGCTGACAGAGGGTGGCTGCTTACTTGTGTAAGCAAGATACAAGGTTCATCTTTCTTGGCACATTTCTGCTAACATGAAGTAAATCAGGTTAAGGCCATTGCTTAATCAAAGCAGCCATTACTTCCAGACTTGGCACAACAACAAAGCTGGCATTTTCTACAGCATGGAGTAACCCAGAGCAGTCAGCCTGTCCTTCTGTCATATTGGTGGCACCTGCTTTTATTATGAGTGTCACAGATTTGAGGGAAGCTTTCTAAATATTATTGGCCTGTACTTTACCCCCAGTGATTCTTAGAACTAGCAACAATTACCTAAGTTTCCAGTATTGCTAAACTAACTGAACGTGGACATCCACATCCATGGGTGACTGGGATCGGCCTCTATCTTCATTATTATTGCCCTTGGACTGTGATTAGACATTTCACTTCTTTTCAAGACAGAGTCTCACTATGTAGCCCTGGTTGGCCTGGAACTGTTTGCTTCTGTTTCACCAAATGCTAGGATTAAAGGGCCACAACATCTGGATTTAGACATTGTATTCAAATGCAAAATCTTGGTAGAGGTGGGCCATGACTGTACGTGGAAGGTGTGTTTCAGTAAGAGAACGCCCAAGTGTTTGATCTACAAGGTTCCCTAGAGTTATGCTATTGGAGAAACTGAGACACTGTCTCTCTCTGTCTCTCTCTCTGTGTCTTCTCTCTGTCTCTGTCTCTGTCTCTCTCTCTCTCTTCTTAGTTTCATTAATAAAGAATTTAGAAAAGGGCGCAAAGTCAACTCTATTCCAATTTAAGAGAAAACTAACAGACCAGGTGTGGTGGTTTGAATGAGAATGTCCCTTAGAGGCTCACATCCCAGTTGGCAGTGTGGTTTGGGGGACGTTGACGAGACAGGGCCTTGTTGGAGGAAGTACGTCACCGGAAGTGGGCTTTGGCAGTTTAAGGCCTCGTGCCATGTCCAGTTTGCTCTCTGTTTTGTGCTATGGTTCCAGAAGTGAGCTCCGAGCTTCTGTTCCTGCTGCCTTGTCCGCCGCTTGCCGCCACGCTTCCCCACTGAGGACCTGCGGAACCATCAGCCCACAGAAATCCCGGCTGTGGTGTTTTATCACAGCAAGAGACAAGTAAAATAACACAACAGGCGAGATGTAAATCTTGGCAGCTGCTGGAATAGGAAGAAGGAGGAAAAAGCCTCTTACAATGGCGGTTGGTAAGCATCAGCATGGCTAGGGGAGTATTAAGTTTCAGAGAATGAATGAGAAGGCCCAGAGCATCAGGGGAAAGCATCCACAGGCTTTAGTCAGTATTAATAAATAAATAAATAAATAAATAAATAAATAAATAAATAAATAAATAAATAAATAACAAAACAAAAACAAAAACGTAGAAGAGGGAAAAAAGTTAGATTGTCCAATTCAGAAAAATGGCAAGTGGATTAACTCCTGTGTGTGACTGAATGTCATTTCTGTTTCCTGTTCTTTCTACTATGCCCTCCCTGCCAATATGGACTCTAGTCTTCTGGAACTGTGAGCCAAAGTAAGTGCTGTCCTTTCCTAGCTTGCTTTTATCAGGCTGCTTTATCATAGCATCATGAAAGTAACTCGTACACTGTTCTAGAGCCACATCTGTAGTAAGTAGGACAGTATCGTAAGCTGTCCTTATTGTAAGGTGACTTCTATGCATCAGAGACCAGAAGGAATCCAACCCCCTGAAAATGATGTTACTAGGGCCCTCCATACATTAATCATGAATCAAAAAAGAAAAAGAATCCTCCCGCAGACATGCCCATGGATCAGTCTGATGGAGGCAATTTCTCAGTTGAGGTTCCTCTTCCCAGGTGACTCCAGTTTGTCACACGACATAAACTAACTAGCATAAGATTCAAGTCTTTCATAACAAGCATTTCAAAACCAATTTTATTTTAAAAGTTCAATTTTTTGTTCTGACCTGTAAGGCAACAAAAAGGCAGGATAATACTCCGGCATCTCTGTTCGGAGTTTGTCCTCTGGGAAAACACAGAGACAACCATTCTTCTAAATCTTAGCGGTCTCGAATTTTCAATTTTAGTCAGAGCCTCACTGGACCACTCTCATGTGAGGGCCTGAGAACTAAGAAATTTTTTTGTTTTCACTTTTCTTCTTCTTCTTCTTCTTCTTCTTCTTCTTCTTCTTCTTCTTCTTCTTCTTCTTCTTCTTCTTCTTCTTCTTCTTCTTCTTTCTTCCTCCTCCTCCTCCTCCTCCTCCTCCTCCTCCTCCTCCGACAGGATTTCTCTGTGTAGTCCCAGCTAGCCTGGAACTCACTCTGTAGACCAGGCTGGCCTTGAACAAAAGGATATGTTATGGGAATTCTGCCATTCCGTCTAATGACCAATCAAATGGAATGTTTTTTGTTTTTGTTTTTGTTTTGTTTTGTTTTTTGACACAATGGGTGTGGTCTTCTCTGAAGCTTCGTGACTCCTTAAAACCTTTAAAAAAGTCACTCTCGCTGCGGAGATGTGGCTTGCAGTTTGGTTCCATCTCCCTTGGGCAGACTGGCAGGACAGCAGCAGCTGAACCAGCAGCAGCCTCTCTGTTTTGTTCTATGTCGTGTGTGTGCTTTATTGATTTCACCTGTTAATAAACCTGATTTGACCCTAAAGTTCTGTCCGCTATAAAGATCCACCTGCCTCTGCCTCCCGAGTGCTGGGATTGCAGGTGTGCGCCACCGCTGCCCAGCACAATAGGGAATTTTCTCACCTATTTTACAGAATCAGAATTGAGACAAGGAAGAAAGTAAAAGAAGATTAAACAGGTAACAGTCTTATCAAGGATATCCAATTATATCCAACCTGTTGGGGCAGCCAGTCAGTACTTTTTATTTTTAAACTCTGCTTATATTATGAAATGGAATTTGGGCCAATTTGACAGTTTTAATTCGTGTGAGCACTCACTCATCCTATAAGCCAATTTGGTACTATGTAAACAATACAAAAATATAAGCATATGCAGAGCATGTAGAGTATGTGTGCACACACATGAGATTTTTAAAAATAATTTATTTAAATTTATTTTATGTGCATTGGTGTGAAGGTGTCAGATGCCCTGGAACTGGAGTTACAGACAGTTGTGAACTGCCATATGAGTGCCAAGAATTGAATCCACATCCTCGGGAAGAGCAGCCAGTGCTCTTAACTGCTGAGCCATCTTTCTAGCCCTGATAGAGATATTTTTAATCACTTAAAAAAAATTTAGCCGGGAGGTGGTGACCTTTAATCCCAGCACTCCAGAGGCAGAGGCAGGTGGATCTCTGAATATGAGGTCAGTCTGGTCTACAGAGTGAGTGCCAGGACAGTCAGGGCTAGCTACACAGAGAAATGGTGTCTCAAAAAACCAAAAACCAAACAACAACAACAACAAAACCCTTTTGTTTAGATCTACTATTCCCCATGTCCTGCACACCTTGGGTCTCAGAATCCTGACTAGGAATGGAAAGCGAAATAAGAAAGGACAGACCACAGACACACAGAGTGAAGCTTTGGTTCTGTGGGGTATTGAAGGCAGGAGGTGTGGACAGCTAGTCACATCCCTTTCACACTCAAGGGCAGAGGGAAAAAATCCATAATGTTCACTTGCCTGTTTGCTTGTGCTCAGCCCGATTGCTCTACTCTTGTATAATTCAGTACATCCCTCTTCACCTAAGGAATGGTGCTGCCCACAGTAGGCTGCCTCTTCTCACACTGACTTACTTAATTAAGGTGACCCCTCACAGACATGCTAACAAATCAACCCAATGTGGACATCTCCTCATTGAAGCTCTCTTCCCAGGAAATCTTGAGTTGTGTTGACAGTAAAAGCTAACGGTAACACCAGATGAGGTAGAATTTTTTTCCTCTGGAATTTCCAAGGCGGTGCAGTCTCACGATAGCTGGGTTTGTGTTGTTGCTACTGTTGCTGTTGTTCTCTTATAGGCATTTGGCAGCCACAATTTGTCATGGAAGCTGGTAAACAGACCCAGTATACAAAGAGAAACTAGTGTAAGCTACCAGCACAAAGGATGAGCCGATTCTGCTGTTGCTTTACCCTAGAACTCCAACGAACTGTTGGAATTGCTGTGTGAGAGGCTCTTCAGATGTATAAACAATATAATCATTGTCTCAGTCAGTGTTCTATTGCTGGGAAGAGACATCATGACCATGGCAACTCTTAGAAACAAAGCATTTACTTGGGACCTGCCTATAGTTCAGAGGTTTAGTCCATTGTCACCGTGGCAGGAAGTATGGTGGCTTGTAGTCAGAAATGGTGCTGGAGAAGTAGATGAGAGCTTTACATCCAGATCTTCAGGAAACAGCAAGAGAGAGCCACTGGGCCTGGCTTGGGCTTCCGAAACCCCAAAACCCACCCTCAGTGACACACTTCCTCCAACAAGGCCACACCCACTCCAACAAAGCCACACCCACTCCAACACGGCCACAGCTCCTTTTCCCTCTTGAGTAGCACCACTCTCTAATGACAAAGCATTCAAATACATGAGTCTACAGGGGCCATTCCTATCCAAACCACCACAAGCATGATGATCAAGATATGGCTTGAACGTGTGTAGAACATAATACCATGTCAGTGTCTTAGGAATTAAGTCTGGATCTCCTATACTATGAGGCTCACTCTTATGTCAACATGTATTTGCTTATACAGGAGTCAGTGGCCTTTAAGGACATGGCTGTGAACTTCACCTGGGGGAGTGGACTATGTCAGATCCAAACCAAAAGGAGCTTTATTAAGATCTTCTGTGGGAAACCTTGAGGAACCCGGTCTCCACAGTAAACAGATGATTATTGTCTTAACTAAAGAACAAGTGCTTCTGGCTCATCAGTGCCGCTGCATGGACTGAAATATGGTAAAGAAGCATTTGGGTAAATAAGTCGAGTGAATCACTTTATACAGTGGATTTAACTAGAATCTAGTATTTTTCCTATGATAATATTTTGTAATATCATCATTCCTAATGATTTCTCTGGGTCTGCCTTTTAAAAAACCAAATGAGAACATGAAAACACTGAAAATGAATACCAACATCCCTGGTGAAAACTAGGTAATTCATACCCCCAAGAGACATTATTGGTCCTCTAAAATCTTAGTATGATAAGATACTTAAGAAAAAGTAAAAGACAAATATATATAGCTTCAAAGTGATTTAATCCTGAGTAATTTTCTCCAAAACTGCATGCTTATTAAGACTCAGCAATCAGAACATCCCAAGTGTTCTAATATTGGAAGCAAATAGAACATCATGATGCCATAGTGATTCTTTCTTATGGTCTGTACACATAAACTTCATTCTATGCATGATATTATTGAAAATGCTATGTTAATTTATCTGCAAACTTTGGGTATAAGGCATGTACAAAATAAAAGCAATATATATATACTGGAACAATTACCAACATACCTAATGGATATCAAGTATTCCCAAAATCCAACATAATTTGTGTCAGTAACATTGTACATCAAGAATGTACACAATAGCCGGGCGGTGGTGGCGCACGCCTTTAATCCCAGCACTCGGGAGGCAGAGGCAGGCGGATCTCTGTGAGTTCGAGGCCAGCCTGGGCTACCGAGTGAGTCCCAGGAAAGGCGCAAAGCTACACAGAGAAACCCTGTCTCGAAAAACCAAAAAAAAAAAAAAAAAAAAAGAATGTACACAATAGTTTGGGTGTTGGTGGGTTGGTGGTGCACACCTTTAATCCCAGCACTCAGGAGGCAGAGGCAGGTGGATCTCTGTGAGTTTGAGGCCAGCCTGGTCAAAAAAAAGATGGGTTGAAGAAGAGCCAGAACTGTTACACAGAGAAACACTGTCTTGAAAGAAAAAAAGAAAAAATGTGCACAATGGTGTTTATTTAAATGTGACATAGATATTTAATGTTTGCCAGACATGAAGATGATATAATGCAACTGTATATGAATATTATACTTTTTGTTTAGCTATGCTCAAACCATTTTGCAGAGCATATAGTTTGAATATGTTAAAAATTTACAGGTCATGTTATCACTTATTATATAACAAATCATTAATAACCAAAATCTTAGTAATGCTTTTTTTTTCATTTTTCTTGCAGCCAATTGGAAGAGAAATCATGTGGATGTAAAGAAAGTCACCAGTGTGCAAAAATCTCCAACTGCATCTCAAAGCAGTTGTAAATCTACACAGAAATATCCATAAGTGAAAATGGAGTGTATGAAGAAATAGGCATTGGCTATATATCTCTAAGTGTGTTCTCAAAGCTCTCCCAGGATACAAACCTTATGAAGACCAAGAATATGGAAAGAAACCATATAAGCATAAAGAGTTTGAGAATATCTCCAGTTCCCCTATGTCCTTTCTGAAGCATGAAGGGACTCATACTGGAGAGAATTCTTCTAAAATAATCACTGTGATGAGATACTTTTATATTTCAGATATGGTCAACATCATGAAAGAACTTTCATTAGAGAGAAAAAAATCCACGAGTATAAGCAATGTGAGAAAGTTTCATTTCATTCATTTCAAAGGCATGAGGAATGTCACAGTCAGTAGAAATTCTATGTAAGTAAACAATGTGAGAACACCTTCACTCTTCCCACTATTCTAAAAAAACATGAAAGAAATCACACTGGTGAGAAGCCCTATGTATGTAAGGTATGTGAGAAAGCCTTCTTGCTTCTGAAGCAATTACAAAGACATGAGGTAATTCCTAGTGGCAAGAATCCTGGGCCAGGCGTGGTGGCACACACGTTTAATCCCAGCACTCGGGAGGCAAGGGCAGCTGATCGCTGCTCCTCTATCAGTTGCAGGCTTCTCCCTCTCATAGCAGTTGCTGCTGTCCAGTCTCCTGTTCTGCCATACTTGTATCACAGGGCTGCTCTCTCTTTCCTGGCTCTCCATCACATATTCTTGCATCATAATGACATTGGTGTAAGCCCTCAAGCCTCTTGAGTGCCCAGGCCTCTCCCCCAAGGATCCCTAACTGCCTGGTTTCACCCACAGAATACTCTGTCTGCTCTAACTGCTGGACCCTGCACCTACCCTACAGAGTAAAAAGCCCAATCTCTTGAAATCCCACCAATCTCTACCCTGGAAAGCTCCACCCTGAAATGTTCCATTCCCTTCTCAAGAATCTCCATATGAGCCCTGTATCCTGCCCAGTTTGCTGCATTTTTCCACCCTGTCTGAGGCAGCCACTTTCCTGGATTCCTTTCTCCCAATAATCCTCTTAGTGAGGTTTGGGTGATGATCTTTGCTGGAGTGGAGTGAGGCAGAGAAGTAACAACTTTTGAAGGAGCAGCACAGAACTGCTACATTTCTGTGGATAAACTCCCTTAGCAGAGCAGAGCAGAACTGCTACGTTCCTGTGGGGAAACCATCCCCAAAAGAACAGAGCTTTAGGTAGAGCCTGGTTTCCCATGCTAGGATATCCTCCCCGTTAGAGTTGTAACACCTACAGTTGGGAGCTGTGGTGTGTCATGCAGTGTACCTTTTGCCCAAACAGTAGTCATTACCATGAGTTGCTGGTCTGGTTCAGGGCCTCTGGCTTCTGACACAACATCAATACTGGACCCTCACCAAGACTCCTCTCAGATATCCTGATGTTACCCGGAGTCATGAGGTCCTGTGGCTATGGTTCTGCAGGACTGGCCCCTTCACATGTTCCCGTAGCTCATAGATGGGCTAGATGTTGGGGTGCATCAACTCAAAGCCCTGGATCTGGGTAGTAGCTGAGTTGGTCAACCTGGGTCTCTACCACACCCAACCCATAAGGGGTGAGGCCAGCTCTCCTACCCTGTGAGGGGTTGGGCCAGCTCTCCCTTGGCCTGCAAGGGGTGAGGACAGATCTCCATCACTGAGGGATGGAGCCAGGCAAGGGTGGCTGGCAAGGGACGGGGTAAGAGGACTTTTTCCATGTGGTTTGACAAGAAAAATATTTCACCCGGGAACTGTAGTTACAGACAGCTGTGAGCTGCCATGTGGGTGTTAGGAATTGAACCCAGGTCCTCTGATAGATCAGTCAGTGCTATTAACTACTGAGCCATCTCTCCAGCCCCAAAACAGGTTTTCTTTCTTTCTTTCTTTCTTTCTTTCTTTCTTTCTTTCTTTCTTTCTTTCTTTCTTTCTTTCTTTCTTTCTTTCTTTCTTTCTTTCTTTCTTTCTTTCTTTCTTTCTTTCTCTTTCTTTCTTTCTCTTTCTTTCTTTCTTTCTTTTTCTTTCTTCCTTCCTTCCTTCCTTCTCTCTCTCCCTCCCTCCCTCCCTTCCTTCCTTCCTTCCCTCCCTCCCTCCCTCCCTCTCTCCCTCCTTTTTTCCTTCTTTCTTTCTTTCTTTCTTTCTTTCTTTCTTTCTTTCTTTCTTTCTTTCTTTCTTTCTTTCTTTCTTTTTCTTCCTTCCTTCCTTCCTTCCTTCCTTCCTTCCTTCCTTCCTTCCTTCCTTCCTTCTCTCTCTCCCTCCCTCCCTCCCTCCCTTCCTTCCTTTCCTCCCTCCCTCCCTCCCTCCCTCTCTCCCTCCTTTTTTCCTTCTTTCTTTCTTTCTTTCTTTCTTTCTTTCTTTCTTTCTTTCTTTCTTTCTTTCTTTCTTTCTTTCTTTTTTTCAACACAGGGTTTCTCTGTTTATGTAGCCTTGGCTGTGCTGGAACTCACTCTGTAGACCAGACTGGCCTTGAATATAGATATCTGCCTACATTTGTTTTCTGTGTGCTGTGTCATGGCTAGCTCATTTTTCTTTTTAAAAGACTTATTTATTTATTTATTTATTTATTTATTTATTTATTTATTTATTTATTTATTTATTTATCACATATATGGAGTTCTGCATGCATGTGTGCCTGCACACCAGAAGAGGGCACCAGATCTCATTATCTGTTTGTGAGTTATCTGGTTAACTCACATTATCTGGTTGTGAGTTGTCATGTGGTTTCTGAGAATTGAATTCAGGACCTCTGGAAGAATAGCTAATGCTCTTAAACCCTGAGCCATCTCTCCAGCCCCTAGTTCATTCTTAATTATATTTCTGGACTCCACATTTTTATTTTTTGCTCTAGAAAAGTAAGTTTTTATCTGACTAGGTTAAATGGAATGATTTCTTAAAATCAGAAGATGGAGACCAGTGAGACCTACATCTGAATAAACCACAAAAATAAAATGAAGTGCACTAACATAACATAATTTTGTAAGCTTCATTACAGTAATATTACATAAGTTTAAAGAGTGGTTTTTAAAATTCAATTAAGTGGTTATTTCTCTTGTCATTTTAAACTGTGTTGGGCTCATAAGTGAGTTGATATTTATTTGTAATAGGTCAGAACTCAAAAAAATTTCCTTATTTTAGACCATTGTGATTAATGGTGATTTATTATTATTTTTCTGAATATTGTGACTTTCCTATTTGATTCATGTAGCATATTCTGACTATTTTGTACAAATTTCATTCTCTTTGATGCACAAAAAGTTTTATGTTGATTTTGATGCTGTTAATTTTTAACTTAATGCTTTAAGAATTTCATAAAATGTACTTTGATCATGTTCTGTAGCATGAATTCTAAGTAGTCTTAATAACAAAACCCTGGAGTCAGATATTGGTGTAAATTCTGAAAGATCAGAGAAATAAAGAAGCTGCCACAGTCACCTCTTACCTCTCTGACTCCTCAGATCAATAAAGGGCCAAGCTCCTGTCTCCAACCTGCTTTATTACTTCCTTTCTCCACCCAGCCATATCACTTCCTGTCTCCTGTCTGTACAGACCTCCAGACCTCTATGGTTAACTAATGGCAAGCTCTACCCTCTGATCTTCAGGCAAGCTTTATTATTAGAGCACAAACAAAATATCACCACATTTCCCTTTTTGTCTAAAATTTAAAAAGGTTATAACTAATATAAGAAAAATTATATGCAATAAGTACAATAACTATATATAATATATATAGGCAATAAGTACATCAGCAATGTCTAGTCCATAAACATTTGACAAATTCAGAGAAAATATTCAATTATCTATCCTATCTTGGTCTAAAATGTTGTACCTAATTCACTTTCTATTCTAACTTGCATTACCAAAACTATCTTTTAATGTTTCTCAACCCTATACACTTTATACCTCATTAGTGAGTTTCTTTTATGAATCTGGTAGCAAGGAAATCTATAACTATAAAGTCTTCAACTCTATCAGAAACCTGAGAAGGAAATAACTTGAGTAAGAAGGAAGTGAAAGCAAGCAACTTCCAAAAAAATGTAAGAAATGACAGAAAGAGCTGACTGCCTGGACAGTCACCCAAGGTCCCTCTGCTATGTTGGGGCATCCATCTTCAGTCTACAGGCCTAGCATATCTGACAGACTTTTCTGTGAAGCAGAATATTTTGAAGGGCTGTCCTACTTTCTCTTGGCAAAATTCAGCAGTCACTTTCTTTTGTCCTGCTTGTCCAGTTTGGACAGCATACTATCAGCAGTTGAGGCAAGGGCAGTTTCTTGCCCAGTGGCTAACTTTTGCCACAAAGAAAGTAAACTTCACACGGAGTTTCTCCCTCCAATGCCCATCATCTTCTCTGAAGTAGATTGGTGCTGCCAAGATCAATGTCTCACTGTCATAAAAAAAAAAAAAAGAACCTGTGCTATTAGAACATCTTAAATGCCATATTCTATAGATCTCTGAAGTGTTTGAAGATGACCTGTCTATCTAAAATATATTTGTTTGACCTTGAAAACATATTTAATATGACTACAGGTTTCATTCTAATGACTAACTACTGACATGCATTTTTTATATTCTAATTAGTGGGTAATAATAACTTTCAAGGACTAAAAATTTGCACTACATTGTTAAATGAGTTGTATAGGTACAATACCTTGAACAAGGGTAGAAATGTATGTACAGTATTTTTTAACAAAAATAATCTCAAATTTGTATCAACATACAAAGATCCATATCAATGTAAAATATTTAAAACAAGTAGTTGCTTTTTGGTTTAAAAGTAGATTCAATAATTTACCCTTTTACACTATCATATCTATATCCCCCCTAATGTATATAGTAAGTTTTGAAATAATATTCATACCTTAAGAAAAGTTTTAAAGAATCAAAATAAAACCAAAGGATCATGAGATTAGTAGCAATAGAATAGTCTCTAATTTTGGTTTTTCTTATCTCCCATATCAGGTGGCTCCTCTGACATGAGACAGAGATTTTGGGTTTTACTTTAACAAGCATGCTTGGGTTTAGAGAAGGAGAGAGCCACATTCCTACTCCAAAGCCAGTTTTAATTTTCAATTGGAATTGAAATTGAATGGTCATGCTGGTTGATGAAATACCATCTCTTCTAATTAAGAAGTCACTCTTGTTTAAATTGAACCTTTATCAATTTTGATGTTATCCACAGCTTTTCTTCTCCTGAGGAAACAAAAGCAAAACCTCTTCCCCAATGTAACATATACCCTGGTTTCCATTCTGAGGTCAACACATCTTTAAAGTACACAGGTTGATTTAATTCCATATTTTTTCTATTATCCATCATCTCTCCACAGCTGTCATTCCTTTTTCATTAGCATTTAGAAAATTCAAGCTATTAAAGCACTATGTAACCTATTTCTAGTGGTCTTTATTACCATTTTCTGTTTATTTAGTGTATCCTTTAGAGTTCAATTTGATCTTTCTATAACTGCTTGCCCTGTAGGACTGTGTGGTATACCTGCTATATACTTTTTGTTATAATAAGCAAAAAAAAAAAAAAAAACTGTTTCATTTTACTAGAGACATATGCTGGAGCATTGTCAGTCTTAATTTGTACAGGTATACCTATGATGGCCTTAACTTCTATCAAATGTGATTACAGAATCAGCCTTTTCAGAACTAAAAGCAGTTGCCCATTGAAATTCTGAATATGTGTCTATGGTATGGTGTACATATTTTAATTTTTCAAATTCTGCAAAATGAAACTCATCCATCTGCCAAATTTCATTCCTTTGAGTACCTTTTGAGTTACTTCCTGCAGGTAGTGGAGTTTGGTTGTATAAAGAACAAGTAGGACATTTCCTTATAATTTCCTTGGCTTGTTGCCAAGCGATGGAAAAATCTTTTTTCAAACCTTTGCTATTGACATGATGTTTTTTATGAAACTCTGAGGCCTCTGGGATATTTCCTATCAACAGTTGATTAATTTCATCATTACCTTGTGCTAGAGGGCCTGGCAGACACATATGGGAACTGATGTATGTTATATATATGGGATGACTCCTATTCCTAATTATTTCTTGTAACTGAATAAATAATAAAGTCAATTCTGTATCATCTTGTATAAATTCAGTGGTTTCAATATGTAAAACAACTCTTTCTGCATATTGAGAATTAATAACTTATATTAAGAGGTTCTGGAAAATCTAATAATACCAAGAGAATAGCATATAATTCTGACTTTTTGACAGAATCATAAGGGCTTTGCCACTTTATTGCATTTCCTAATTTTAACCTGCCTTTTATGATTTGTTTGCATCAGGATAAAATGTAGGGGCTCTAGAAACTGGTGTTTCCCATACATTATGAAGAAGAATCAAGTCAGTTCCCTTTATAAATTAAATTCTCTTACTTTTGGGATATTTGTTGTTAATCTCTCTCAAAAAATTACTGCAAGCTCTTTGCCAATATTTGTTTTCTGCCTGTAATGAGACAAATTCAGCATTAGTCAAAAAGTTACTACAATTTCTGATGGGTCTATTCCTACTAATTGACAAAAGTCCTAATTTTCCTTTTAGAATCAACTCAGAGACCTTTTCCACATAAGTTTTAAAATTTTTTACTGTGTTTATGTGATAAAATGTCCATTCTAAGATAATATCTTACCCCCTGCATTAAAATCCCTGTAGGAGAATTTGTACAGGGTAAAATAATCAGAATGCAATCAGTCTCTGGATCCAAATGATCCACATGTGCATCCTGTAATTTCTTTTCCAATTCTCTCTCACCTTCAGCTGATAATTGTCTTGGACTATTAAAGTCCTTGTCACCTTTTAGGTTTGAAACAAATTACTCAGTTCTTGATTTTTTACTCCAGTAGTGGGCCACAGATGGGCAATGTCTCCCAGCAATCTTTGAAAGTCATTAAGAGTTTGCAACTGATCTCTCCTAATGTGTACCTTTTTGGGATTGGATGTTTTGTAGACCTATTTTATAGCCTAAGTAATTAACAGAATCTCCTCTTTGTATTTTTCAGGAGCAATTTGTAATCCCCAACAAGGCAAAATTTTCCTTACTTCTTCAAACATTCTTTTTAAAGTATCTACATTTGAATCAGCTAGTAAAATATCATCCATATAATGGTAAACTATAGATTGAGAAAATTGCTTACATATCATTTCCAATGGCTGTTGTGCAAAATATTGGCACAAGGTACGGCGATTAAACCTTCCATTGATATCTCTTAACCAGCTGAGAATTATTATAAGTAGACACGATGAAAGCAAATTTTTCTATGTCTTTTTCTTGTAAAGATATAGTGAAGAAACAATTTTTTAAATCAATAACTACAAGAGACCATCCTTTAGGTGGTAGAGAAGGCAAAGAAATTCCAGGATGTAGAGAGCCTATTAGCTGGATCACCTTATTAGCAGCTCTTAGATCAGTTACTGTGGTGATATATTGTGATATAAAGCTTACCTGGGGATCACAGGACAGAGCCAGCCACTAAACTAGACATAAGGGCAGGCAGCGGGGGCAGACACCTTTAATCCTACCACTTAGGAGGCAGAGATCTGCCTGGATCTCTGTGAGTTCAAGGCCATACTGGGCTACACGAGAGAAACAGAACTAGGCAATAGTGACACATACCTTTAATCCCAGGAAGTAATATGGCAGGACACCGAAAGGTATATAAGGCATGAGGAAACAGGAACTCACTCTCTGGAGACTAAGGATTTCCAAGTGGTAAGAACTTGTGGTTAGCTTGCTCTACTTTTCTGATCTTTCAGCTTTCACCCCAATATCTTGATCTGGGTTTTTTATTAAAAGATCATCTAAGATTTGAACAAGTTACCCTTCTCCAGTTTCCAAATTTCTTTTTAATAACAAATACAAGAAAATCCCAAGGGCTGGTTGATTCTTCAATATGCTGAGCATTTAGCTGCTCTTGTACCAGCTGTTCTAAGGCCTGTAATTTCTCTGTTGTTAAAGGCCATTGCTCAACTCATACAGGTTTGTCCATTAACCATTTTAAAGGTAGGGCCACTGGTGCCTTTGAAAGATCAGCAGCTGTTGTGCCTTGTTTTTGTACAACCTGAATGATCAGCGATTGTTCTTTATAATGTCTTCTAATATTTTTTTCCAGAAACATGTGTTGATTTATGGTTTGATTCTGAGATTGAAGAAATGTTAATCTGAGTATGCCATTGCTGTAACAAATCACATCCCCATAAATTCATTGCTATGTTAGCCACATTTGGCTTTAATTTTCCTCCCTGTCCTTCTGGCCCTATACATTTGACCCATCTCATGCTCTGTTTTACCTGAGATAACATTCCAGTCCCTAACAACTGAACATTTACCTCCTGAAGAGGACAATTTGGATGCCAAGATTCTGGTGCAATTATTGTTATAGCCTACCTGTGTCTGCAACAGCAATGTCATTTCTTCGTATTTTTAACTTTGGTCTTTGATCATTTATAGAAATTTGCCAAAATGTTTGCTTTATGGTTTCTCCTGAAATTTGTGTTTTATCTTCTAAAATTGTTCTATCATCCAGAGAAGTAAGGTTTTTTGTTTCTTGTTTGTTTTTTGTTTTAATAGGCATTAAGTTCTTTAATTGCTCTGGAAAGGAGTTTCCTCTACAATATCAGGAACCTACTGAACTGAATTTGACATAGGGGCCTTTGAGAGGCCCCTCAAGGTGTTTCCTGATGGCAAAACATTACTGTGACTGATGCTTGTTGATCTACATTCATTAGTCCAATTAGTCCATTAGCCTTTGCCACACCTTTTACATACTCCAGGCAGGAAGGGCATTCTGTTTGGATTATTCTTAGAAAACATTGTTTCTAGAAATTCCCTGTTTATAATCTCTTTTTAGGTGACCTTGTTTACTGCAATTGAAACACCAGACATTTCCATTTTTCTTCAAACCTCTGGAAATCACTTCTCCTATCTAAGCACCATCACGATTATGACATTCAATATTGACTGTATTTGAGATCCATTCCTCTAAGAGTGCTGATCTTGCCTTTAGTGGCCTAATTATACTTTTACATTGGGTACTAGCATTTTCTAACACCAGAGATTCAATTATTGTTTGTCTAGCTTCTGAATTTAGTATCCTTTTATTTACTGCTGAAGTCAATCTTTGTAAAAAATCAGTGAAGGTCTCTTTTGGGTCCTATATAACTTTTGTAAATGACTCAATTTTCTTTCCTACTTCTTCTCTCTGTTCCAAACATTCAAGGCTGCCATGCAGCATAAAGCCAGGATATGGTAATCATATAAAGGTTGTCTTTGTATATCAGCATAATCGCCTTCTCCAAGAAGTTGATCATTGGAAATATCTAGACCTCTAGCTCTACTTCATTGTTCAATGGTCTTAGCCTCATCCTTCCACCAGGTCCTCCACTGTAATTGGGAACCAGCCTCCAATATTGCTGTAACCAAATCTCACCAGTCTTGAGGGATAATTCTATTACAAGTTGACCACAATTTTAACATCTGCTTCATGAAAGATGAGTATATGCCATATGAGACTATTGTTTCTTTGTATCTCCTCAAATCTAACATTTGCACAGAACTCCAGTCAGCTCTTATATAGCCTTGAGGATATCTATCACTGGGTAGTTCTTTTAAAGTTACTGGATAGATTAAGGTTGGCTACTTGAAAGCCTTAGGCTGTTTCTCTGTAACCTTATAATGAAATGTTGAGATTGGTTCTCCTTTAAATTCTTCTGTCTGGGTCTGATTATCTCTATGATCTGTTTTTGCCCCACCTGCAGGGCTTCAACGGGTTCTTGACCACCCTAAGGAGGGAATGTAGGGATAGGAGATACAAAGGAAAGACACCAAGTCTAGATTCTGATCAAGGTGCAACATTATTTCTCTTCCACAAAGGTTTATATAGTTCCACAGGGTGGGGGGAGCAAGAAACTGTCATCTGCATAAAGTGGGGCAAGCTAACAGGATATTTGTATAGGATGTTTACAGGGTGAGAGGGTCAAGGGCTCTGACTCAATGTCCTGTTGCTAGGCAACCTGACTGTAAGATGATCTAGTTCCCCGTCTTATTGGGTGTCTGTACTTTTCCACTAACTAGAGATTCTGTCCTTGTCCCTGACATGTTTTAACAAGTTTTTCTAAAACTTTATCTTGGCACTCATATTAACCAACCTTTTCAATGATAATATAAAAAATGATAAATAAATAATATTTATAATTAGCTTTACATCTATCCCATCAACATTAATTATCCTCTCATTTAATTGTTCCATTTTCAAACCATCCTATGTATTATCTATCATACAGAGACCTAACTCCCTCCATTGTAATAATGTTTCCCATTTTTTTAATGCGGCGGGGGGGGGGGGATGTTCTCTGTGTCTTTTTAAAAAATTAATCCCCCCCCCTTAAGAAATCCCAATTAGCTCACCAAATCTGCTGACCATAAAGATTCAGATGATGGTAAAGTGTGAGGCTGACTGCTCCTGTGTAGAACAGTAGAAGCTTGAGTGGGTGTCAGAGCGGCTACTTAGTGTGGCAGCAACCCAAGGAGGGGGCCCAGGAAAATCCACAACCTATTTGGAGAGGGAACCTGCTGTGTGAAAAGTGCACACAGAAGATCATGGGGAAGAAACACATGTGGCGGGAACTGCTGCCTAAAAGCAGAGCTGGCTGGTGGGGAAGGCTAACTCCTGCAGCATATTGAGCCCACACACCTATGGAGTTTGTTGCAGGGAGGCTACAACAGAAAAAAAAAATCCCAAACTCACACAGGGGCTTGAGGAAAAGAAAGAAAAACCTTAGCTGGCAGGGTAGTGACTCTAGCTACATGCAGCTCTGGCATGTGCTGGTGGCTGCAAAGCCACAGGCAAGTGGCTTTTTCATGAATTTGTGCCTCAAAGTTGGACACCAGATATAGTGCAAATTCTAATTGGTCTTAATAACAAAACCCAGAGTCAGATATCTGGGTAAATGCTGAAAGGTCAGAGAAGTAAAGGAGCTGCCACAATCACCTTTTACCTCTTCAACTGCTCAGACCAACTGCTCAGACCAAAAAAAAAAAAAAGGGCTGAGCTCCTGTCTCCACCCTCCCTTATCACTTCCTCTCTCAGCTTGGTCAGCCTACCAGGTACACACCCTTAAAGAAAAACTGACTCTCCCCACAGCTATTAGTTGCCAATAGCTCCTCAGCTATGGGCAGCACTTTATGCTGACCTTGCCTCTCCATGCTGGGATTTTTGTCTGGTTGCTTGAGAATGGGCAGGTCTTGTGCATACCGTCCCAACTGCCATGAGTTCATGTATTCCGCTGCTCCATTGTGAGTGGAAACACTGTTTCCTTGTAATTATCCTCTGCTTCTGGCTCTTACACTCTTTCCTCCCCCTCTTCCACAATGACCTTTTTTGTCTTTATGGAAGTTTTCTCGGTGAGAAACTACAGAGAGTGGAAAGGAAAGTAGAAACAGGAGACTCAGCTGCAGATGTGAGGTACTGGCTGTTTTCTGGGTAGTGTTTTGGTTTTGGTATGCACAGGGTTTGGGGGTCAACCTGTATATTAGTTAGTTCTCTGTTGCTGTGATAAAACACCATGACCAAAAGTGATTTATGGAAGGAGTTTAGTTTGGCTTCCAGTGCCAGAGTGATAAGAGTCTGTCATGGTGGGGAGACATGGCAGCAAGTGGCAGCCGTGGAAGCCAGAATATGAAGCTGATATGTTCACACGAAAGCTTGAAGGCAGAGAGAAAAATAGAAGATGTTTGAGTCTTTAAACTCTCAAAGCTACCTCCAGTGGCTTCTAACAAGGCCGCATCACCTACACTTCCCCCAAACAGAACCACCAACTGGGTACCAAATGTTCAACTATCTGAACCTATGGTGGGGGGCATTCTCTCAAACCACAACAGCCTATAACTTATCTACATGAATAAAGTCTGTGAAAGTCAGGCTTAGAGAAAGACTCCGGTGAGAATGTCCCTTTACTAAATATGAAGGTTGGGAAGGCATTTTCACCTCTGGGGTTGGGGGCAGCAGGGAATTACAGGTTCCCTCAGTTCTAGCCAATGTACCCTTGACTATTCAATGGTGGTCCATATGGGAGCTCCGTTTTAGTTTGGCCCTTGAGCTTGGTAGTGTATGTGACCTTATGAGTGTGGGTTTTCCTTGTGATCCTGTATGCTGATTAGTTTTGATGTGTTGTTTGTTTCTATATTTATTTTGTCAACTCAACACAAACTAGAGTTATCTGAGACAAGGGAACCCCAGTTGATGAAATGCCACCATCAGATTGACTACAGACAATTTTGTGGGGGCACTTTCTTGATTAATGATTATGTGAGAGGGCCCAGCCCACTGAGAGTGGTGCCTGCCCTGCCTCCCCCCCCCCCAAACCCAGGCAGACAGCTAAACCTGAAGAAAAGCAGTGGAATGTGAAGCTGGAGAAAAATAGAGTAAGCAGCATTCCTCCATGGTCTCTGCTTCAATTTTTGCCTCCAGGCCTCTGTCATGAGCTCCTGCCTCAGTTTCCCAGATGAAAGACTATAACCTATAAGCTGACATAAATTCTTTCCTCAAGTTGCTTTTGATCAATATTTTATCATAGCAACAAAGAAGTGAACCAGGACACCTTGCATTTTTGCAGCTTATTTATCTGAGTGAGTTTCAATTCCTTTCCTCTCAATTCATTTTTGGAATGCTGGTGATCTATGAGATCACCAGTGGTGGGCGACGCTGACAAGCTGGTGACACACAGGCTGAAAATGAATTTTTCCGAAAAGACAAAGGTATTAAATGTATTAGATACACCGTGGTGCAGTCGCAGCGACTCCTGAGAAGGGTCAAAGGACCGGAATTGGCACAGGACACCCCAAGACCAAGTTCTCAGCACCAAGGAGATTCATTTGCCCCAGAGGGACAAAGGACAGAGAATAAAGAGACAAAGACAGGAGACAGAGGATGAAGGAGAAGGGGACAGGGAGTGGGGGAGGGATATTTGTCTTGAAGGAACGAAGGACCGCCTCAGGATAGAAAGGAGACAGATGTGGCCCATAGGCAAATGTCAGTTTACAAAGGGAACAAAGAAAACCCAGTGTTAGGATGAAGCATTTAATTTTAATTGGGCATGTTAATTAGGGCAGCCAAAGGGGGCTTTTAGTTGCTGGACCTTGGTGGTCAGCCTCAGGTGGAGGAAGTGTCCAAATAAGGAAGTAGACCTTGGCAGCTAGCTCTAGGGTTTAATCTAATGGTTTAGCAAGGGAGAGTGAATGGGAGAGAAGGGCAAGGCCGGCCAGAGCCATGTTTGCCATGCTCAGGCCTGCTAGAGGCCTTCAAAGGGACCCTATTGAATTGCTGAGAGTTAGTAAATGTCTTTCTCAGCTGTTGAAGTTATTTAGTTTTATCTCATGGACCGTTCTTGTTGGTTCTGTATTTGAGGGGCAGAAGCTAGATTTCAAAACATTTACTGTCTCTCTTGAGAGTAACATGGAGATCAGGGGCCATGTGTCCTTTGGAAGGTAGGTTGTAAATCTTTGCATATTGTTAGCATTCAGGCATTATGCTGGCCTGCCACCAGGGTCCTCAGCTGCAGCCACTAAGAGCACTTCCTGTGCACATGCGCTTGGCCGGCTCAGGCATCTACATGGCCAGCTCAGGGTCCTGACAGAGTATGTCATCAGCAGTGGCTGCTATGTCGCTATGTAGTCCCTGTGTGCATGTGCTACACCCCTTTTAAAGCAAGCTCCGCCCATTTCTTTTTCCCTTCTCTACACTACTCTGCCCCCTCTCTCTCCTCCCCTTCAATAAACCTCCTACATGAGTTTTGTTGTATGGTGTTGCTTCTTCCTGCTGCTAAACTACAACATTGGTGCCATGTGATTCAGCAGGCTTTCCTGGTGGTTCCTCCTGCCCACTGGCAGTCTGAGGCACACCAGGACCCTGGAACCTGTGACAGCCTGACCCTTCCAATTAGCTGATTGCTGGGTCTCTTCATCCAACACTAGCACAATCTGTGAATTCACCTTCTCCCAGTCAGCTTAAATGCTTCCCTGGGCCCGTGACCGTTGAGCATCTGGCATCCCTCTTGTGTACTTGGAGGTGGGGAACCCCCAACCACAGCCTTCAATGTCATGGTTGATACCCTTTGCAAACAATCAGCCCTGGCCCTTTCTGACAAGTGGCCATTTCTCTCAGCAGTGGTTTCTCACCTCTCGGTCCCACCAGCAAGACCTGGTGCCAGGCAACTCCTTGTTTCTCTGGGTTCAGAACCCCCAGCCCCTGCTCCTGTATGAGGGTACACAGGGCAGTTTGCAGATGAAATACACCAGACTAGCACAGCACACCTGGCTGGGGCTGAGGTCCCCAACCAGGACCCCTGATGGGACTATAATACCCCAGGAGGCATTCTAGCTAGGGATCAGTTTACAACCTACCTCCTGACTGGTCTCTGTAAGGCTGCCCTTAAGCTAATTAACTATGAAAAACTCTACGAAATCATCCAGGACAAACAGGAAAAGCCATTTCAGTTCCTAGAATGCCCCACAAAGGCCCTCTTACAGTAGACTAATCTAAACCCTCAAAAACCCAGAGGGCAGACAACTCCTTATGACCTTTCTTTTTCCAGAGCTTCCCCAACATTAGGGCCAAGCTTAAGCATCTGGAGAGAGGGCCTCTAACTCCACAGGCAGAAGTCTTAGCTCTAGCCTTTAAGGTGTCCATGGGAGAGATAAAAAACCTGTAAACAGAAATACCACATATTGACCAAGGCCATCCGACCAGCTTCAGCAATTGCCTGGGCTCCCTTGCTGTTGATTTTAATGTGGTGGAGCTGTGTTATTCATTAAGTGGCGCTGTTACCATGTGAGAAAGGCTACGAGGCACGACAAAACCCAGTACCAGAGCTTTATTAGGAGAGGGGAGGGACAGAAGAGAGTGGGCCAGGCCTGTGGAAGACATGTGCACAGAGAGAGGGGGGAGGAGAAGAGAGGGAGTGGAGGAGTCTGTGACCCGATTCTTATGAATTCCACTGTACATGAGCATATTGACTTATGGAGCTATGCCACACATGCACATAGATTGTGTGATCACGCCTCATGCAAATTACATGACCACGCAGCGTGGATTACATAGGACATAAGGCCCCATACTTGGCTATTGAACTGTGCATGGGCAGCCCATATAGTTGGGAGAGTGGCCAGGAATTCCAATGTTTGCCCCCTGTTGCTCAAGGACCAACCACTGGATCCCTGCTTCAAATGTGCTCAGGAGAGACACTGGGTCCAGGCCTGCCCTAATCCCCACAGGCTACCTGGCCATGTCCAAGGTGCCACCAAGAAGGACACTGAGCTCTTTGACTGCCCCTGTGCTCCTTGTGGCATGGGTACATCAGATGCAGAGCACCCTCCAGCCAACATTTTAGGCTTTGACCATGGATGACTGAAGTGACCTGGGCTTCCTTGACCCAACCATTGCCATCTCTGATGGGGAGTCCCAGACTGTCATCACAGTATCAGAGCAGTCCATCTCCTTCCTCCTGGATTCTGGGGCCACTTACTCAGTCCTGGCAGAGTTTTGGGGACCCACCTCTCCTTCTTGTTCCCCTATTCAGGGTAAGGGGGCAGCCTTACCTACCTCACCAGACCCCCTCCCTCTCAATTGCATTTGCAGGGGTATTCCTCTCGCTTATTCCTTCCTAATGGTGCCACCATGTCTGGTACCCTTACTGGGAGGGACCTTTTAGCCAAAGTGGGAGCCTCTATTTCTTTTGCCCCTCCCCCCCATTCACCTGACCCCAGACTCACCAGCAGCCCCTCTCCTCCTCCTAGCCACCCACCCTACTGGTTCCAACACATCATTTCCTCTGCCAGCCTCCCAGGTGGACACCCAAGTCTAGGACACCCAAAACCCCTCTGTGCTAGACCCCATTCCCCCATCATCATACAATTACAGGACCATACCTGGTACATTACCCAAGCCCAGTACCCACTCTCACTCCGGAGATAGGGGACTTAAACCTATTATCTCTGACCTCCTATGCAAAAAACTACTTCATCCCACATCTTTTCCTTTTAACATCCCTATACTTGCAGTTAAGAAGCCCAATGGGACCTACCACCTGGTTCATGACCTCTGGTTCATTAACTCTGCAGTGATCCCACTCTACTCTGTGGTGTCTAACCCTTGCACACTCCTTTCCACCATCCCCTCAGGGACCTCCCATTTCTCAGTTCTGGATCTCAAGGATGCTTCCTTTTGCTGGGGATGTCTTTCTGTATGCTCTGAATGTGTTGCTCTGATTGGTTAATAAAGTGCTGATTGGCCAGTAGCCAGGCAGGAAATATAGGCAGGACAAAGAGAGAGGAGAATTCTGGGAACAGGAAGGCTGAGTTAGGAGTTGCCAGCTAGACACAGAGGAAGTGAAATGTAAAAGTACTGGTAAGCCACAAGCCATGTGGCAACTTACAGATTAATAGAAATGGGTTACTTTAAGATATAAGAACTAGATAACAAGAAGCCTGCCACAGAGAAAAGGGGAAGTGCTGTGGGATGTTCTGTATGGCAAATGTGTTGCTCTGATTGGTTAGTAAATAAAACACTGATTGTCCAGTAGTCAGGAAGGAGGAAGTATAGGCGGGACAAGGAGGAGAAGAATTCTGGGAAGTGAAAGGCTGAGTCAGAGACACTGCCAGCCACCACCATGACAAGCCACATGTAAAGACGCCGGTAAGCCACAAGCCACATGGCAAGGTATAGATTTATAGAAATGGGTTAATTTAAGATATAAGAATAGTTAGCAAGAAGCCTGCCACGGCCATACAGTTTGTATGCAATATAAGTCTCTGTGTTTACTTGGTTGGGTCTGAGCAGCTGTGGGACTGGCGGGTGAGAGAGATTTGTCCTGACTGTGGGCAAGGCAGGAAAACTCTAGCTACACCACAGCCATACAATTTACAATGTAAGTTTCCGTGTGTTTACTTGGGTCCAAGCAGCTGCAGGACTGGCAGGTGAGAGAGATTTGTTCTGAACTCAGGGCCGAGCGGGACTGGAGAAAACTCCAGCTATATTCTTTTCTATCCCTCTTAGTACTCAGGCTCAAAACATCTTTGCTTTCACCTGGACTGACCCTGACACGTACCTCTCCATCCAACTCACTTGGACTATCCTACCCCAGGGGTTTCAGGACAGTCCACACCTGTTTGGCCAGGCCCTGGCTTTTGATCTACTCTCTTAGTCTCTCCTCATACAGTATATCAATGACCTTCTCTGCAGTCCACCCATACAAATTAGTCAAACTAACACCTCTGTTCTTCTGAATTTCTTGTCCAGCCAGGGCTATAGAGTCTCATCTTCCAAGATCCAACTGTCCACCCCTCAGGTTACCGACTTGTTAACTAACCATTACCCCACCCCACAAAACCATTACTTTGGATATAAAATACCTAATCCAATCTCTCACAGTCCCCTCTACTAGCTGACTTCTTAGGTTCCCGAATCTCCTCTTTTTCCCTCCTTGCCTGACCCTCACATGAACTCCTCCTCACTGCCATTACTAAGACCTTTCAGAAGCTCCAGCAGGCCCTCCTTCAGGCCCTAGCACTTCATCTCCCAGACCTAGCCTGTCCCTTCTCCTTTCCCTCTATGTAACAGAAAAAGAGGGATATGCCCTTGGGGTCCTAGGCCACCAGCTGGGACCTTCCTTTGTACCCACAGCATACCTGTCAAAACCACTAGGCCTTACCACCCAGGGATGGGCACCCTGCATACGTAGTTTAGCAGCTGCTGAACTCCTCTTTTGTGAATCAAAAAAACTAACCTTTGGGTTACCCACCACCATTTTCTCCTCTACAACCTGACCCGTCTCTTAACTTATGAAGGCTGACAAACTCTACCTCCTTCCGGGTGGCACTGGTAGAAGGTGCCACACTAACTTTCCAATCTTGCCCACCCCTCAATGTCTCAAATCTTCTTCCTTGACCAAACACTGACTACTCTCTCTCTCTCTCATTCTTGCACTGAAACCCTTCACACACAGCATGGCACATTGCCTCAGGCCATCTATACCCATACACAGACGGCAGCTCCTTTGCACCCGAGGGGACCCAAAAAGCAGGCTATGCCATAGTGTCAGATACTGAGTGAGGAACCCAGGCCCTGCCCTGACTATTCTGCAGCCATGACAGGCTGTGGAAAACACCCAACAGAATGTAGGCCCCTGGCACAGCACAATGTGCCTGTGAGTCCCGAAACTTGGGCCTAGTTCTAGTTACAGGAAAACACGAGCAGATGTCCTCATACAGTAAAAGAAGTCAATTAAAAGTTATAGCTATTAGGGTCATGATAAAGAAAAAAAAATGTAGCCATAACAACTTCTGAAAGAGATAATAGTTTTCTTGCAGCTGCAAACTAACCAAGGACAGCACCTCTGGATGGGAGGTCCATCAATCGTGTGTCTGCTTCTATGTAGTCTGTAGACCCCAAAGTCTCCCTTGCTTCACCCCCATGCTTTGCTCCCTATAAATACCCTGCCCCCTTGCTACTCAGGGTCTCTCGTGCTCTGTTGTTGTGTCAGATGGACAGAAAGTCCCGAGTTAACTCACAAAAATATAAAGACTCTTTGCTTTTGCATTGGATTTGGTCTCTTGGTGGTCTTTGGGGGACTCTGGGTACAACACTGAGGTGATTTGGGCATAGGCCTTCCCTTCCCACACCTCTAACCCACAGGCTGAACTAATAGCTCCCACCTGTGCCTTCCAATTGGCACAAGGACAATCCCTCAACATTTACACAGACTCTAAATATGCTTTTCATATCCTACTGTCCCATGCTGCCATCTGGAAGGAGTGTGGACTACTTATAACAAAAAGGGGATCCATAACTAACTCAGGTCCAATTATGGCCACACTAAAAGCCTCTCATTTCCCCATGGCTTTAGGGATTATTCACTGCCAGCCTCACCAGACTGACAACTCCATCATCTCTAAGGGAAATAACTGAGCTGATGAGGCAGCTGGAGCTTCAGTCTTCCTAGGCCCAGACTCACCTCACCCACCACAGGGAATCCTTGTACTACAACCCACACCCCCACTGTCACCCCGACACTTGACAAATTCTGTCCTATCTACCAGCTCTTTCATCCCGAGAGCCAAGCTCTGTCTCACTTTGTCAAGGCCCACCTGCAGCCCACTATCGTGATATTTTATTTGTGCTGAAATGTGATTTTATTTGTATGTTAATAAATAAAGTTGCCTGGGGGTCAGAGCTGATAGCAAGCCATAGCAGAAGTCTGGGAAGGGGTAGTGCACACCCTTAATCCCGATCACATGGCAGGCAAATCTCTGTGTGTTCAAGGACACAGCCAACATGGAGACACATGCCTTTAATCTCAATACCAACCATAGAAGACCTGGAGGCAATGATGAGGAGGTCATGTGGTTAGGTTTACAACCAATGAGAAGGCAGAACAAAAAGTCTATAAAAAGACAGATACACAGGAAGTAGCATGCTTGCTGAGGGGAAGGACAGCAGCGACAGCGAAGGGTAAGCTCAGCTCTCAGCTACTGCTCTGACCTCTTGGACTTTTAACTCTGCAATTGGCTCTGTGTTTCTTATTTAATAAGACTGTTCATCTACAGCCCACCCCTGAGGACTTGCATTTCTTAAGAACTATTGCTACCTCTTGTAAAAATCTGTCAAATATCAGACCCCAACTCCCAAAGATGACCAACACCCCTAGTTCAACAGGAAGCAGTCTCGAGAACTCGGTGTCCTCATTCCCACCTCTCCTGCTACCCCTTTCTAACTCCTCATCTTTTTATAATAAACAAAAATGAGGAATGTTAGCATTCAGGCATTACACTGGCCTGCTCAGGGTCCTGACAGAATATGTCAGCAGTGATGGCTGCTACATACACCCCCTTTAGAAGCAAGCTCTGCCCATTTCTCCTTCCTTTCTCTCCACTGCTTCTCTCCCCTCCTCTACAATAAACCTCCTACATGAGTTTTGTTGTATGGTGTTCCTTTCTGCCACCGCTAAACTACAACCCATATGACCCCATAAGTCATTGAGTAAAGTAGTCAGTATCTTTTTTTTTTTTTTTTTTGGTTTTTTTCGAGACAGGGTTTCTCTGTGTAGCTTTGCGCCTTTCCTGGAGCTCACTTGGTAGCCCAGGCTGGCCTCGAACTCACAAAGATCCGCCTGGCTCTGCCTCCCAAGTGCTGGGATTAAAGGCGTGCGCCACCACGCCCGGCAGTAGTCAGTATCTAATTGTTAAAGTGAAGGCATTTTTGTTTTAATTTTTTTTCTCTACAAATTCCACTATCTCCATGCTTGGAGTAACTGTATTTGTTTGTTTGTGTTTGTATTTTATTGGTTGAAATGGAGAGGTTGAGAAATTATGTGTAAGAAAGCCTTGGGCATCTGCCTCATTTCAAGTTCCTGGAGAGTGAAGCTATCAGTGTTACAGGCACGGACTTGAGTCTGGAGGACAGCCATTGACTTTCCAGATGTTCAAGGCCCTTTTCAATGAGCTGTACAAGAAAAGAGACTGCTTATTTAAGGAGACATTGTGAAACCAAAACAGAAGCCACGTTGTTGTTAAAGAGCAGCATTATTCATTGTTATTGTCTCCATACTTTACAAAAGTTTGTTTCTTAAGCCTAATGTATACCACAATCTATGATTTTCATGTGGGTGCTGGAAATTGAACCAGGGTCCTCTGAAAGAGCAGCCAGTACTCTTAACCACTAAGCCACATCCCCAGTCCTGGATATATGATCCATCTCTCCCTAATTCCTACTGTTAGGTTTCAAACCTGGGACAAGTGGCTGAGGAGCCTATTTAACATATCAAAATGGACCTGGCCAGCAGGTTTTCCCTGCATCCCTCAGTTCCTACCTGTTACAGGGCCCTCCTGGCTGGCATACCCTACCCCCTACCCTGAACATTCCAGCCCAGGGGGTTGGGCTGCCCTTCCCTATATAATTCAACCATTTTGGTTGCCTGCTCTCTTTGTACCTTTGGGCCTCCTGGCTGCTGCACCTGGTTTCTTTCTCTCTCAGGAAGTTCCTTATTCTCCAGCATTAACCAGCCCTCCCTTCTGTTCCAGTGTGGCCTCACCTGTCCTAGGTGGTCCTTCCTCTCCAACATCACATGCTGTCTCCATGGACACTTGAGTCTGGAACTCCCTGAGCACACCTGTGACACTTCCTGGCAGAAGCGGAAGCAGAAATTGCCCCCTGAGCAAGTGTCAGGTCTGGAAGGCTAGGACCACTTTTGCTTATGAACTTTTCATCTAGGTAGGGTCAGTGTGGCTCTCGAAGAGGAAGCTGGGTTAGCAGGGAAGTCTGGTAGGGGGTGCATCTCTAGCCACTCAGCTTTTAGGAGGAGGGTCCTTGGATTATTGACGAATAAGGTTTGTTGGAATGTCCAATGAGGAATCCAGGCTTTGAGAAAAGGAAGGTGCACAGCACATGGTGTCTTTGCATCTGTGTCTCCACAAAGGAAAGCCCATACTTTTCCCACTTGATACCTCACCCCTGCTCCTCCGACTGCAGAGTCACCAAAGGACATCTGGACACTCAGTGACTAGAAACGGCATGTGGCTGTGTTTTGGAAGGAGATCTGCTGGAAGCAGAGACAATTGTCTTGTTGTTTGGAACTGGACTGGAACTGTAGCGGTAACGCCCGCGTTACCGCTAACCGTTCACCACGTCTGAGCGAAGGGCTGCGGATTAAAAAATAGAGACAAGAGACAGCGAGTCATTCGTACGTTTGGATGTCGAATGCCGTTTATTAAAAGAGGGGAGAAACCTTAAATACGTACAGGCTTACAGCACAAATGGAGGAACCCCCGGAGGGCAGAAGTTCGCTGTCAATGGTCTACATTCCAGACTCAATGTTAGTGTCTAAGTAGTTAACGCCCAAAATGCAGGATACACAACAAGGAACTTCCCTCAAGCATTCAGAAGGGTGGATACCGGCAGGGAATCCGAATAGGGAGGACACAAGGAACTTCCCTTAAGCATTCAGAAGGGTGGATACCGGCAGGGAATCCAAATAGGGAGGACATCTGATCAAGATCAAGCAAGCAAGGCCGCAGCCACTCCCAGTCGGGGGCCAGGGCCCATGGCGCCCACATGGAACCACTGTCCTGTCACTTGCTGAGTGCTCCTCAAGGTCTTCAAGGGCAGCTGGGTGCTGGCCACACTGTGCCTCCACAGCCTGGACAGTAACTGCTAGGGTCATGGCAGGGATTCCAGACTTAGGTTGGAGTTTATGTGCCAGAGGAGCTGTGGAGTGTGGTGCCTGAGGGACTTGAGACTGTGTGTCAGGAACATATTGGAAAAGAATATTCTTGGTGTCACACAAAAGACACACAAGCAAGGCAACTCAGCAAAGCGATTTCTTTTTGTAAAAAAGATGCATCCTGATTTAAATCAGAGTGCAAGCATGGGCAAGGGTGGTGTTGGCAGGAAGTTCACTTCATTTTTTATTCTAAAGCACATGTTGAGTGTGTCTCACGCCATTGGGAGGAGCTCTATCTCACAACCTGATGTGATTGGCTATCTCACAATCTGCTGAAAGGGGAAACTGTGATGGTCAACTCTCAGGAGTGTCCAGAGGTGGGGCAAAGAGGCCCAAGAGTTTCACAAGATCACACACACCTGTACTCCCTGCACTAGGGAAGCTAAAGCAGGAGAAACAACCTGAAGAGCTCAAGGGAGGGGAGTGAATGAGGACAAAGCATCATGACACATGTATGAAAATGCCATAAAACCATTCCTGAGGGCTGGGCAAATGGCTCAGTGGGTAAGAGAGCTTATTCTGTAGGCATGAGGACTTGAGTTTGAATTCCCATGACCCATGTAAAAGTAGGTATGGCTGCATATGCCCACCGTTTATCAATACTCCTCATACTGTACTGTACTCTGATTCCATCATTCAAGCTGACAGCTACGTGTTATTGTAGCTGTGTTATCTCCACAGACTGTGAGTCTGCGGCTCTCAGGTACTCGTGATCTGAGCACATAAACTTTAGCAGTGGTTCCGGTGGGTGTCAACTCTGACATTAAAGATAGTGTACTCAATTCTCCCATGAGACAATGTGTCCTTTGCCTCTGATGTCAAGAGTATATTAACTCTTTTATGGAGTCACTTTAATTTCTAGTTCTATCTATGGCTATTCATATTTCATGACTTAAACCATTTTCTTCCCACACAGATTTTCCTCTCCCTCAGTACAATTAATTCAAGTTACTGGGTTAGCTTGAGGAGACAGTACTCAAATGACAAAGATGTATGGCAAGATGGTTCAGCTCCCACTTTCATGTGAGTGTCTCTTGGTGAATTCGGAACCCTTCAGTTTCAGTGAGTTCCCCCTGTAGAACTTGGAAAGGTTCTATAATTAATAGTGTTGCAAATTAGGCTGATGTCATTACCAGCTGCTGCCAGATAGAGCACATTTTCACTGTCGCTATGAGTTGCATAGCATGTATATAGACACACTTACCTTTTAAAAGGTCCCTCTGGACATCATCTCTCTCTCTCTCTCTCTCTCTCTCTCTCTCTCTCTCTCTCTCTCTCTGTCTTGTTCATTCTCTCTCTCTCTCTCTCTCTCTCTCTCTCTCTCTCTCTCTCTCTCTCTACTTCTCTCTCTCTTCTCCCCACTCTGAGATGTCCTTTCACTCTTCACCCTCTCCCAATAAACCTCCTGTATTAGATCTGTTTGTAAGGATTCTGTGTGAGACCAAAATGAGCCATCTTAGAAATAAGACCAAAATGCTTTTGACCTAAAATTAAGGCCTACGATTTCTCCTTTTGGGAAGAGGCCATTAGTTACTGAAACCAGTCAGTTCAGATTCCAGAAACCAGGAAGTGTAAAAGTACAGAGTCACAAGATAGTCACGAGGTAATGCCTGCCAGACTATGGAATGTCCTCTCCCTGGTTTCCAGGGTAACTGACCACAGAAATGCCCCCACCTGAGGGCAGCCAATGAGAAATGGTGGTGGGCAACCACTCCCTTAGAAGTAATTTCTAGAAGTCCCTAGAAGTGAGCCAATCAGAATTGTACCCATACTAGCACCCCTAAAAGATGTAACCTTGTGATTTTTCCCTTTAAAAGCTGAGCTTGCAGACAGGCGGGCACTTCCTCCAGCCTCCACTGCATTGGATGTATTGGACGAAGTCCCTGCCTAGGCTTATATATCCAAAATTAAACCTTGCTTTTGCATTCTGGCATGCTCGTCTTTGGTGGTCTCTCTGGGGGTCACGATCTGGGCACAACATTCTATATATGTGCAGCTTGGGGGTCTTGTCTGGAGCCTTATTACATCATCAGCCGGCGACTGCATCCCAGCCTAAAAGCCGGACGTACACCACCATGCTCTCTCTCTGTCTCTGTCTGTCTCTGTCTCTGTCTCTCTCTGTCTCTCTCTGTCT
Organism: Peromyscus maniculatus bairdii; assembly: GCF_049852395.1. Taxonomy (NCBI): domain Eukaryota; kingdom Metazoa; phylum Chordata; class Mammalia; order Rodentia; family Cricetidae; genus Peromyscus; species Peromyscus maniculatus. Next base: position 11,656,384 of record NC_134873.1, on the reverse strand, counting down.
CTGTCTCTCTCTCTCTGTCTCTCTCTCTCTCTCTCTCTCTCTCTCTCTCTCTCTCTCTCTCTCTCTCTTTCTCTCTCTCTCTCTCTCCTAATAAAGCTCTAAAAGGTACCACTGGGTTCTGTCATGACTGTGACCTTTCCACACAGTAACCAGTGCCAACCACCAGCGCCGTATACCCTTTCACTGTTGGCCTGGCATGATATCTTATGGGCATACCTTGGCCCCAACTGGTTAAAGGAACCTTTCACCGCCTTGTTCTAGCAAAGAGTTTCTCAACTATCTCAAAAATCTAATGTTCACATGAACAAAACCATTTGTCACTTCTCAACTTCAGATTGAACAAATATGTGCATGTGACTATATATACTATGTGTTTGTTATGGATTAAACAACATTGAGTGGAAGTTTTTTTGTGTATGTGTGTGTGTGTTATACATACACATATGTGTGTGTGTATGTGTGTGTGTGTGTGTGTGTGTGTGTGTGTGTGTGTGTGTGTGTGTGTATTGTGGCAAGCCACAAGAATATATTATAGAGATTCAGCTGTGTATTAAAGTTATACTTTGACTGGCCAAGGGTCTGTCAAAAGGCAAGCCATTTATTATGAATATTTGGTGCTCTCCAGCTTTTAATATTTCAGCTGTCTTCTGCTATGAAATTCTTGCATGCCCAAATATTTACAGACCATTTGGCTAACAGTTCAGCTCCTCAATCCTGCTGAACTTCTTTTTTTTTTTTTTTAAAGATTTATTTATTCATTATGTATACAGTGATCTGCCTGCATGTGTGTCTGCAGGCCAGAAGAAGGCACCAGATCTCATTACAGATGGTTGTGAGCCACCATGTGGTTGCTGGGAATTGAACTCAGGACCTCTGGAAGAACAGCCAGTGCTCTTAACCTCTGAGCCATCTCTCCAGCCCCTGAACTTCTAAGTAACTAATCCCCCCACCCAAGCCCCAGCCTTGGAGACAAGCTGGCAGGAGATGCACAGCTTTGTTTCTTGTGCTAATGAAGCTCAGACCATCCCCCTGTCTTGAGGCTTAGCGGCTCTCCAAAGCAGTTGACTGAGAACAAAAGATGTTTTTACATATCAAAGTGGAAGGTAGAACAACATTCTTGAGGAAGCAGAGAACCACATAGCCAGGGAAAGGACAGACAGGCATTTTCTGTAGAGCAGACAGAACAGCATGACCAGTAAGAAGAGAAGAACACAGAGGTAATGTAGATGGTAAGGCAAAACTCTTGAGCCAGGAGTAGAGAGTATCAGAGATGGAGAATGAAGAAACAGAGGACAAAAATGAGGCTGGAAGCATAAGAGCTTAGTTGTTAGCAGAATTATGAGAGGAAAACAGATGGAATTGAAGCTATGTAGACAGGATTTCATCCCAGAGAAAAGTAGATGGATAAGGAGCTTGGTGCATCTAGAGTTATCCCTGCCTTGAATGCCTGACAGAGCTATAGCTGTATTGACAGAATGTTGTCCTAGAAGAATAAAGTTAACAGACATAAGAGCATAGAAATGTTGATTTTTTTTCCCTTATATATCCCATGCCAGATGTAGCAAAATCCCCAGGACCCCTGGGTTTTCAACAGTGTGTGTGTGTGTGTGTGTGTGTGTGTGTGTGTGTGTGTGTGTGTGTGTGTGTTTCTAGGATAGAACCAAGGACAATATAAATGGCCATCACAAAGGTTGAACCACTGAGTTATATCCAGAATAGTACATTTTTCTTATTAAAAGAAGGCACACTTGGGCTGGAGTGATGTCTTAGCTGTTAAGAGCACTTGTTACATTTGCAGAGGACCTGTGTTCAGTTCCTAGCACCCACAGTGCAAATGACAACCATCTGTAATTCCAGGTCCAAATGATTTGATGCCCTCTTCTGGCCACTGTAGGACTGCTCATGCGTGGTAAACAATATGTAGGCAAAACACCCTTACACATAAAACAAAAATAAATAAATCTAAAAAAGTCTAGGTGGTGGTTGAAAGTTTTTTTGCACCCTGATAAGCCTCTCTGCTGACACAGCAATTCAAATCAAAGCAAATCAGACCGAATTAGAAAAAGCTCTAGTTTAATGAACAAAGTGTTCCTGGGTGATTCTCCAGTCCCCCAGAGAGGAGATGGGGATGAAAGACCAGAAAAACACGTGTCTGGTTTGTGGGATGCAGCTTAAATACCCTGTGAGAGTGGTCTTGAGCCTCTCGGGGGGAGGAGCTATGTTTGGTGGGCTTTGAAGGGGTGGGTTTGGGGAAAGAGATGGGGGAGGGGAGTTGAGGTGGATCTTCCACCAGAACATTCCAGAGTCTTTGGGTATATGGATGCCAGGGTGCCAGGGGCTGAGGTGGAGCTTCACCAGAACAATCCAGACTCTTTGGGTATAGGGGTACCAGTACAAGTCTGGCTACTTCCTGCGAGCATGGGGTGATGTGGGGAAGTGGGGGCCAGGAGTTGGTGGGCTCACATTCAGCAGGAGGTGTGAGTGGAGGAGCATCCAGTTAATTGTCATCCTGGACACCTCAGGTATCTGTTTCTTGAGGAAGCAGAGAAGGCAAGTTTCTAGGAAAAAATAGATTATTAGCATCTACCCTAGCTGTACTGCAAATATGAATGCATACAGCAGAGGAGAAGATAGGTTCTTCATTGGGACATCTTGGGAAGCCAGAGGGTGGAGGGTCCCAGCTGCTGGACAGACCATGTATCCTGAATAGGTGCCCACTTGAGCCTGGAGAGATGGTACCAGTGTTGATGTCCCAGGAACTTGACAGCTGAGGAGGTGGTGAGTATCACAGTATAAGGGCCTGTCCATTGGGGCTCAAGAGACTTAGGAGCAAGCTGTTTGAGGAATACTCTGTCACTTGGGGAGAGTGGAGCAGGCTCAGGGGCAGTTGGGTCCATTGGTGCTGGAGCATGGAGATAGCTGTTAGTATGTGAATGGAAAAGGGACCTTAGAAGGGAGAGGTAGGGGAGGTACCTGTGAGACCAAAATGAGCCATCTTAGAAATGCTTTCACCCAAAAACTAAGGCCTAAGATTTCTCCTTTTGGGAATAGACCATTAGTTACTGAAACCAGTCAGTTCAGATTCCAGAAACCAGGAAGTGTAAAAGTATAGAGTCACAAGGTAATGCCTGCCGGACTATGGAATGTCCTCTCCCTGGTTTCCAGGGTAACTGACCACAGAAATGCCCCCACCTGAGGGCAGCCAATGAGAATGGTGGTGGGCAACCACTCCCTTAAAAGTAATTTCTAGAAGTTCCTAGAAGCGAGCCAATCATAATTGTATTCATACTAGCACCCCTAAATGATGTAACCTTGTGACTTTTCCCTTTAAAAACTGAGCTTGCAGACAGGTGGGCGCTTCCTCCAGCCTCCACTGCGTTGGATGTATTGGACGAAGTCCCTGCCTAGGCTTGTATTGCTTTTGGATATCCAGAATTAAACCTTGCTTTTGCATTCCGGCATGCTCGTCTTTGGTGGTCTCTCTGGGGGTCACGATCTGGGCACAACATTTGGGGGCTCTCCGGGATCCCCAGAGACCCCCCCCGCCGGGACCCCTAAGAGCTCCGGAGGTCCATCTGCACCGATCGGTAAGAGCACTCCATTTTCTTGTCTTTGCTTTCCTTTTACTTTCATTTTCTTATCCGAAGCCGGCGGTTGAATCTGACAGGCTCACCTTGGCGGACGCGCCTGTAAGGTGACCCTGGAGGAGTTGGAAGACGTTCTAACCCCTCATCAGAACACGGGGGTCCTCACAGGTCTCCCCGTCATAGGACGCCCGTGAGGAGTCCGTCTGTTTGGACACCTGTGAGGGGTCCGTCTGGGGATTGGGAGACTCTGTTGAATTCTCCCTGTCCCATCCATAGGTCTTTGGAATTATCGAGGCTCCCTCTCTGGACTCTTGTCTGCCTGGACCATCTGTAGGGCCCTTGTTCTTCCTTTTTGTCTGCCTATCTTGTTCGTCAGTATTATTTGTTATACCTTCATAAATGTATAAACATGTGAGAACTGTGGCCACATGTGTGAGTGTTTTATGCCTGAGCTTGTGTATGCATTGGGACTTGTGGGCCGGATTGCCAGCCGAAGGGATGAAGACCCCTTCGGTGGTTGAACTGGCACAGACTAACCTAACATTGCTTCCTTGCTCTCTCTGACCGGAGCACAGGCAGCAGGCAGCAGAAAGCTTGCAATGAGTCCGGCAGGCAGCGGCTGCACAGCTGCTACTTCGGGGACCCAGGGCGCCGCTGAGAGGGTTAGGCGGCCCGTGAGCATCACAGGGCCTAGATGCAGTGGGTTCGGGGCCCCAGCTCACTCAAAAAGCTGTGGAGTAGAGGCTTGGCTACATGGGAACTAGGCATGGCTTTGTGCTAGAGCGGGCTGTGAGCACTGTGGGGCCCAGATATGGCTGGCAGGTTCTGGCTGGGCTCCTGTGTGGACATGGGGCAGAGCTGGCAGGAGCCAGCAGGAGCCTCAAGGAGCGCAGTGTGGGGGCTGGTGGAGAACTACCTGCCCCTCCAGGGTCACAGCTGAGGAGTGGCCTACAGGTCTGTGGGCCCAGCCAGGGCGTGGAGTCACTTTCAGTCTGCCATTCTCGTGTAATTGAGGGTCTGAGGTTGACAGCAATCTTTTGTCTCCATGGTGCAGGCCTTCCCCGTTCTCTTCCATGCTGTTGGGTGGGGCTCCCAAGACCTGCCCTGAGGCTAAAACCTGATCAAGGTCTGGCTCCAAGAATGGAATGTCACCAACAGTTTCTTGTCTGCAGTACAGTGCTGATGCAAATTGAGAGTTATTTTTGTTATGGTATATGCATGTATTTCTGTTCTTGTTTAAAATACTGTAACTTTACAATATATTCTAGATTACTGAGGGAAATTACAAGAAAGACTTTGGTAAGAGTTTCTGTTTTAAAGGAAAAGAAAAAGCGGAATTTGTCTGGAGGAAATGTCTGAGGGATCAAAGGAACGGACTGAGGGTACATGGAAGGTTGTAGAAGGTCAGAGGTGATGTGATGTAAACTGTTTGTTATGGTTTCTTATACCTGCAAATAATGAACTTGAAAGTTAATTCTTATTGGTTTTCATCTTAAAAATGGCTAATGATTCTGCAAACTGCTTATGTGTGTATGTATACAGGCATGCGACTTGAAAATGTAAGCAAGCTTTAACTATATGTATGTATGTGTATAACTTGGCTCCAACTGTGTGTATGTGTGCAAGTAATTATTGTTTAGAAAAACGAGCTTTAAACAGCAACCATGTGGCTCCCTCCATCTTGGCTGGTGACCTCATGGGCAGCCATGTGGCTGGCAGCCATCTTTTACTAAGGTTATAAAGATCTACTCGGGTTAACACCTAATTACCAAGTGTTCAACAGCAAGTTTCTAGAGAATTTAAATAGATGGCAACATATGTTTAATAAATAAGGTATTTGATTAATATTAAAGCTGCACATCAATGCTTTTATACACAGGAATATACCTTGCTCTGGCACCCAAACTTTGCAACATAAAGGAATCATAGGAAACAGCTGAGGTTTGCAAATGTATGGCAGGACTAGAGTTCCAAAAAGAGTCTAGTTGCAGTGGTGGAAGACATTTGAGAGATATCAGTCTTTTAAGAACAGTTTTTATAGTTAAAAACCAATGGCTTAAAAAATGTTTCTTCTTACCCAAGGTACGTTCAGGCTTAAGAATGTTGTTTATTGATATTTTGTTTTGGTTTGCTCACTGAACCTGTATTTGATGCTAGAAGAGCTTCAACTTAAAAGCATTGTTTTTAGGCTACTTTTGTAGACTGTTAGAGAACATAAATAGTCAGTCATAAGTAAGTAATCAAGTTTTTTAATTGTAGTCAGGGTAAGTAAGTACTGATGTAAGTTTACTCATTTTCTCAGTCCCTTGCATATGTTTTCAGGGTTTAGCTTGAAACAAGTAATTAGAAACAAAGTTTGTCTATTCAGATATGCCTGGACAGCCCTCATACTTCAGAGATCTGAAGAATATGGCATTTAAATGTTGATCTAAAAGCTTACTATATCAGACAGGCTTCCAGATCCTAGCAGTGACCCAAGGTCTCCAAAGAAGATTACGTACGAGGCACCACAACGTCTCTGCCTGGATTATGACAACTCTGACCACAGGGCAAGATGCCCCAATGCAACGTCTGCCACCAGGACCCAGCCCAGACTGTGGACAAGCAGTAGGACACTGGAATTGATTGCACCCTTTTGCCTGATCAAGGTCAGTCTTCCATGTTCCTATTCCACAGGAAAAATACTCTGCCTTATGGACCTGATGGCGGAAGAAGATTGATGCTGTTCTGACTGGTGCCTCCAACGTTATGGAGACCTGGGTAGGGATTGGTCCCTGTAATTTATAGGATTGGAAGCTTCTTGGTCTGCACTCAGATATAGTTTTATCCTTCTCAGATCTCTGACAGTACTGATGGCCAGGCTAGCTCTAACTTTGTCAGCATGGCAGCATCAACCAGATCCTCATGCAAGGCTATAGCTATCTTGTTAGCTCACTTTTAGGAAAATGTTCTAAGATATAAAAGTTTAAGTAAGTCATAAAGGTTCAGATATGAGTCCAAAATGAGATAAGTTTCAGATTACTCTCCTGTTCTATGGTTCAGAACTAAACATTTAGGAGTCCTGATGAGCTGGTAGAGCAATGACTACTTACTGTTCAGTCACAAGCTCAATATTTTGGATTTGTTTTAGATGTCATCTAAATGTAAACCTAAAAGTGCCTCTCACCAGGCCAAAAATCTTTGTCCAATTTATACCTGGCTTTCTGGACAGAAGGAAAATGCACAAGCTTTTAACCCAAATCTGTAGTTCTTGTTGGGACTCAAAGGCATGAGTCCACTTCTGCTGTTTTACAGATACCCATTACCTGCTTTGTTTATACTAATGTATCTAAAACTTCTATGTCATTTTGTAAGTAGGCCTCAAAGGATCAAAAGAGTCATAAAAACCTAGACCAACTTCACAGAGGTTGAAAGGACCCCAGATAAGTATTCCTAAAGATGGTATTTTTCCTCTTTTCTGGTCTTGGGACTACTGCTTTTCCCATTACTAAGGGTATGGACCTAAGGGTTCCAAATAAGTTCATAAATTTTAACGTCTGTTCCTAGCTTAAATTTGTCTCAACAGATTTCCACTTGGCTGGCAGTCACCTCCAAGTTTCAGTTGCTTACTCCACTGCTCCAGACGACTGTGAGCTCCGGATTTGCTAAAAGCAGACATAGACCAGCCCAGCTAACATAGTTCTTCCCTGTCTGTCCCTATGGGGTCAGGCAGCTACATGCTTCTGACAAATGCCCCCTTGCCCAGTCTTTGACTAGCTTTTGAGCCTTTTGGGGCCCCTTGACAATGGCGCCCCAATGCCAGCTCGAAGCAGTTCCAGAAGAGAATACATCACCCATGTTCCCTGTTCAGAAAAGGTTGAAATGCTGGGTCAAAAGGAAATTCCCTGGCATAGAGACAAGATGGCTAACTATACATGGCCATTATTAGAGAGGGATACTTATGAGCTAACTATCCCAAACCCATGATTGGGTTCCATTAGGCACATGAAAAGGGGGAAATGTGAGACCAAAATGAGCCATCTTAGAAATGCTTTCACCCAAAAACTAAGGCCTAAGATTTCTCCTTTTGGGAATAGGCCATTAGTTACTGAAACCAGTCAGTTCAGATTCCAGAAACCAGGAAGTGTAAAAGTATAGAGTCACAAGGTAATGCCTGCCGGACTATGGAATGTCCTCTCCCTGGTTTCCAGGGTAACTGACCACAGAAATGCCCCCACCTGAGGGCAGCCAATGAGAATTGTGGCGGGCAACCACTCCCTTAGAAGCAATTTCAGTCCCTAGAAGAGAGCCAATCATAATTGTATTCATACTAGCACCCCTAAATGATGTAACCTTGTGACTTTTCCCTTTAAAAACTGAGCTTGCAGACAGGTGGGCGCTTCCTCCAGCCTCCACTGCGTTGGATGTATTGGACGAAGTCCCTGCCTAGGCTTGTATTGCTTTTGGATATCCAGAATTAAACCTTGCTTTTGCATTCCGGCATGCTCGTCTTTGGTGGTCTCTCTGGGGGTCACGATCTGGGCACAACAGTACCCACCCAGTGGGGGAGTTTGGGCTAGGAGGTGGTGATTGAGGAGGAAGGGCCTTCTGTAATGGAGCTCAAAAGGGCTCAAGCCTATAGGAGAGAATGTGGTGGCCTGGAGCAGGTAAGGGCAATGGGGGAAAAGGGAGGGCCAAGATAACTTGAGTTCAATGGAGAGCTTGGTGAGCTGTTGTTTGAGTCCAACGGCCTTCTCAATCATTCCTGAGCATTGTGATAGATAGGGAATGTGGAGCTTTCAGATGTTGAGAGCTTCCAATAGGAGCTCCATGACACTGCCAATCCTCACCAGGTTGGTGTCCTCAAAGCTGGTGCAAAAGCTGACATATCTGGAGGGCCCCTGTGAATGGACTTGTAAAATATTCAGGAGAGAGTGTGGTGGCCAAGGTGAGTGTGGCTCCAAAGTGGCTGAGAATATCATGACCAAGCAGAGGTGCAGGGCAAGCAGATATGACCAGAAAAGAGTGTGGGGAAAAACTCCATGCAAAAATGCAGGCAAGCGTCAGGGGCTTAAATGGGAAGGAAGGGATCCCATCCACCCCTATGGTGATATTTTATTTGTACAAAAATGTGATTTGTATGTTAATAAATAAAGTTGCCTGGGGGTCAGAGCTAATAGTAAGCCTTAGCAGAAGCTGGGTGATGGTGGTGCACGTCTTTAATCCCAGCTCTTGGGAGGTAGAGCTAAGCAGATGTCTGTGTGTTCAAGGATACAGCCAGCATGGAGATACATGCCTTTAATCTCAATACCAACCATAGAAGACCTGGAGGTCTGTATAGACAGGCAGTGACTAGGAGGTTATGTGGTTGGGTTTACAACCAATGAGAAGTCAGAACAGAAACACTGTAAAAAGACAGACACACAGGAAGTAGCTCTCTTTTCGGAGAGGTAGGACCACCGCGACAGTGAAGGGTAAGGTTTTTAGCTCTTAGCTATTGCTCTGATCTCTTGGTTTTCATCTCTGTATTGGCTCTGTGTTTCTTATTTAATAAGATGGTTGGTTACTTCTACACACCCCCATGACAGAAATTGGCAAAGGAACTGTAGACCCTCAATGAGATGTCAAAACAGAATAGGTAGCTCCTGTGTCCAAAAGAAAGTCAATGGACTTACCCACTACCTGCAGCATCATTCTAGGCTCAGAGAGGGAAATGGAGTCACAAGTCTAGGTCACGTCAGTCCTCTGCCAGGCTGAGGAGTTCAAAGGCTAGAAAAATCTCAGTTGCCGATGTTGGTGAGGCTGGACCTCTGTGGCGTGGCATAGAGGGTGAGCCCACACAGGGGCATTCAAATCTCCAGTGTCCAGGCTGTCAGCAGACAGGGTATGGCCTCCTAAGTAGCTGGGGGTCAGGGCAATACCATGACCGGTGGTGCTGCTTGTCGCATTTGAAGCAGGTTTCTGGTGGAGTAGACAGGCTGAGCTCTGGTGGGATGGAGCCTCAAGGTCAACTTCCCCTGGCCCCCTTGTGGGGCCCTGGTGTCCTCAGGGCAGCTGCTAAGGACTGGGCTTGGATCATAGCCTCTGCTGTAGCCTTGTCTGTCAGGTTGACTTGGCTATTTCTTCTCAAGCATTAAAAACTTCAAAAGCCATTCACCAATTCCTGTAGGGGAGTTTGGGAACCCTCCTCAGCCTTTTTTAATTTTTTTCTAGTATCTGGTGCTAACTGAGAAATGAAATGGGTGGCCAGGACCATGGCTCCCACTGGGGAGGCTGGGTCAAGGCAAGTATACTGATCCATGTGCTCTTGTAACCAGTTTAGAAAAATAGCAGGGTTTTCATCAACTAGCTCTGTAATCTCTTAGAGCTTATCAAAATTAACAACCTTGTCAGAGACCATTTCCATACCTTAGAGGAGTCCACAAACCATGTGGTCTCCTCTCTGGCAGCCATTTTGACCTGGTTGGTAATCTCAGTAGGGCTCTGTAGATGGCGCCGCCATGCCACCCACAAGGAATGTATTGTCCACTAGGTATGTTTGGTCTGCATACCGCCTAGCTGCTGCCTGAACTCGAGTTCATTCCTCAGGACTGAGAGTGGAGGCCTGGATCACATAAAGGTCATGCTCTTGTACCCATTTTGTGAACCCCCCAGAGACCACCAAGCAGCCGGATTCTGATGCAAGCACATAAGGGTCCTTTTATTCAGGTTCAACCTGGGCCGCTACCACATTTCCTTCCATCTGCCGTGCGGCAGCCCAGGTTGAACCTGAATAAAAGGACCCTTATGTGCTTGCATCAGAATCCGGCTCCTTGGTGGTCTCTGGGGGTTTCACGAAATGGGTACAACATATGGTGCATTGGCTGAGAACCCCCATGCCTCCATGGAACTCCAGACCAGAAGGTTCTTCACTGGCTGGTAAGCATGTCTCTAAGTGTCCATCTGTGTTCAGTTTTGTCTCTGCGGTATGCCTAGGTCAGTGATTGTGATCAGGAACAATAATTGGGTGGATGAACCACAGACTGTGATCACAAGGAGCTAAAAGATGTTTCAGACCCTGTTAGACCCTGTTAGTGGGTTTAGTGGGGGCAGAGAACCCCACATCTCTAGTAGAACCCCACATCTGTAGTATAGAGGTCATGGGTCGCTCCCATGGACCAGCATGAAGCTGGAGTCTTTTTGATTTTTGTCTCCAGGTGCAGGAGAGCTGTTTTGTTGTCTTGTCTCACATTGTAAAAAGTTTTGTTTGCATTTCTGTTGGAATGTCCTACCTATATGAATGTGTAAGTGTGTGAGAAATGTGGCCACATGTATGTGTGTTTTGTGATGTTTTATACCTGAGCTTGTGTGTGCATTGTGACTTGTGGGCCGGAGGGCCAGCAGAAGGGACTGAGGTCCCTTTGGTTGAACTGGGTCTGACTAACAGAACTCCCCCATTGCTTCCTTGCTTTTTGACCAGAGCACAGGCAGTGGGCAGGGAAAGATGCTGCAAGGAGTCCAGTGGGCAGTGGCTGTATAGCCCAGGGGCTACTGCAGGGACCCCTGGGTGCTGCTGAGTGGGCTAGGCGGGCAGTGAGCACCATGGGGTCCAGACCAGAGCTCACATCCATGGGGCCATCTATAAAGAGAGAGGGCTACTAACTGCTGAGGGAAAGACTATCAAAAATAAAGAGGAAATTCAGAATTGCCTTAAGGCCTTATGGGGGTCCCTGAAACTGGCCATAATTCACTGTCCAGGGCATCAAAAGGGCAGTGGGCCAATATCAAGAGGTAACAATTTGGCTGACCAAGCTGCCCAGAAAGTGGCCATGGCATCCACCCTAGCACTAGTCCTGCTAGATCTAGGCCTACCTGTGCTGCCAGAAACCCCTGATTATACCAAGGAAGATAGGGCCTGGATTAGGACTCTTCCCACGACTCAGTACCTCAAGGGGTGATGGAGGGCTGCTGACAATAAGGTAATTTTGCCAAAGCAGTTAGGGCTTAACCTCCTACATAAATACATCATGCCTCCCACATGGGCATCTGGTGGATGCAGGACTTATTAAGACATCAGAAGTGAAAATACAAAATGGGAATCAAGTCATAGAGGATCTGGTCAACAGTTGTAAAGCTTGTCTACTAACCAATGCTACTACCCACCCCAGAAACCCAGGGGACACAATTAAGGGGTAAGAAGCCAGGTACATACTGGGAGGTTGATTTCACAGAGATCAAGCCCAGTAAGTTCAGCTACAGGTACCTCCTAGTGTTCATTGACACATTCTCAGGATGGACTGAAACATACCCCACCAAACATGAGATGGCCCAAGCTGTGGCAAAGAGGTTATTAGAAGACACCCTGCCAAGGTATGGGTTCTGGTAATGACAGGGTCAGATAATGGACCAGCATTCATGTCCCAGGTGAGTCAGAGCCTAGCCACCATCCTGGGGATTGATTGGAAGTTGCATTATGCTTACAGACCCCAGAGTTCAGGATGGGTAGAAAGAATAAGCCAAACCCTAAAAGAGACCTTAGCAAAATTAGCCTTAGAGACTGGCGCAGACTAGATTACTCTCCTTCCCTTTGCCCTCTATTGTGTAAGAAATTCTCCTTACCAGATGTGTCTGACCCCTTTTGAGATCATGTTTGGTACGCCTCCCCTATTATCCCTAACCTCCAATCAGAACTCATAGCTGAGATGGACGATTGAGATGTGCTTGATTCTCTCAAGTGCCTCCAACATGCATACAAACATGTCTGGACTAAACTTAGGGCCCTCTATGAATCTGGCAACCCCCCCCCCCCTTTGTTCCACAGGTTCCAGCCCAGAGATTGAGTCTTCATCTGCCATTATTAACAGGGGACCCTCCAGCCATAATGAAAGGGAACCTTTGTCATCTTGATGACTACACCAACAGCCCTAAAGGTGGATAAAGTTGTCATCTGGGTGCTCTACAGTCATGTACAGCCCACCAACCCATTCGTCCAGAAGGAATACTACCCAGGAGAATAATAGGAGGCAGTCAAGCACCTGACCAACTCGCTCAAGGTCAGACTCCGATGATGAGGCCCAACTCAACCTGAGACCACATCCAGATGACCCTGATGATGATCCTTCTCCTGCCCATGGTTTCTGAAAACCCACATACACCCCAGAGACAAACTTGGGTGGTCACTTCTAAGAATGTTGACCAAATCCAAGTGACCTCAGCAGAGGCACCTCAAGACACTTGGTGGCTGGATCTTAGAGTAGACTTGTGTGACCTGGCAGCCAGCTCTTAGGATGTACTGGACCAAGACCTGGGGGAGGCTTCCTGAATGTGAGGGTCAGGAGCAATGTAGTCCCATACCCTACCCCTCCTTGGGAATAGGAAAGACAGAGGAATTAGGCAGAAATTGGATAGGCTATAGTCACGCATCACTCTGGTGATACTGAGAGACATCCCTATCTATATATGTCCTGGAGGTGGGTGGGACAGGTCAGAGGCCAACAGATGGAGGGGACTGGCTGACTTCCTCCATAAAGAATGGGGGTGTGAAGTATTGGGCAATGCCTATTGGGGACCCAGCTCCTCTTGGAACCTCATAAAGGTAACCAGAAATCACTCTGGGCAGGGGCTCATGCAAAATTACTGTAGAAGCTACTCAGCAGTCTACATGGGAGTTAGCTCAAATCCCACTGGGCAATGGATAGGGTAGGGAGAATGTGTTAAATATTGGTTTTGTAACCATCAGGTTTACAAAAAACGGATGTGAATTCACACATTGGCTGAGGGGAAGGACGTGGGGATTAAGACTTTATAAGGATGGTTATAACCATGGGTTGACTTTTCACTTCAAACTAAAGATTGAGCCTGTCCACCAACAGCCCTTGGGCCCTAACACCTTAGCCCCTTCCCATATACCTAAACCAACCTCGGACCCTCAGATGTCTGTGGTAATCAACACACCGATGCAGCCAAACACCCATGCACAACAATCTTGGATGATTACCACTCTATATAACCCTATGGCAAGCTGCCCCATAACACCTGTTGCCCACTGGTCAGATAACCTGCTCCTGGGCATCATTGCTCAGCTGTTTTCAGTCCTTAATGCTTCAAAGCCCGATTTGACCATGGCTTGCTGGCTTTGCTATGACACAGCCCCTCCTTACTATGAGAGTGTTGCCACAGTGGGAACATTTAGTCAAACCTTAGACTCCACTCAGTGTCGATGCAGGTCTACTGCACAGTAAACTCTCCAGCAGATCGCTGGAGCTGGGACCTGTATCAGAGATGCCCTGTTAACTGACATTCCTTATGTAATTCCTCCCATACCATTCCTACAGGGGCCTTTTACCTAATTCCCTACAATGATACCAGGTGAGCATGTTCCACTGGCCTTACCCGCTATTTCCACACTATGACTCTCAATACTGAGGGATTCTGTGTGCTGATATGCTTGGTCCCTAGATTCATTTATCATGTGGAAGATGAGTTCCTTGACAAAATCAGGAATCTGCATGTCAGAACCAAAAGGGAACCCATGACTGCTTTAACTCTTGGTGTCTTATTGGGAGCCAGCCTTGTTGGGATGGGGACTGGGACAGCCTCTCTGACTACCCAGAATCAGCACTATTCCAACCTCTGAGCAGTCATTGATCAGACATAGAGAGATTAGAAACCTCCATTGCTGTGGATATCGCTCTATATAAATAAAACACTGATGGCCAGTGACCAGACAGGAAGTATAGGTGGGACAAGGAGAGAGGAGAATTGGGGAAACAGGAAGAAGGGGGGAGACACTGCAGCCACCACCAGGACAAGCAACATGTAAAGACGCCAGTAAGCCACAAGCGATGTGGCAAGGTATGGATTTATAGAAATGGGTTAATTTAAGATATAAGAACAGCAAGAAGCCTGCCATGGCCATACAGTTTAATATACAGTATACAGTTTAATATACAGGCCATACAGTAATATAAGCGTCTGAGTAATTATTTTATACATGGATTGTGGGACTGTGGGGCTTGGGGGAACCTGGAGAGATGCTTTCCAGCAACACTCCATCTCTCATTTATAGGAATCCCTGATCTCCTTAGCAGAAGTAGTCATGCAAAACAGGAGAGGTTTAGACCTCACCTTTTTATGACAAGGAGGACTATGTGCAGCCCTGGGAGAGGAATGCTGTTTTTATGTAGATCACTCTGGGCTGGTTAAGGACTCTATGGCCAAATTAAGAGAAGACCTCAATAAGCAGAAAAGGGACAGGGAAGCTGGCCAGGGAGGGTTTGCATCTTGGTATAACAGTTCCCCTGGCTGACAACTGTAATCTCCACCCTCTTGGGACCCCTACTGTTACTAGTCCTCATACTAACCTTTGGGCCTTGCCTCTTAAACAAGCTCATGCAATTCATCAGAGAGAGAGAGATTGGGAACCATCCAATTAATGGTGCAAAGGACTCAAACTCAATATGAGATCCTCAACCAAGATATGGAAGAGGGCCATCTGGCTCAGAGTAGGCACTCAGCCTATCAAATCAGGCATTGACAACCCATGATTGGGTGTCCTCAAGCCACTAGGAGAGGAGGGGATGAAGAAAAAAAATCAGTAGCCCTTTTGAGCATTGGCCCCCATCTCAAGGCATCTGTTGACCAGTGACTGAACTCAGAGCTGACCTGAGACTTAACTCAGAGTTGACCAGAGACTGAACTCATATGGAAATAAGGCTGGAACAATAAATCTAAATGTATACCCTGGACCCAGTAAAACAACATATAGGGAGTAAAAAAAAAAATATGTCTCTATAGACGCCCTGAATCCTGTCAGCCATCAGCAATTTCAAGCTTATAGTAAAGTCAATAACTTCAAAGAACTACCTCACTCCTAGCTCCCTCATCTAATCCTAAGACACTAAGATACGTAACCCACTGCTTCTAAACTTTTTCTTATATAAACCCCTTGTAATAAGTGCTCTGGGCTTCCTCCTTCACTCACTGTATCAGAGTGCCGAATGAAGTCCCTGCCCAGGCTTGAATAAAGAAACCTTTTGTCTTTGCATCGGAAGTCGGCTCCTTGGTGGTCTTCTTGGGGGACTCATGATGCAGGCATAACATGCCTGTTTCACAAGTCTGTGTCCCAGACCCGAAGCCTAGCTCAGCGCATCCACTGTGGTAGGCCTTGGGTCAAAAATGAGGGGTGAGGTGGGAAATTCCCTTCAACAGAATGTCTTCAGGAGAAGGGGTCCCACAGAACAAAAGCAGCCCCTTGCTCCAGAATGGGCTGGGGCCTGGCATGGCCATGTCTTTGGCAGGACACCCTGAAAATCGAAGGAGGCCCTGGGCCTCCTATGCAAGGACTTGGAAAGGGCAACTCACCCAGCCAAAAGCCGATCTTAGTCTGGTGGAGAGCAGGTGTAGGGGCGAGGGGTGTTTTCCCACCACACAGCCCGGGCCAGTGGTGGAAAATCCCCTCAGTGGGATCTTCAGATGAAAAGTTTTTTGCACCCCAATAAGCCTCTCTGCTGACACAGCAATCCAAATCAAACAAAATCAGACTGAATTAGAAAAAGCCCCACTTTAATGGGTAAAGTGTTCCCAAGTGATTCTTTGGCCCCCCAGAGAGGAGACAGGGATGAGAGACTGGAAAACCATGTGTCTGGTTTGTGGGATGCAGCTTAAATACCCTTTGGGAGTGGTCTTGAGCCTCTCTGGGGGAGGAGCTGTGATTGGTGGGCTTTGAAGGGGTGGGTTTAGGGAAAGAGATGGGAGAGGGGAGGTGGATCTTCCACCAGAACATTCCGGACTCTTTGGGTATAGGAATGCCAGGGTGCAGGGCTGAGGTAGAGTTTCACTAGACCAGTGGTGGCGCACACCTTTAATCAGCACTCGGGAGGCAGAGGCAGTCGGATCTCTGAGTTTGAGGCCAATCTGGTCTGTAGAGTAAGTTCCAGGACAACCAGGGCTACACAGAGAAATCCTGCCTTGAAAAGCTAAAATAGATAAGTAAGTGTAAAAAGAGAGAGTGTATAGTGCTTCTAAGGTATTAATAAGTAATGGGAAACTTCAGGGACAAAATTGGCAATGTGTCTTGGCTAAACTTAGTGAGGACAAGAGACATCTGTACATATCATTTAGAGTCTAACCTCCCTCAGAGCACACTGGCAGAAATACTACTACAGGACCCCCAGCCTAGCTCCTCAGGGTGGGACTCAGTCACACAACACTGGTGGCTTTTGTCATCTTTAAATTTTTACTGTTTTACACTTCCTTCATTGGAATATCATCCACCCTCCTTGACCACCATGGGTTATATTGATGCAGGAGAGATTTGGGGGTCCTTTCTTGGGGTTCTTAGATTTATTAATAAAAATTTGAGAATAGACTTAAATGGAAGCTCAAGGACAATTCTATTAGAATCTAAAATAGAAAATTCCTCAGCACAGAGAAGCTATAAATTTCATCAGTTGCCTGGAAGAAAATAAAGGAGAGGAGAAACACCATATCATTTTGAAAGGGAAAAATTGGTAGCCATCTTGAGAGATACTCCCCACCCTCCTCTAAAGGTATTTGCTGACCAGCAGTTTTAGAACTGACCAGAAGTTGAACTCATGGGAAGATAAGACTGAAACAATAAATCTATGTATCCTGGACTTGGCAAAACAGGATATGGGGAATAATGGACTCACCTGATGAGAAGTTGACCATAGAAGAGAGTAGGATTGGAACAATAATATGAATGTATATATCCTGGGTTCAGCAAAAGCAGGACATAGGGAGTAAAAAAAATTATGTCTCTGTAGATACCCTGAATCCTGTTAGCCACTAGAAATTTCATGCTTATAGTTCAGCCAGTAACTTCAAAGAACTACCTCACCCCTAACCCCCTCATCCAGTCCCAAGATGTGTAACTCTCTGCAAGAAAACCTTTCCTATATAAAGCCCTTATGTGAGTGCTGGGGCCGTCCTCCTCCACCCGCTGTGTCGAGTGTTTGGAATAGGGACCAAGCCCTGGGGCTTGCTTTGTTATTAAAACACCTCTGTGTGCTTGCTTTGGATATTGGCTCTGTGGTGGTCTTACTTGGGGGTCTTGCGACAATTTAAGATAGCATGGAGATTAGACACACAGTGAGCAAGCAGCCACGTGGTGAAAGGGGAGCTTTCAGAGAAATTGCAAGGAAGCCCAAAATGTAGGGGAACCTGAAGTGTTAAGCAAAGTATGCTTATAAAAGAAATAAAATTAATACAATGTTCCTTTGCCCACTTTTTTTTTTTTTTTTAAATGCTGTTCACCTCAGCTGAAGGGACAGAGAACACAGAGTTTTTGATGTGGACATTTCAGTATGGTATATGGCATGGATGTTTTTTTCCTTATGCCAAAGAGTAGTGGGCGATACTCACCTGGGGCCCTCATTTTCAGGCGGACAATTCTGAAGGGCTTGGCTTCTTATCCTGCTACCTCATTGCAGGGATTGATGGTAGGCCTGTACATGTTTTCATAGTAACTGGTAGGGTTGACACACATATCCCTGTGACTCTGTGTGCATGATGACATATGGCCAGTGCTTCACGACAATGGTGCTGACCTGTATTTGGGTCAGAGCTTGTCTGTGTGTAAAGCCACAGACTGCGCTTCCTGTCCTCTCTCTGTCCCAGGCAGAGTCTGTTTGTTGTGTGGCCTCATTCTCAGGTCTCCACTGGACTCATTTTCAGGAAGCTCTACAGGCCAGAACTCCATGTGTCTTTGTCCTTTCTGGACTCTGTTCCACAGAGAAGAATGTGAAATGGGACTGGGGACGGGGTGGACAATGAACTTCTATTATATAAAGGGTTTAATATAGGAGAATACATAACCCAGTTTAAATAAATGGCAAAGATGGTGAGTGTGGGTCCATAGTAATGGTGCTTGCTAAGCACACTCAGGATCCTAGGTCCTATCACACATAAAGTGTGTGTGTGTGTGGAGGGGCATGAGGAGAAACACTTCTCAACTAAATGTCTGTTTAAAGAAGAAATCCCCAAGAGAATCCAGCTGAAGTGATGCCATGGCATCCATGTGCCTGGCAGTTACCATGTTTTGTAAGAACCTGCCATCTCCAGCCCTGCTTGGAAACTTTCCATGCCCATCAGTCAAAGCCCCTGGGCTTCTGCCCTGGAGGACACATCAGAAATGAACAAAGTTCAATTGTTTTCACTGGCTTTAAACAGCCAAATGGGACATCTTGCAAACTGCCAAACTTCCCTGCCATAACAGTCCCCAGGAAACCAATTCCAAGTTTTGCCAAAGCTCACTGCAGGGGGATTTTCAGTGACACCTGGGGCCTCATTAAAAGTTGACAGGCAATTCCAGTCTCCACTTCATTTGCACAAATTGCAGAGCCTCTGAGGACCAGCCACAGAGATGCAGGCATCTGAGGCTGATGCATACACAGCCCCAGGCTAAGATGGAGAAACCACCCTGGAGCAATGATGGTTCCCTGGTGGTTTTTCTGCTTAGTTTCAAGCCTAAACTTGAGTGTCTGGTTAGCAAGCAAGACCTAGAGTTAAGAACTGGTGGTGGCTCTCTGTTTCCCCAGGACACAAAAGTCCCAGAGACCCAAGCAGCCAGCTGCTCCAGAAAGCACTGTGACACTCTGCAGAGCATGACCTCCATGAGCAACCAACCCATGCTCCTGGCACACAGGGATGTCCTGCAGGGCTCTGACATCTCTTCCTCCACTGTGGTGCTCAACACCTTATCATGTACATGACTCATTCAGCGATATCCTTCTTACCCCATTAAACCCGCAGTCCTAAGGGGACAGGAACACACTGGGCTTCTTCAAAGATGTGCTCTCTCTGCCTCTGTAGATACCATGCTCAGTAACTATTGGGGGGAAACAAGCAAAAGGCTGGAGACCTTTGTTCAATCCCAGGTAACCACCTGGTGGAAAGAGAGACCCAAACCCTGTAAGTTGCCCTCTGACCTTCACACACATGTGGCATAGCCACCCACACACACATACACATGTGCATGCACATACTTACAAAATAAGTAAGACAGTAAGTAAATAAATGTACTACCATTAAAAAAACCAAACACACAACAACAAAAAAAACAGCTAAGAGGGCCTGGAAGATGGCTCAGTGACTAAGAGCATATATTGATCTATGTGGGTTCCCAGAACAGAGTTCTCAGAACTGCTTGTAACTCCAGCTTCAGGTGACCCCCAAACCCCTGACTTCCACAGGCATACACATCCTCCCCAACACAGACACATGCATATACACATAATTTAAAATAAAAACAAGTTCTTGTTTTTTTTTTTTAAAAAAAAAGCAAACAAATTGCTGTCATTCAACCCTGTTCTGGGAACCCACATAGATCAATACATGCTCTTAGTCACTGAGCCATCTTCCAGGCCATTAATTTTCCCGAGGTGCATTTCTCAGGTGTGAGCCTTCCTATCCTGTGCATCATCAAATCATCATCCTCAGTATCCTGCAGATAGATGATTACGGGCTGGGGCTGCTCGGATGATGGGGAAAGTCCTTCCTATGTGGAGACTTGTCTGACTTCTTAAGCATCTTAAGCCATTGTACATCCTGCTGCCTAAGCTGCCTGTCCTAATGACCTTTTCTCTTTCCTTGGATGAGAAATTACTTCTGACCTGAGGTCTTTGTATGTATGGGCCCCTCTGGTTAGTAAACCCTTTGCTCTCTCACTGCCTGTATTACTTATTTTCTTCATTACTGGGACAGAATACCCAAACAAAGCCACTTGAGGGAGGAAGGGATGATTTTGGATCACATTTTGAAGGGAATTCTCTCCCAGTTGGGAAGGCATGATGGCTGGAACTTGAGGCGGCTGGTCACATTGAATTTAAGTTCAGGAATCACAGAACTGTGATCGCCTGTGCTCAGCTTTCTTTCTCATTTGTGTGCAGTCTAGGACCCCAGCCACCCACATTTAGAATGGACCCCCACCTCAGTTAACTGAATCAAGATAATCCCTAGCTGACAGGCCCAGAGATTTATAATCTCGGTGATTCTAAGTCCTGTCAAGATGATAAGGTTAGCCATCACACCACCACAGGAACAGAATACCTCAAACCACTTCATCCATAACGTCCTTGCTGATCACTCTGCCCTGGTCTCTGAGGATGATGTGTTCCTGCTCTTATAACCATCAAACTCCCTTCCTCACACTCCTTCACTGTTGTCTAAAATTCAAACACTTATCACCTCTCTTTTCTCTGCATCGGTCCACACGAGCAGGTGACCTGTCTGCTCTGCCCACTGCACATTCCCCAGCTCCCAGATCAGCAATGGACTCAGATATTCAGGACCTGTCTGCTGACTCTGGGGTGGCTGGAGCTGAGTGTCCTCTCAGTGATTGTCTAGCTCGTAGCCTTCAGATGCCAGTCTGGTTGTCTTTATCACACGAGACAGCTCCTTCAGCTGTCCCCATTTCTCTCCCCTTTATCAAGAAGCAGGTCACACATGAGGTTTCCGGCCTCTGCTTGTAGTCAGGCAGCTCCTTATCTGAGGAAGAAGAAACGGGCAAAGCAAGACATTGACCAAGGACTCTTCAGCAACCTGCTGCAACCACCTTCCTGCTTTAGCTGAAGGCTGCTTTCTTGAGTTTCTTTTTTCAACATTTATTAATTATCTGTGTATGGGTGTGCATGTTTGTGAACATGCATCTCCTTTACTGGTTTATGTGATAGTAGGGATTGAACCTACAGCCTTGTGCATGTTAGCAAACCATTCTACCAACTGCGCTAACAGCCCAGCACCTATATGTATTTTTTTTTTTAGACAGTGTCTCAGTGTGTAGCCCAGACTGCCCTGGAACTCAAGATCCTACTGTCTCAGCCTCCTGAGTACTAGGATCACAGGAATGAACAACCAGGTCCCATCATCTTTTACTCGTGAAATACCTACTACATGTTAGTGATAAAAGACATTTGGAATGCATAGCTACCTTTAAAATTTTCCAAACAAGGGAGAGCAATGTCATTCAGATATTTCAAGATAAATGCAATAAGGACTTGAGGGTCTGGGTTGATTGTAACCATTTTTTTCTTCTCTAAAACTTTACCAGGTAAAAAAAAAGACACACGTGTTTGGAATCAGATTGAAGAGACAAGGGAAACTGTCACACAGTCCCTAACGCAAGGCCGGGGAAATGGGCCGTGACGCACATCTGTTTACAGCACTGAGCACAGGCTCTTTGCACAGCAGGGGCTGAGGAACGTCAGAGAGAAGATGGCTGGGACTTCTATTAACTGGGCATCCTCCGGGTCAGACCAATGGGCAAAAGCAGAATGAAGCCGTAGACGGTTGTGCAAAGTGATTTTGCTTTTTCCTGTTGTTTTCTCCGGTGAAGACACACCGATTGACATACTGTGGGGCCTTAGTGTATCTGTAGCCTGAAAGACAGGACAGATTCCACAGCTCAAGGAAAGTTTGATATCTGGATGGAGAGAGGAGCTCTTTCTAAGAAACCACATGCACTGTGCCAGATTCTTCACACCAATGTGTTTCGTTAAAATTTTCTGGGCCAAGAAGACGGCTCCATTGGTAAAGGTACTTGCCACCAACCCTGACAGCTCGGGTTGGATCCCAGGAACCCACATGGAAAAGAGAGACATAACTCCTGCAAGTTGTCATCTCATACACAAATGGGGGTGGGGTAGGAGAGAACACATAAATAAACATAATTTTAAAAATTAAAAAAGAAAGCCAGGCAGTAGGGGCACATGCCTTTAATCCCAGCACTTGGAAGGCAGAGGCAGGTTGAGTTCAAGGCCAGCCTGGTCTAGAAAGTGAGTTCCAGGACAGCCAAGGCTACACAGAGAAACCCTGTCTTGAAAAACAAAACAAAATTAAAAAGAAAAATTTAGGCTTATCTACCAAAGAGAAAATGAAGCTCAGACACACCAACTCACAGTGCCCCCACCAGGCAGGATTGCAAAATGCACCTTTACCATGATCGTGATTCCTCCACTTTATGCATTTGCTCACCACTCCCAGTGACTCCAGACCCTTGCTGGAGTATTTCTGGGCAACCGGAAGCAACCTTAGAGTCCCTTTCTCTAAGTCATGACTCCATTTCTTGGCCAGTTGTCTCTTTCTTCCCAGTTTGGGCTGGGGTTATGTCAAACAAGTGTTTCATGAGAGAGTATATGGGTGCCCAGACCAATTCCTCCGAATTCTGAGTCTCCTACTCAACCAGGAGGCTGGAGCTTAGAAGAAAATGCTGGCCAGATTCCGGAACCAGGCTGGCACTGACCCAGACTCTTCCTGTCCTCTACCTCCAATGGACCATCCTCCCTCGCCACCAGTCTCAGAGCAATGGTTCTAAGGCATCTCCCAATCCTTCCCAATCTGGCTTAGGCTAATTTTCCAGGCTCCCCTGTCTTAGTTAGGGTTTCTATTGCTGTGAAGAAATGCCATGGCTATGACAACTCTTACAAAGGAAAACATTTAATTGGGTGGCTTACAGTTGCAGAGATTTAATACATTATCATCATGGTGGGGCACAGTAGCATGCAGGCAGACATGGTGCTGAAGAAGGAGCTGAGAGCTCTATATCTTGATCCACAGGCAACAGGAAGGGTACTATCTTGAGCATAAGTGACCTCAAAGCCTGCCCCCACAGTGACACACTTCAACAAAGCCACACTTCCTAATAGTGCCACTCTTATGGGCTTATTGAAGCCAATTAATTCAAACTATCACATCCTCCAACCTCAATTGGAACTACAGATGTCTTTGCTGGGTCCTCTGCCTGGGATACCCTCCCTGGCCTTGTGTGCTCAATATCTCTTGCTTACTCTTCAAGATATAGCACAAAATCCATCCTGCCATTCATCCTCCTGACTGAGGGGTGGGGCTCAAGGCCAACATTACCTATTCATTATTTTCTTTAATGTGATCTGTATTTATTATGTGCAGAGACCATTGAAGTATTGGGAACACAGCAAGAGACCTCTCAGGAGGCCACAGTTTAGTGGGAGATAGTCTCATGACCAGGTATGATAGCACAATTTGTCAGTAGACTCCATGGGATACTAAGAATTAGGGAGGCCCCTGACCACCAAGAGCATTAAAATCACGAATGAAAGGCTTCTTGCAACAGGTGGCATGCAACCTGAAGGGGTGGATGGGAGTGAGGCATGAGGATGCACAGGAACCTGGGAGCACAAAGAACTGAAATGTTCTAGTCTCATTTTAGTCTAGAGACTATGAAGAGAGCCTAGAGCAGAAATCAAAGAAGCCAACAAGGGCCAGGCTTCACAGAGCCTTGTAGAGAGCAGTGAGGTGTCTGGGTATAAAGGAGCCACAGTTGATTCTAAGCAGAGATGCCATCTGGTTCTTTGTTTAGTCACATGTCTCTGGCATTGTATGTGGGGTGGACTGTAGGAGTGAGGAATGAACCAGAAATTCCTAAAGGGGGGCTCCAGAGGGTCACATAGGGTCCTCCAGAATTTCAGACCCATGTGGAACCTCAGAAGATGACCCCACTTGTAAATACAGGTGTTAGAGTTGTGATTAGTTAAGATATTGAGATGAAACTTCTCCTAAGTTCAGAGTGGGGCCCTGAATGGAAAAGACACACAGACACAGAGCACAATATGACTTGAAAAGAGAGGCAGATACTGGAGTGAGGTGTCACAAACTAAGGAACAGCCCCAAAACAACTGGAGCCAAATAAACCAGACAAGAATTGTGGGAGACATTCTTCCTCAGAAGCCTCCAGAGGCAAGGTAGCACCCCTCTCCATTTTGAACTTTTGGACTTTGAAACACCAAAAATAAATTTCGATTGTTTTAAAAACATCCAGTCTGTGTCTAGGTTGTGTCAATTGTATTGTTTTTGTTGTTGGTTTTTGTTTTGTTTTGTTTTTGAGGCAAGGCTTCTTTGTGTAACAGCCTTAGCTGTCCTGAAACTCACTTTGTAGACCAAGCTGTCCTTGAACTCACAGAGATCCGCCTGCGTCTGCCTCCTGAGTGCTGGGATTAAAGGTGTGCACCACCGTGCCTGGCTTGTTGTGTGGACTGTGAAACAGTAACGCAAGTCCAAGGGCTGATGCAGTCTTCTAGGTGGGGTGCTTTCTGCACCAGGCTGGGGGCCTTGGGGTGAAGACACAGAGAACAAGCAAGAGGAGCTGTTCCCTGAGTCCCGTCCTGGTCTAAGAACCAGGAAACCCAGGAGCACCTGGAGAGCCCACCCCAAGCCTTAGCGTCAGAAGGGCTGAGGTGGCCTGTTTCTTCCATTTCCCAGTCCTTCCTCCCTGGCTGCCCAGTTCGGTTTGTGAACAGCCTCAGCACCGCCACTGAGATTGTGTCCCCACTCACCCCTCCGCTCCCGACAGGGCCAGGTATCGGCCAACTCTGACTCCTTACCTGTAGACTACCTAGAGCAGAACCCTGGACATTATGACAACGAGACCCACACCTGACTCCAGATCGGAAACTGTCCAAATCTAGAAGAAGCCATTTGGAGGATGTGAGTAGCATGTATTACGATATATGCATGAGAGGGATTCCGGCTGGCCAGGGTATCCCACCCATGCAGGGAAACATGCTGGCATGCTGGGCAGATGCAGGGGTAGGAGGCAGGTGAGACACACCATGCATGCATGGTGGCAGCTGTGGTGGTGGTGGTAGACATTTATTCACAAGCCAGCCACTGCATCACATGGAAATAGTTTATTATAAGAGGGAGATAAAGAGACAGAAAGACAGAAAGGAGAGAGAGGGAGAGAAGTGGAGAGAAGAGAAGAGAAGAGGAGAGGAGAGGAGAGGAGAGGAGAGGAGAGGAGAGGAGAGGAAAAGCAGAGGTGTGCACACCTCATGGCAGGAAGCGGAAGAGAGAGAGGAAGGGGAGGGGTTTTTCCTTAAAATGGGGCTTATACATCAGGATGCAATAGAGGAATCAGATAGACTTCTCCAGAAGCAGAATTGTTCCTTTAATCAGGGCCACTAAAGGACCACAGTCTCTCCCAGGGAGTAGAGACTGTGATCATGTAATACAGGGGGTTGAGGTCTTATAGACCAGAAAAGGAGATTTTGGGGGTGAAAGTTACTTCTCCTGCAGTCTCAAAGTGGTAGGTGCCTCTCAAAAGAGGTATGTGGATTTTTTTTTTTTTAATCAGAAGAGTCTGGAATCCTAAAACAGCCCACAGGTGTCATCAGACAATTTTCTGTCCAGAGCTTCTCTGTCCACCTAAGGCTGTGAGGTCGTAAACCCTCCACTAATCCCTTTCAGGAGGTCAAGGAGCCCAGTGTTGGAGGGGAAGGGGAAGAAGGAGCTAGTCTTTTTAATTATTTATTTCTTCTAATTTTTAAATTTACATTTCATGGTGTGTGTGTGTGTGTGTGTGTGTGTGTGTGTGTGTTGTTTGAATCTTAGATGGTCTTTTAATGAAAAAAAAAAAAAAAACTCAGAGCCAGATATCAGCGTGAAAGCCGAAAGATCAGAGAATCAGAATAGCCAGCCACTAGTTCTTATCTCTACAAAATCCTCAGCCTAAAGACAGTGAGTTCCTGTTTCCTCACACTTTTTATACCTTTCTCTGCCCTGCCATATCACTTCCTGGGATTAAAGGCGTGTGTGCTTCCCAAGGAAAGGCATGATATATCAAGTGCTGGGATTAAAGGTGTGTGTCACCACTGCCTGATCTCTATGACTAATCTAGTGGCTGGCTCTGTCCTCTGATCCTCAGGCAAATTTATTAGGGTACACAATATATCACCACATTTCTCCTTTTTTGTCTAAAATAATAAAAGAAGGTTATAACTAATATAAGAAAAACTATATACAATAAGCACAATAAGTATATACAATATATATAGTCAAGAATTACATTAACAATATCCAGTCCATTAACATTTGACAAATTCAGAGAAAATACTTCATTATTTATCCTATTTTGGTGATTCAAAAATGTTGAACCTAATTTACTTTCTATCTTAACTTGTATTACCAACCGAAAACTATCATTTGATGTCTTTCAAACTTATACATGTTACACATCTTCAGTGAGTTTCTTTTCTGAATTTGTTAACAAGGAAAACTATAACTATCTAATCTTCAACTCCTTCAGAGACCAGAGAAGGAAATAATATTACCTAAGTAAGCAGTAAGTGCAAACAAGCAACTTCCAAAAAATGTGAGAAATGACAGAAACAGCTGGCTGCCTGGACAGTCACCCAAAATTTCTCTGCAACTTTGGGACATCCATCTTCAGCCTACAGGCCTAGCATATCTGACAGACTCATCTGTGAAGCAGGATTTTCTAAAAAGCCTTCCTACCTTGTCTTGGCAAGGTGCAACAGTCCTTTCATTTGTGTCCTGATTGTCCAATTTGAACAGCATACTGTCAGAGTCAAGACAAGGGCATTTTCTTGCCCAGTGGCTAGCTTGTCACAAAGAAAGTAAACTCCACCTGGAGTTTCTTTGATGTCTATCACCTTCTCTGAAGTATATTGGTGCTGCCAGGAGCAGACGAATCTCATTGTCATAAAAAAAAAAAAAAAGAATCTAAATACTAACTTGCATTTCTTTATATCCTAATTAGTTGGTAATAATAGCTTTCAAGGATTATCAAATTGCATTACATTGTTAAATGAACTATATAGGTACAATACCTTGAACAAGATTAGAAATATATGTACAGTATTTTCTAACAAAGTCAACCTTAAATTTGTATCAATATATATAATTTGTATACAATATACAAAAATTTCCAATCCAATGTAAAATATTTAAAACTAGTAGTTGCTTTCTAAAAGTAGATTCAATAATCTACCTTTTTATCTTATCATGTGTATATCCTCCCCTTTTTTCTTTTCTTTTCTTCTTTTTTTTTAAACAAGAACCCTGAATCTAATTTCCTTTGTTGAGCCTTTTCCCTGACCACTAAGCTAACAATTAACAACTTGTAACCAACCATTCTAAATAATGACAATTATCCATAACCCACTGAATGACTAAAAACCACTCACCCCATCTCTTGGGAATGTGGGCGTCGTGTTCTTACAATTACTTCCTGCTGTCTGAAGGTGAAGGCATCTTTAGGGGATCCTAAAAAGAAAAAATTTGGGTTAATTGTCAAGTCCTGGGAGAGGTAGCTGTATCTTTTGTTGTTCAGTCTCTGCATAATGGGAAGGTACAGGGCTTGTCTCAAGCCCTGGCTAGAGTAGTCTGTGAGGCTGGATCATTTCAGCTAGCAATCTTGAAATTGTCCTGAACAGTTTGTAGTCTATAGCCAATTTTTGGGTGGTGTTTGTCAGCTTAGTGGTATTACCGTCATCCTGATGGGATCATTGTTGTGGGGCCCCATCATTTTTTTGGAGACTTCAAAGTCACTGTTAAGTGTGGTCATGGTTCACTGTAGAAAGCTGATAGAGACTCAAACCCAAAATCATGTACAGGAAGCTAGATAAAGCTTTTTTCCTAGAATTAGTACTGTGTGTGATTGTGTGTGTGAGTGTGTGTGCACGCGTGCGTGCGTGCGTGCGTGCGTGCGTGCGTGTGTTTGTGTGTGTCTACACATAGGTAGGTGAAAGAATGCCATAATAGGCTGCTCAATCTTCTCTCAGGGATCAGGCCTCAATTTCAGTTTCCTGAGACTGAGCAAGCAGTCTCTGGGAGGGCCGTGAACAAAAGACAATCACTGATGTCCCTGCCGGCAGGAACAGAGAAATAGGACGTACCAAGCCTGGGCCATTGAGCCAACCCCCACAGTCAGTATGTGCCAGGCCAGCCAGCCTCCATGGCAGCTCAAGGACAAAGCCTGGGACTTGTCCAGGCCTGCCCAAAAATGGATAACTGTAACCCCAACTAACCCAACCCAATTAAAAGTTACTAACATGATTGCCACTCACATAAACCAATCCTGAGTCTGTTCCTATGAAGTCTGTAGACCCCAAGACCCCTTGCTTTACTCCCTATAAAAACCCTGCCCCATTACTACTCAGGGTCTCTCCTGCTCTACCACTGCATCAGATGGACAGAAAGGCCCAGGGTTCACAACAGTAAAAAGACTCTTTGCTTTTGCATCAGATTTGGTTTCTTGGTGGTCTTTGGGGGGCTCTGGGTACAACAGTAGGTACCATGGCACATCGGTGATGTCAGAGGACATCTTTGCTAAGTCAATAATCCCCTTCCAGCTTGTGGGTCCTAGGGACCAAACTCAAGACTTCAGGATTGGCCCAAATCACCTGCTGTGGTCTCTCTCTCTCTCTCTCTCTCTCTCTCTCTCTCTCTCTCTCTCTCTCTCTCTCTCTCCCTCCCTCCCTCCTTTCCACTCCCCCTCTCTCACACAGCATTTTATCACCAATTAACATTTATTTAGGACTTAGTACTTTGAACTAGGCCTCAGTTTAGGAACTGCATTTTCTTTTAAAACAATTTTGAAATGTATTCTTTAACAACTTCACACACTTGTAATGTATCCTCTTTGTCCACATTCCTCCTTTCTCCTGTCCTCTTCCAACTCACTCAGAATTCTTTCTTCCAAATCCATCCCCCTCCTACTTTCAAGTCTTTTATGGTTTTAAAATAACCGACTGAGTGTAATTTAGGCCTCTTGCATGTGAATGGGTGTAGGGTTACTTACTGCAGTGAAAGCTGACTTCCCTTTTCAAGACCCCCTCCCATTTCTGTTTCTTCTGTGGTCCAGACCACCCACCAGCATCATCACTCTGTCCCCAAGGTAACCTGTCATCTTTGTGGGGTCTGACCTGGCACCAAGGGCCTTCAGGGTCGGTTCCAGGGCCGTTTGTGTTGCTGTGATCTGATCCTAGCAAAGCCTGGCACCAAGAAGGCTCCAGAGGCCTCTGATCACCTCCAGAGCACCCAGGAAGGCCCAGAGGGCATTCTGCCCCGGGATCTCCAGAGAGTGTTTTGTGAGAAATTTCTGGAGAGTACAAGGATAAAGCCAGGGCTCCGCCTTCAACCTGCCGGGGTAGCATCTTCTCTGCTACCCCTCAATGCTGCCCCTGCTATCGCCAGCAGAGGTCAGTGTGTGATTTCCAGGCTGCCCTCTTGCAAGAGCCGAAGCAAGAAGGGTGTGGGTTGGGGAGACAGGGACTGCTGGGTGTGAGCCTTGGACCCAGTAGGAAGCTGAGGTCTGTCCAAAGGTGTGGTTCCTCATTCCAGGATCCTGCACCCTGGATAGCGTTGAGCTTCCCGTCGCGGGTGGCAGCGTAACCCTTGCACGAGAGGACTATAAGCTACCAATCGCTGTGTTGCACCCAGAGTGCGCGTGCCTATGTGCAGCGCCAAGTGCGTGCAGGGGCTGGCACTGTGCAGGTGTGCGTGTATCTCGGCGGGCGAGATCTTGCTGTTTGTGTAAGAGCTCGGGTTTGAACGTAGCTCCTGTGCACGCCAGCCCTGTGAGCTACTCAGTTTTCTAACAGTCTGCAGCCCAGTCTGTGGGAAGTGGGTGCCGGTGTGTGGGGGAGAGAGCCGTGCTCCTGAGGCTGCACAACTCTGAAAAGCGCTTCCTGAGAGTCCTCCCACCGCGACCACCCACCGAAAATGGGTCCAGGGTCTCCGCTCTTTTTCTCTCCTCTTCTCTGTTTAATCCTCCCCCTTCATTCTCTCTCCATCTCTCTTACTCTGTTTCTCTCCTATTTTTGCCTCCATGTCTTTCATTCTCCCTATTCTCTCGCTCATTTTTTCTACCTCTAGCTCTCTTGTCCTCTCTATCTCTCTGGTTCTCTCCCATTTCTCTCCTCAAAAGCCCCCTACTCCCCCACCTTTCCAAACTATGTAGTCGAGGAAGGACTTGAATTTCCTATCCTCCTGCCTCCACCCTCCCACGCCGAGTGCTGAAATTTCAGGTATAAAAGCCAGATTCCCACTTTGCTTTTGTAAAAAGTGAAGTAAAAGTCACACAATGTACAGTTCACCTTTCTAAACGCAACCGCCCCGAGGTATGTACTGGACTCACTGTGTTTGGTGACCATCATCTCCATCTGGTTTTAAAACCTTTGCATCACCCCTGAGGTGCCAACAGGAGTCTCTTCCCCTTCCTCTGTCCCTGCAGCCATGGAATCAGCTTTCCATCTCTGTGCACTGCCCATGAAGGACATGTCCAAGGGACAGAGCCAGAACTCACGCGGCCTCTTTTCTGTGTTCTTTCACTTAACATTAGATTTTCCAGCTTGGTCACGTTGTACCGTGTATTCTAGTCTTTGGATTCAGTATTCCATAAGTCATTCACTTAGTATACAATGAAGCACTTGATATGAATGAAACAATTAGGCATTTAATTGGCATTCACAATGATATCTAACTATGAAATTTACTATTCCCAAGATTGTTTTTTGCTAATACAAAAGAAAATGTCATATTCAAAACAAAAAAAGCCATAAAACAACAGAAATTTTAAAGATTCAATTCTGACAGTCTAAACCCATGAACAATCACTCCTCATTCTACTTTACCCCCATTTCCTGGCACTAATCTTCTGCCCCTGTGGACTTACCTAGTGAGAATATTCCAAACAAATAGAGCACACACTATGTGCTCCCCCTGTCTGGCTTCTCTCACTCAGTTCTCATTTTCTAGGGTCCTCACGTTGCTGCAGGGTCTGTACTGTATTCCGTTATTGGACTACCCTGTTCAGATGGGCCGCCTTTTTAACCCATTCACCTGCTGCTTCGTTTTGCAATTTAAAATAACTGTGCTTTGTGTCAGGACTGTTAGCAGCATGGAGAGCCAGCCTGGGGAACACCACAGCGAGACCTAGGATCCTGTTAGGACACAGAGAAGGAGAGCCCCACCTCCACCCCCTGAAAACTGCAGCAGATGTGACCGGCTGCCACTTGGGGACAGAGAAGAGAGAACCTCTGCTGCCAGCATCCTCCTCTTCTGCACCAAGCAGGTTGGTGATGGGGGGATCCTGGTAGGGATCAGGGAGAAGGGGGAGAAGCAGAGACTAGCTTGGCTGTAGGGTGGTGATGAACATCTGTGAGAGCGATCAGGAGTTTGGAGTCTGCGTGGGCTAGATGCCAAATTCCATGTATGGTGAGACTCTGTCCTTGAAAGCATAAGGAAACAGAAGCCACAGACAGAGGGAACAGCACTGACAAGAAGCCAGAGGCTGAGCTCGTGTCAGAGGATACAGCTCCATGGTGCTGCTGTCACTGAGAGTGTCCTGTGTGTCACACCACACCACAGTCCAGTACTTAGTGCTCATCACCTCCATCACACACCCCACAACACCTGGCACACAGGTTTTTGCTCATTGCTATGCGCCTCAGAGATGGGAGCAGTCAGCTCTGTGACACAGAGCTGGGGAAGTGGTGCACACAGAGCCTGCACCCCTTTCCATGTCTCAGTGAAGGGTGACTTCCCAGCAAAGCTGCCAGTCAGAAGGAAGGAGCTGGCCCTTAGGCCTTGAAGGATCTGAATGTGTGAAAATGGGGAGAAGAATGGAGAGCCTGATATGAGTGAAGGCAGAAAGGCCTGGAGGGGATGGAGCGGTGTGGGACTGATAATAGTAACACCAGAAGTAGTGTAGAATAATAATTATTCACATTGTTTATTTAAATTCTCAGTGTGCCAGGATCTATCTGCCCTGATCACTTAAGCTGTGTGATGTTATTTAAATCAGAACACATTAATTATTTATTTTATATTCCAGGGTCTTGTTATGCAGCTTAGGCTACCGTTGAACTTATGAGTTTACAGCCTCCACCTCCCAAGTTCTGAGAGTATAGACATGTACATGCAGCAACCCATCCTTTTAACTGATCACTTGGACAGGTATGTCACTTTCTCCAGGAAACCTGCCCAGACAGCACTTGGGAATGACATGCTTCTAAACATCTGGTTCAATTCCTCCTCTATCAGGTGCAGCCAAGATGCTAAGACCAAACTACACCTCAGTGTCTGAATTCATCTTCATCGGCTTCTCCAACTTCCCACAGCAGCTCATGCCCGTCTTCTTTGTGGTGATCCTGCTCATGTACCTCTTCACACTGCTGGGCAATCTGCTCATCATGGCCACGATCTGGAGTGAACGGAGCCTCCACACGCCGATGTACCTTTTCCTGTGTGCTCTCTCCATCTCTGAGATCCTCTATACCTTGTCCTTCATCCCACGGATGCTGGTTGACCTGCTCTCCACCCATCGTTCCATAGCCTTCCTGGCCTGTGCCAACCAGATGTTCTTCTCCTTCATGTTTGGCTTCACCCACTCCTTGCTGCTCACCATCATGGGCTACGACCGCTATGTGGCTATCTGTCACCCACTACACTACAATGTGCTCATGAGCCCCCGGGGCTGTGCCTTCTTGGTGGCTGGGTCCTGGGCAGGAGGCTCAGCTGTTGGGCTGGTAGTGACAACCTCCATTTTCCACCTCCCTTTCTGTGGACCCAATCAGATCCAACATTTCTTATGTCATGTGCCCCCTATGTTGAAGCTGGCCTGTGGAAGAAATGTGCCAGCTGTGGCTCTGGGTGTAGGGATGGTGTGCATCACAGCCCTCCTGGGATGCTTTCTCCTCATCCTCCTCTCCTATGCCTTCATTGTGGCGGCCATCTTGAAGATACCATCAGCTGAGGGTCGGCACAAAGCCTTCTCTACCTGTGCCTCTCATCTTATCGTGGTGATTGTGCACTATGGCTTTGCATCTGTCATTTACCTCAAGCCCAAGGGCCCCCACCTTGAGGAAGGTGATACTCTCATGGCCACCACCTACACGGTCCTCACCCCTTTCCTCAGCCCCATCATTTTCAGTCTCAGGAACAAGGAGCTGAAGAATGCCATAAATAAGGCCTTCTTCAGGAAATTCTGTTCTTCAAACACCTAAGTGGTCAGTATAGAATGATTGGCAGGTGTGGAACATCACTTTATAGATTCCCAGTAAATGTATAGAACTTCTCTTTGATTTATGGGTTCTCATTAAGTGTTTACTGGGAGGTAAGATGTTCATTGGGATATAGTTCATATACTGTGTAGTTTACCCATCACTGTTTTAGTATGTTTGGAACTAGGCAACCATCAATACAATTAATTTGAGGAAAATGTTCATCACTTAAAAAGAAAATCAGGATGGAGAGATGGCCCAGTGGTTAGGAGCACTTACTGCCCTTCCAGAGTACCTGAGCTGTGTTCCCACTGTCAAATGGCCCACAACTGTCTGGTACTCCAGACTCTTCTGGCCTCCTTAGGCACTGGTATATATTTATATAGACACACATGCATACATACAACTATAAATAAAAATAAAAAATAAATATTTTTAAAAGAAAGATAATTATATGGTTAACAGTTGTTTCTCAGTTTTTTTTCTATGTGTATGTTCATTTTGTTTTATGTCTGCACATATTTGTATGTGAATGTATATGCAGGTATGTAAGTATCTGTGAGAGTCAGTGTTTAAAATGGTATATAGCCCAGCATGGTAGTACATGCCTTCAATCCCAGCACTCAGGAAGCAGAGGCAGGCAGATCTCTGGAAGTTTGAGGCCAGCTTGGTTTATAGAGTGAGTTCCAGGACAGCCAGAGCTGTTACACAGAGAAACCCTATCTTGAACCTCCCCCAAAACAAAACAAAAAACTGGGTTTCTATCTCAATCTGATTTCACCTTATTTTAAACAAGAACAAGAACAAAAAATGTTGTTATTGTTTTTGAGAAAGGTGCTTTCTGTTATGTACCTCTAGTTATGGAACTCTCTCTGTGGACCAGGCTGGCCTCAAACTCATAGAGATCCACCTGCCTCTGCCTCCCGAATGCTGTGACTAAAGGTATATGCCATCATGCCTGGCTTAAACAAAATTTTAACTTAAATTTTTTTGTGTGTGTGCCCATGTGAAAGCCATGGGAAAGTTATGTGTCTACTCTCTCCACCTTTTGGGTTCTGGGATCCAACTGAGGTCATCAGGCTTAGTAGAAATGCCTATTACTTGCTCAGACATTTTTTGGTCACTTCCATCTTATTTTAGAGATGAAAGTTACTCTCTTGTGAAGACTGGAGATGATCAAATCAGCTAGGTTGTCTGCTGGCAGACTCCTGAGGTCCACACTTCTCTGCCCACCCACAGCACTGGGGTTACAAAAGAGTACCATTGCACCCAGTTTTTTACATGGGTGCTTGTACAACAAGGGCTTTACTGACTGATCCATCTCTCAAGATTCCCATCTTTTTCTTTATTCTCTATTTCTTCCAACTCCCTTACCTTCCAGTTGTTCATACCAAGAACACACTCTCTATATAAATCTCTTGGGCATTTCACACATCTGAGGCCATAAAAGGAATCATAGTCTTTCCAATCTGCTTATTTCTCCAGCATACTATTTCAAGGTTCTCCTGTGTCAGCTCTTTGTCCTGTGAATGGCTAACTCATATTCTGTTGCACTGCTATAGTATATTTTATTCATTCACTATTTTTTATTAATTTTTCATTTAGTTTACATACCAACCACAGTTTCTCCTCCCTCCTCTATTCCTGTTCCCTCCCTCTACCTCCTATCTACCCCCACTATCCTCTCCTCCTCCTCCATTCAGAAAGTCATCCATTAACTGTTGATGAACATTTCAGCATCTCTATTTTTTTTCTGCTTTGATTAATGTTGCTGTGTATGGCCATGTGCAAGTGGTTATGTTTTTTTGTTTTGTTTTTGGAAGGTGAACGGTGCTGGTTGGTGGCACTGGTTACCCGTAGAAAAGTCACCAGCCACGGCCATGATTATTAGAGTAACAGAGGACTTTATTAGAAGGAAGGAGGGGATGGGGGGGAGGAGAGCCAGGCCTGGGGCGAAGGAGTAGAGAGCAGAGAGCAAAGAGAGAGGGTGGGGTCCGGGTCCTGCTTTTTAAGGCAGGTACATAGTCGCCAGCGCCACGTGCTCCCCCCCCCCCCGCCTGTCGGGTCTTTGTAACAGCCCTGAAAGAGGAGGTTGAGAGGGTGGAGGAGGCGTGTGCAGCCTGATCTATGAAACAGCAGTCGATCTCTCTCCTCCTCCTTCCTCCTCCTCTTTTTCCCACTCTCCCTCCCCTCCCACTATCTCCCCACCTAACATGAGGTAAGAATCTGTCACTTTTTTCTCCCCTGCACTGCGGTCTCGGAAATCCAAAGAGCCAGACTATGAATTGGAACCTTTGTAGGCAATCAAGACTCAATCTCTCCTCCTTTTAAGATTTTCTGCCAGGAATTTTGTCACAGTTAGCACCTTGCCCTTCGTGGAGAAAGCAGACTTTCCCTTAAATCTCAGGAGGCTTTTGGGAGCCTGTGGGGTACTGGGGTACCAGGGCGTGAACTCAATGCTCTTTCAAACTGGCTGAGAGCAAAGCAGTCCATTAACCACCCTTTGAATAGTAGCAACAGACCACTTCTGTTTCTTCTTATTTTCTTTTTTAAAACTCTTTTTTTAAATGTTGCCTTAATGGCACACACCTTTAATCCCAGCAGTCAGAGGCCGAGGCAGGGGAATCTCTGTGAGTTTAAAGCCTCGTCTACATAGAGAGTTTCAGGCCAGCCAGAACTACACATTAGGACACACACACACACACACACACACACACACACACACACACACACACACGATCTTTCTCTCCTTCTTGGTGCCATGCAGTAGGCACAAGTAAGCTGACAGCTGGCACCTTAGTGTAGCCTGCTTATTAACTCATTACGTCTGCTGCCTCACACTGAGGGTTATCCCCTCCTCAGAAACCTTTGAGAAGAGAGATGCCTTGCTCTGTCTGGTGGGACTGAAGCCTTTCTTTGGAACCTTGCTGGGCCTGTTAACAACCTTAATATAGCTCAAGGACAACTATCATCTATGTATCTATCGTGTATGTATGTATCTGTCTATCTATCACCTGTCACCTACCTATGTATCTATCATTTATCTATGTATCTACCTATCTATCATCTATGTATCTATTATCTATCTATCCATCATCTGTCTATGTATCTATCATCTGTGTATTTATCATCTATCTATCTATCTATCTATCTATCATCTATCTATGGATCTATCTATCTATCTATCTATCTATCTATCTATCTATCTATCATCTATCTATGGATCTATCTATCTATCTACCTTTCTTTCTGTGTTCCTCTGTTATGTTTTAGAGATGAAGAAGAGAGGAAAGAGACCTAGGAAAAGATAGATATACTTGCCCCCACCTCCAACTCCCTATCCCCTTCTCCGACTGTGACATAACCTACTTCCTCCAGCCAATCCCCACCTCCTAAGGATTCCGGAACCTCCCTGAACACCAGGCTTCATTTCATGAGATTTTTTAGGAAGGATTCTTTATATCCATATCTTCCATTAGAAAAAAATGGAAGGAAACATACTTCATCTGAGACTCTTTATTTTTTGGTGACTTCTCATTGTATCTAAAATACTGATAAGTGGCTGCAGCCTCTAGCATCTACCATGGTCTCTCTGGCCTACTGGAATCCACATGACTTGGCCTCTGAAGGCCAGGAGTGCCAGGAAGCTCACATTTTCCTTGGAAACAGACATTAACCAATGACTGATAAGCTGGGGGAGGACATGTACCCCATCTTTCTTTCTTGCCTCTAGTTGAAACAACTGTGAGGTGTGGTCTTCAGAATTTTTAGGAGTCCTGGAGGGCTCAGGCCAAAATCCTCCTCTAAGCACTATTAGATGGGGACTGGTGGAGGCGGCTGGAAATCTAAAGGAAGACAGCGTCTGCAGAAGCACAATTGATCCTTTAATCAGAGCAGCTCAAGGACACCAGTATTTCTGCCAGAGTAGGGACTATGATTAAGAGGTGCAGGGGGCTTGCAGTTTTATAGGGTGGAAAGGGGGACTGTTGGGATGGAAGATTCCATGGGCAGGTCATCTCCCCTCCTGTCTCAAAGTGGCAGATACCAGCAGGGAGTGGCTTGTTGGCCACCTTACCAGAAGTTTCCACAGGTGTTCTCCACGAAGCCAACTTTTCTGTCCTGAGTTTCTCAGTCCACCTGAGGCTTCAAGGATCTTGCCTAATGTGACCCTGTGTTTTCCCTCTGCTACAGTTTGAATCTGAAATGTCTCCTACAGGCACTTTCATGCTTTAAATGCTTGGCTCCCAGCTGGTGGCTTTATTTTGTAAGGTTCCAGAAACTTTGAGAGGCGGGACCTGCCGGAAGAAGCAGGTCACCAAGGGTGTATCATCTCTACCTACTTCCTATGTTGCTTTCGACTTCCCAGTGCATACATGACATGATTAGCCTCTGCCACACACTCCTTCCATCAAGAACTAAGCTGGTCTGCCGTTCCTCCCGTACATTGTTCTTGTCACGAGGGAAGGGTGTTCAATACAGCCTTCTCTCCTGCTCTCTCCTCATTGCTCCTTCTTCTTCTCTTCCCTTTCTTTTGTTTTCACCTCTCCTCTCCTTCATCCTCTTCTCCTCTTCCAGCTCCTATTTTTCTTCTTCTGAGATTGGCCTCATTATTTGAGACACAGATCTCAAACTTCCATTGCCCCACATGTTAGCCTCCAAAGTTCCAGGATTACAGGGATACACCATCAAATTGTCCCCCTTTCTTTATTGTTCTACTCCATCACTTCACTACCAATTTTATTTCCTGGGAATGCATCTTAATTAACTCTCACCTCAGGTCAGTCCTGACTCACAAGGACCCAACAACTTATGGGGATCCATGGTTAGGACACTTTGTCTATTTGGAAATTTACCCCAGATATTTCTCCTGTTGTAGGTGGATGTTTATTTCCTGCCTACCAGTTCCCAAATAACTGACACTGAGACTTGATATTAATTACAAATGTTCAGCCAATAGCTCAGCCTTGTTACTAGCTAACTCTCACATTTTGAGTTAACCCATATTTCCTATCGATGCTTTGCCATGTGACTGGGTACCTTTTCTAAGTACCGCATGCCCATCTTGCTTCTCTTTGCATCTCCTCGATACTCCTCTGACTCTGCCCAGCATTCTCTGTCTGGCTGTCCCCCTAACCTTATCCTGTCCAGCTATTGGCCAGTCAGCTTCTTTATTAAACCAATCACAGTGACCTATATTCACACAGTGTAAAGGAATACTCCACATCCTGTTTTTCAGGAGACTAGTAGTACTACTAAGAGTGTCTTCAAAGTGACATTCATTCTTTGTAAAGTCTTAGGAAAGTTCAAATCTCCTGCTCAGTCATTATGTTATGTAATTTTTTCAAATGAAAGAATAAATCTAATGACATTAAATATTTGGAAGTCTATTTTTTAACTGATTAAGTCAAATTATTAAAATAGTTGACTTAGGCATCTGCAATAGTGACTTCAACCTCCACTCCTGGCTCAATATTGATGGAAGTATTCTTTTTTTTTTACTTTATTATTTATTTATTTATTTTTAATTTTTATTTTACAATACTATTCAGTTCTACATAATAGCCACAGATTCCCTTGTTCTCTCCCTTCCTGCCCCCCTCCCCCTTCCCCCCAGCCCACCTCCCATTCTTACCTCCTCCAGATCAAGGTCTCCTCCGAGGACTGGGATCGACCTGATAGACTCAGTCCAGGCAGGTCCAGTCCCCTCCTCCCAGATTGGTGGAAGTATTCTATTTAACAATCTTGGAAGAACGGTGTAAGTCAATGAGCCACTTGTGGATTCTTGTTTGGAAATGATCCCACATCTTGGAACTTTCATGTCAAGGTGTTTTTCTTGTAGTGATTCTCGGTGTCCAGGTAGGCATGTGCACTGGTCCTTTCACTTCCAGGTTCTTTTCTATTGCACCTCTGATCAAGTCAGCACACACCTCCAGCATCTTCACATTGCAGCTGGTTAGCATGATTCAAATTTGGTGAATTGCCATCTCAGGTTCCACGGATGTCTTCCTGGTATCTTTAAAAGCCATGGCCGCAGCAGTACTTCCTGACTGGCTTGTTCCTCAGCAGGGGTGAAGAGCACTGAGTCAGGATGGGAGCAAACCAGAGCTCCAATGCATGCACCACCATGCCTCAGAAAGCTTGGAAAACCATTTTGCTGCCTGATTTTTTTTTTAGCTTTCTCTCTCTCTCTCTCTCTCTCTCTCTCTCTCTCTCTCTCTCTCTCTCTCTCTCCCCCTCTGTTGTCTGTCTGTCTGTCTCTCTCTCTGTCCCTCTCACTTTCTTTCTGGCACTGGGTCCTGTGCACACTAGGAAAGCCATCTCTATGTGAGATACATCCTCAACACTTATGTTGATTCTTGTGTGGTAGAATATTGTTTAAGGTGTGTTACTTTTGTGCCCCGCCTGCAGGCCTACAACGGGTTCTCAACCACCCTAAGGAGGGAATGAAGGTACAGGAGATACAAAGGAAAAGACACCAAGTCTAGATTCTGATCAAGGTGCAACTTTATTTCCTTCCAGAAAGGTTTATATAGTTCCTGCAGGGTAGGGGGAGCAAGAAGCTGTCATCTGCATAGGTGGGGCAAGCTAACAGGATGTTTGTATAGGATGTTTACAGGGTGAGAGGGTCAAAGGCTCTGACTCAATGTCCTGTTGCTAGGCAACCTGACTGTAAGCTGATCTAGTTCCCTGGCTTATTGGGGGGGTCTGTATTTTTCTACTAACTAGAGATTCTGTCCTTGTCCCTGACATCTCCCCCTTCTTAGTAATAAACCAGGTTCAAATGGTCTAAAAGGAGTGCTCTGAAAG
The DNA here is from genome assembly GCF_049852395.1 of Peromyscus maniculatus bairdii. Lineage (NCBI taxonomy): Eukaryota > Metazoa > Chordata > Mammalia > Rodentia > Cricetidae > Peromyscus > Peromyscus maniculatus. The sequence continues at coordinate 11,616,231 of NC_134873.1, read as the reverse complement.
AGGCTTTGCATGGAGGATTACAGAGGCCCTATCCCTCTAAAGGTTGTGAAAAGGTCTGAGAGGGAATGTCTCTCCAGACTGAAGCACCACAGGCGTCCCCATAGTACGGGAATCAGTGGACTGTGCACTTTTTTGAGGGAGCGGAAATGGGTAAGAGCAAAGGCTGTTACTGTACAACCACTATGCAACAGGCTCTCGGGATTTTGGGGTACCATGGTCCCCAGCCTGTGCAGTCCCAGCTGCATTCCAATCATGCCTTGAGTGAGCCTTTTCCCCACACACAGGTGCAGCCTCCCCAGAGTGAAGGGGTCTGTGTGGGGCATCTCTTGTCAGGGGAAATTTCAACCCTGGAGTCCTACATATCAAAGCAGTGGTAATGAACCTGGATCTGCCTGGCTGGCAGGTCTGTTATTTGGTTTCGGATGAACCGAGTGAGCCAGGAAAGTGCCCAAAGGCAAGGACCAGGAGGAAGCCTACAAACAGGTCCTAGGAGGGAGGAAAGAAGGGTCGTTAGCCGAGGGGAGTTTGGAAAACTAATTCTAGAACCACCCAAGCTCTTGTTTTCCTTTTCTTTTTCTCTTTTTCTAGTCCTTTTCTAACCTTTACCACACTATCCCTGACTACCCCGGTGTGGTCTGTAAAGAAGCAATATTCCTCTTTGAGCACAGTACAAAGGCCACCCTGTTGTAAAAAGAGGAGATCCAGGCCTCTCCTGTTCTGTAAAACTATCTCAGCTAGGGAGGAAAGGGATGACTCGAGGGCAGAAATTCCCTGTTCAAATTGGGCAATATCCTCATCTATGGACAGGTGAAGCTCAGAGTAATGTTGGTTGGACAGGACCAGATTCCTGTGCCTGTTTCCGCTGCTCCAACCCCCAGAAGGACTGCTAAGGTAATGGCAGTAACAGGCTCCCATCAAGGCAGTCGTCTCAGCGCGGCTTCTCTTCCTAGAGATCTAGGAATTGATCTGAGGAATAATAGGTTAGTCTAGTTGGAAGGGACCTAAGTGCCCTAAGTGGCATCTCTGGTGCTACCCTGTTTGCTGTGCTACCTGCCAGCCACAGGCTGTGTCAAGCTGGCCCAACATGGCTATAACCACCTGTGACACCAAGGCCAGCAAGTCTGACAAGCCTTTCTGACACTTTGGATGAAAATTCAGCACTGTCCTTGGAAACGTGACCCCTGCTGTTAGACTGCATTTGTGACAAGCAGTGTCCCTGCTCAACCCAGAACATGATTGACTATAGGACTTGTATACTGTGTGAAAGGTCTCAAGCACAGTTTGCTGTAAAGTTCCCGCTGTCCCCCCACAGGAACTCTGAGCAGAGTGATAACAGAGCTGAAGGGCTAGTGGGGGTTGCTATGGGTGAAGACAATAGCCTGGATTGTTTGCCGGAGGGACAGCATTTAAAACAGAAGAAGTTTCCTCAGGAGAGGGGTTATCTCTCCTGGGCAGACCAGGTATATTTACAGCTCTAACCAGGCGTTCTGGTAACCATCTGGGAGCAGAGTGTATCTGGTCAAGAATGCAGGCCAAACCTCATCCCCATAAAAGGACTGGGTCAGGGCCCTTCCAACACCCTGTGAGGGGATCTCGCCACATGGCTAGTGGCTGGGGGCCATCTAGAGAAGGGTGCCCATGCCTGTCAGGAGCAGAGTGCCCTGCAGCATCTAAAGTGAAGAAGTTGAGAACAAACAGAGCATGGCTCAATTGATCTCTGGGGGAGGTAAAATGAAGGTTAGAAGACTTGAGGCGAGCCAACCAGGTCTTTAGGGTCTGGTGCGCTCGTTCTATTATGCCCTGTCGCTGGGGATTGTAAGGTATCCCTGTGGTATGAATAATTTGTAGACTATCACAAAAATTTTTGAAGCCTATGCTGGTATAAGCAGGGCCATTGTCTGCCTTTATCTTAGCTGGTTTTCCCAAGGCAGAAAAGGCAAGAATCAGGTGAGAAAGAACATCCTTTGTGGCTTCCCCAGCCTGAGGAGAGGCGAAGATAAAGCCACTAATGGTATCTATAGAGACATGGACAAATTTTTGTCTGCCGAATTTGGGGCAATGAGTAACATCCATCTGACAGATTTGGTTGGGAAGGAGGCCTCGAGGGTTGACTCCCAAGTGTGGGGCAGGGTGAGAAACAACACAAGAGGGACATTGACAATTTCTCAGGTCTGTTGTTTAGAGATCTTAAAAAGAAGACAGAGGGTCTGAGAATTTAAATGGTGGATCTTATGGGCAGTTTGGGCCTGTAGGACTGAGCCAACCATGACAGGGAAAGTTAACCTGGTGGCAGCATCGGCCTGTGCATTGCCATCGGTTAACGGTCCAGGAAGCTCTCTATGGGCTCTAATGTGGCCTATAAAAAATGGGTGTTGGCGAGTCAGAACAAGCTGTTGAATCTGGGAGAAAAGTGGGGTGTCGTTGGAGGTAGGCCTTATGGCTGGAGAGGTTTCTAACAAGGGGATGGAAAAGGCAATATAGGAACTATCTGTATAGATATTAATAGGTTGATCAGAATAGGTCTGAAAAACCTTTAAAATTGCTGAAAGTTCAACCAACTGCACTGACCGGAAAGGCGTTAGGAAGGAGGTAGAGCAGCCTTGGGCCACGAAGGCTGCAACACCATTAGCGGAACCATCAGTAAAGACTGTAAGTGCACGAGAAATGGGACCAGTTTTTGTAATTTTTGGAAAGATGAAGGGATGTAGCTGGGCAAAATGGAGCAAGGGGTCATCTGGGAGGTGATTATCCAAGGTCCCCATAAACCCTGCCAAGGCAACCCCCCACTTATCTAAGGTTTGGAACAAAAACTGGGCTTGATCCTTGGGATAGGGTGTGAGTATGATATCAGGGTCCTTACCAAAATATTGGTGAGAGGTCTGTCGTCCTTTCATAATGAGTGAGGCCACCTGTTCAGGGTAGACGGAAATGACTCTCGAAAGGGCAGCGGGCATGTGGACCCAGAGGAGTATCTTGCCTTTAAGTTTTGGTTCCTGAGCATGTTGTCAAAAGATTCCTGTGGGGGTGTGTGGTGTGAGCAGAACTATAAAATATAGAGGTATGGCATAGGAAATCTGAAAACAAGACTGTTGGTTAATGGCAATGGCTATCTGAATCAAAGCCTCATTGGCTGCAGGGGAAAGCACACGGGGTGATGTGGGGTCAGGGCTGCCCTGGAGGATCTCGTAGAGGGGAAGGAGAGAGTCCGTAGGAAGTTTAAGATAAGGCCTAAGCCATTGGATATGGCTGAGCAATTGTTGGAAATCATTTAGGGTATGGAGATGGTCAGTGCGTAACTGGACGCAAGGAACGAGGACCCGGTTTGAATGGAGTTCCAAACCCAGGTAATTGAAAAGGTCCTGTGCTGTGGGATGGTCTATATGTCAAATCTGTTGCTCTGATTGGTCAATAAATAAAACACTGATTGGCCAGTGGCCAGGCAGGAAGTAGGTGGGACAAGGAGAGAGGAGAATTCTGGGAAGCAGAAGGCTGAGGCAGAGAGACACTGTCAGCTACTGCCATGACCAGCAGCATGTGAAGACGCCGGTAAGCCACCAGCCACAAGGTATAGATTTATGGAAATGGATTAATTTAAGCTATAAGAACAGTTAGCAAGAAGCCTGCCATGGCCATACAGTTTGTATACAATATAAGTCTCTGTGTTTATTTGGTTGGGTCTGAGTGGCTGTGGGACTGGCAGATGACAAAGATTTGTCCTGACTGTGGGCAAGGCAGGAAAACTCTAGCTACAGTCCTGGGTTTGGACCTTATCTGGAGCGATCTGTAGTCCCAATCCATTAAGGGCTCTGCTGAGTTTTGAAAAACATCGCTCAAGGGAGATGGGGTCAGGTGCAGCGAGGAGAAGGTCATCCATGTAATGTAAGATATATATTTGGGGCCAATGAAGTCTAACAGGGTCCACAGCCTGAGCCACGAGTTTCTGGCAGAGAGTAGGGCTGTTGGCCATGTCCTGGGATAATACCTTCCATTGATAGCGAAGCATGGGTCCCTGAAAATTGGGGCAGGGAAGGCTGAATGCAAAATAGGTTCTGTCCTGAGGGTGCAAGGGAATAGTAAAGAAACAATCTTTGAGGTCAATGACCATCTTGTAAAATTTAGCCGGAATGGCCACAGGCGAAGGCAATACAGGCTGAAGTGCCCCCATAGGCCTCATTACCTTATTTACTGTCCTTAAGTCTTGAAGGAGCCTCCATTTTCCTGACTTCTTTTTGATAACAAATATAGGTGTATTCCAAGGGGAGTTGGAGGGCTCAATGTGGCCAACCATAAGCTGCTCCTGTACAAGCATAGTGGTGGCCTGTAGCTTTTCTTGAGTAAGGGGCCACTGATTAAAGAATTATTAGACTGACCGATTCCTTTTAAATCGGTGAGGGATGGAACCAGTGGCCAGGCAAATGGCCAGTGAGACTGAGAGATGACTGTGGTATCTCCCCCTGTATCCAAGATCCCCTGAAACTTCTTTCCCTCTATAGTAAGGGTGAGAGTAGGGTGATCCTGAGTAACAGGCTGGACCCAGTAGGCATCCGAGGAGCCCAATCCAGCTGACCCCTGAGGGGTGTTTGTAATTGAGGGATTGTCACAGACAGACAAGGGTAGAGGAACTAGCTGTGCCAGACCTGTACCTTGAGGAATCGTGACCATGCCGTTTACAGCAGTGGCCAGAATCTTAATTTCACCTGTGAAATCACTATCTATTATGCCAGGGTAGACCTGGACCCCTCCGAGGGCCGCAGAAGCATGGCCAAGGACAAGCGCGCAAACATTAGGAGGTAAGGGTCCTGTCACCCCTGTAGGGATGACCTGAGCCCCTTCGAGGGAGTTTAATACTGTTTCAGTGGCAGCACACCAGTCCAATCCAGCACTGCCTGGAGTTGCTCTCTCGAGGGAGGAGAATGGAACTGGGGCTGGAGAATTTGTTGAGGCTGGGGAAGCAGGAGGTGAGCGGACCTCAAGGCCCCAGGGTGTGCTCTTGGAGGCATTGGTGCCAGGGGCTGGCCCCTTTGGAAGTTTCCCAGCACCCACGGAGGAAGGGGCTGGCCGAGATAATTGGTTTTTGACCTGCATTGTGTAGCCCAGTGGCGGCCTTTGTAGCAGTGGGGGCAGAGAGTGGAAGGCAGGGGCCTCATAGAGGCGACCTCCTGAGCCGGCTGGGCTAAGGGCACGAGGCTGTGACCTTTCTGGGGGCATTTCCTAGCGAAATGTCCGGGTTGTTTACAGAAATAACAGGTGCGGGCCCCAGGCTGTTGTGAAGACCTCAGGGCGGCACCTATTGCTAATCCCATGGCATGGGCTGTGCCAACACCCGAACAGAGTCTGACATATCCAGACAGGTCCACTCTGTTCTTATGAGGGCGGAGGACTTCCTGGCAGGCAGGGTTTGCATTTTCAAAGGCCAAGTGTTTAACAAAGGTGCTTTCGTGTTCGTTCGGCCCAAAAAGTCTCTCAGTTGCATCATTTAAGCGAGAAACAAAGTCACTAAAAGATTCATCAGGGCCCTGACGAATCTTTGCTAATGAGTTGGTAGCCAAACCCTTTTGGGGCAGGCGTTTGCAGGCCCGGACCCCCGCGTTTTGAATCTGGGCCAGGAGGCCAGGAGGGAATTTTGCCTGTGCTGCATTTGTATCATAAGGGGGATTGCCGAAGAGTTTCTCTAGCGTCCAAGTTTTTGAGGACGGCTGTTCAATTTTTTTGAGCAACTTCTCGACAATTTTCTGTAAATTCTGTTTTCCAGAGGACAAAGTCACCCCCAGAAAGAGTCACATGGGCAAGAAAATACCAGTCATTAGGAGTCAACCAATGTTCGCTCTGGTTTTCCACTAAGGCCAGTGTAAAAGGAGCTGTAGGACCATACTGAGCACAGGCAGATTTCAGCTTTTCAACAAGGCAGAAATTTAATTTGTGATAAGTCTGTCCTGGCGGGGGATCCTCAGAAGATGGCTCCGGCTCCTCCTCCTCTTCCACTCCCTACCCTCATCATTTTGATCTTCCAAACCCCCTGAGGGGCCACTCTGGGCAGCTGCCTTGGATGAGTCCCCAGAGGTCTGGCTCCGGGTAACAGAAAATGCTATTAACAAAGGTGCTTTTGCTTACAAAAAGTAAGGCTGAGGCTTACTTTTTGATTTACTAGATTTTTGAGATGGTTTTTAGCAGGCCAGGAGCCACCACTTCAAGGGCAAGATCTTTAAGTTTTTTGTCAAGAGTTTTCAATGCCCTTAAAAGCTCAACATGTTCCCTGCAAGCCTGGAGCCAAGATCTGGGACAGGGGGAGCCAATTCATCAAGTATGGCCCGCAAAAATGGGAAGACAAAACATAGGGAGGGGGCACCGCCGGAGATTTTTGAGGTGGTAAAAAAAAGGGCCCAAAAAGCCAGGCAGTGGTGGCGCACGCCTTTAATCCCAGCACTCGGGAGGCAGAGGCAGGCGGATCTCTGTGAGTTCGAGGCCAGCCTGGGCTACCAAGTGAGTCCCAGGAAAGGCGCAAAGCTACACAGAGAAACCCTGTCTTGAAAAATCAAAAAAAAAAAAAAAAAAAAAAAAAAAAGGGCCCAAGGACTCCTCTTTTAAGGGGAGATTTTTGCAGGGAGGCCAGTCTGGATTATGGTAACGAGTCACCCCTTTCTTTAGGGAAGCCTCCTTGGTGGGGTCTGGAGGGGAGTTGTAGGTAAAATTATTAGCAGAGGGATAAAGATGGGCAGGAGCGGACTCCTGGGGATTGTTAGGTTTAAAAGTCGTGAGTGTCCCCTCTTCCATAGAGCACAGGTCGTGATCCAAGGGACAGACTGAAGGTGCTTGAGAAAGCGCTGGGAGGTGGGGGAGGCAGGGAGGGTCTTAGGGCAGGTAGAGGGGGAGTGAAAAGCTTTTTTTTTTAAAGATTTTTTTCCTATATTAATAACTTCTTGTATGTCAGGGGAATGTTTACAGACCCTAAGAATGTCATTAATAAAAAAAAAAAAAGCTTTCAGGTCTTTTTTGTTTACCCTAGTTCCTTGTATCTTGAGGGGCTCATTTAGGCCAGAAATGAATAAATCTTGTGACGAAGTTGCCTGTCCCATGGCTCGTCACTTTCTTACCTGCGTCATCTCTGCTCTCCTCCGGGATCGTGTCCTGAACCAGGCCATTTCAGGGGGGTCCAACAACTTCACCAAGGCCTTGGTCTTCCTCCAGGAGATGATGTTCAGAATCCTCAAGGGGTGGTTTCATCCATGTTGGGTGCCAGTTGCCCCTCCTGCAGGGCTACAACGGGTTCTCAACCACCCTAAGGAGGGAATGTAGGGACAGGAGATACAAAGGAAATACACCAAGTAAAGATTCTGATCAAGGTGCAACTTTATTTTCTTCCAGAAAGGTTTATATAGTTCCTGCAAGATGGGGGGAGCAAGAAGCTGTCATCTGCATAGGTGGGGCAAGCTAACAGGATGTTTGTATAGGATGTTTACAGGGTGAGAGGGTCAAGGGCTCTGACTCAATGTCCTGTTGCTAGGCAACCTGACTGTAAGCTGATCTAGTTTCCTGTCTTATGGGGGGGGGTCTGTATTTTTCCACTAACTAGAGATTCTGCCCTTGTCCCTGACACTTTTGTTTATGCTCTGGAGCATTTGTTTAAAGATGCAAAGATGTATTACATTTGTTTGATTAAATAAAATTAACCTGCAGTCAGGAGGCTAAGCAAGCAACTAGCTGACAAGAAGTGGTAGGGAGGAACCAGATAGAAAAGGGCTTTTAAGTGGGGGCTGGGAGGACAAATGGCTTTTTGGGAGACTCAAGCAAGGAGGGGAGGTGAGCTACTTGATACACAGCCTCCGTGAGGAGCAGAATTCCCCCTCGACCTTTGAATCTTGAGTTCTTTAGAGGGAAGAAGATTTATATAAGTTCCCTTTGTAGTTTTGAAAGACCCAGTGCCTGAGAGAGTAGAATCCCCTCAGGTTGTGGGCCTTGTAGTCTAATGGCTCCTGGTAGCAGACAGAGTCATGGTTGATTAGGACAGCCAGTACTTAAAAGGCAGCAACAGTTTTAAAGAAAGGCAGTTGCTGCTCCAACAGGTGGTAGAAGCACTCAGAAGGAGGGGTCAGGCCAGCCGGCACTGCTGTACTACCATCTGGGGTTCTCAACCCCTGGATCTGCAGCATCTGCTGTCTAGACATCTCTACACTAGCAGTCAGCTATTGGTTGCCCAGAGAAGTCAACAGAATTGGCAAGAGACTTGGGAAATCCTTTAGGATAGTAAGAGAGAAATAATATTGAAAAGAAATGTCTTTTCTACATTAAGAATGGGAAATATAACAATGCAGGGTACTAGGAACTTAAAAGGCTTGAAGTTAGAATCAGAATATGGAAAGATTTATGATTTAACTGAAACTGATAAAATATTGATAATACATAGTACCAGTATGGTAATTAATATCTTATCAATAATAGCCTTGGTGTTTTTTTTTTTTTTTTGTGCTAAATGTGACAAGTGGATTAATAGGATGCAGGCCTTAGAAAGATATACTAATGAAAAAAATAAAAATGCTCAGACACAGGCAGAGGAATTTGGAGCAGAATTTGCCGTACCATTGCATTTTGAAACTGGAGAGAAATAGCCTAAGGCTATTAGAACACCAACTTTAATAATCCAGTTGCTGTTTAACAACAATCACCAGATAATGGGCATCCCCAAGGCTATGCAGAAGTTAATTGGAATCACGTAGATATGTTAGACTTAAAGAGATTTAAGGACGTAGTAGTTTCATATGGTATGTATTCACCTTTTGTAAGACAGATGTTAAATTCATGGGCAACTAGAAATAGAATTATTCCACAAGAGTGGAAGGATTTAGATTCAGTGGTATTAGAAGCCGATTCTCAACTATGATAGAGAACTTGGTGGAGAGAGGAAGCCAGGGCCCTGGAACAATGAGGAAGGGCTAGAGGTCATGAGATTTCCCAAGACAAAATTCTTGAAGAGGTTCAGTATGCTTGGAAAGGGTTGAAGAATCATGAAAGAGAACTGAATCGTTTACTAAAATTATACCAAGCCCAAAAGAAGCTTTCACTGATTTTTTTCCTACAATTAATATCAGCTGTGAAGAGAATGATATATGATCCATGCACTAGACAAATATTAATTGAATCTTTGGTTTTTGAAAATGCTAATACAGAATACAAAAGGGTGATTATGCCTTTTAAGGTAAGATCAGTACCCACAGAAGAATGAATCAGAAATACAGTTGACATTGGCTCCCATACTTTTAATGATGCTAATTGGATAGGAGCACCGCTTTCTAAAAATTTGAAAGAAAAACCAAAGTATTACTTGTTTTAATTGTGGTAGACAAGATCATCTGAAAAGCAAGTGTAGGCAAACTCCTCCTAGAAACAATGTTTATTATAGAAATAATATAGAGAAGGTGTGGCAAAGGCTAGCATTGAAATAATAAATGTAGATCAACAGGGGACAGGAAAGGTAACCCTTTGCCATTGGGAAACACCCTGTGGGGCAAATGCAGTTCAATCATATGGTGATATTTTAATTGTACTGAAATGTGATTTTATTTGTATGTTAATAAATAAAGTTGCCTGGGTGTCAGAGCTAATAGCAAGCCATAGCAGAGCTGGGCATTCATGGCACACACCTTTAATCCCAGCACTTGGTAGGCAGAGCTAGGTAGATCTCTGTGTGGTCAAGGATACAGCCAGCATTGGAGACACACGCCTTTAATCACAATACCAGAGAAGACCTGGAGGACTGTACAGACAGGCAGTGATGAGGCAGTTATGTGGTTGGGTTTACAACCAATGAGAAGGCAGAACAGAAAGTCTATATAAAGACAAACAAACAGGAAGTAGGTCTCTTTCAGAGAGGTCTCTTGGCTTAAGAGGCCAGCTGCAACAGGCAGGTAAGGCTCTTAGCTCTGATCTCTTGGCTTTCTTCTTTGCATTGGTTCTGTGTTTCTTATTTAATAAGACAGTTGGTTACAGCTACACAATCATTCCCTGCCAGCATTGGGGAAAACCCTCCACAAAATGATTACATGATATAACACCTGTTTTTAAAAACAATATGGTCTGGATGCCAGAGCAGCTTTAGAAAATAAGACAAAAAATTCAGGAGAAACCATTAAGCAAATATTTTGGCAAACTTCTATAAATGATCAAAGACCAAAGTTAAAAATACAAATAAGTTGCATAGAACTTGAAGGTTTGGTAGACACAGGTGCAGATGTAACAAAAGTTGCACCAAAATCATGGCATCCCAGTTGGCCTTTTCAGGTAGCAAATGTTCAGCTTTTGGAGATTAGCAGTTTGTCTCAAATAAAACAAAGTACAAGATGGGTTGAATGCATAGGGCCAGAAGGATGGATAGGAAAATTGAAACCATATGTGGCTAACATAACATAATGAATTTTTGGGGTTGTGATTTATTACAGCAATGGAAAGCACAGATTAACATTCCCCCAATCTCAGAAACAAACTATAAAATAAGGAATGCTTCTGAGAGAAATATCAAAAGATACTATCAAGGACAGTAACAGACCATTCAAGCTGTACATAAACAGGGCACAAAAGCTGTTGGTCTTTCAAAGATACCAACAGCCCTACTTTTAAAATGGTTGACTGACAAACCTGTTTGGGTGGAACAGTAGCCTTTGACATCAGAAAAATTACAGGCCTTAGAACAGCTGGTACAGAAGCAGTTAAATGCTCAACATATTGAAGAATCAACCAGTCCTTAGAATTCTCCTGTATTTGTTATTAAAAAGAAATCTGGAAAATGGAGAATGTTAACAGATCTAAGAACCATAAATAAGGTAATTCAGCCAACGGACTCTTTACATCCTGGAATTCCCTTGCCTTCTTTATTACCTAAGGGATAGTCTATTATAGTGATTGATTTGAAGGACTGCTTTTTTATTATATCATTCCAACAACAAGATAGAGAAAAATTTGCCTTCACAGTGCCTACTTATAATAATTCTCAGTCAGTTAAGAGATGTCAATGGAAGATTCTCCCACAAGGAATGTTGAAAATCACCATCCTGTATGTATGCTTATCATTTTGTATGATAAGCAATTTCCTCAATATGTAGTTTTCCATTATATGGACAATATCTTATTAGCTGATTCAAATGTAGATACTTCAGAAAAAAAAAACTTGAAAAAGCAAAGAAAATTTTGCCTTGCTGGGGATTATAAATTGCTTCTGAAAAAATACAAAGAGGAGATTCTATTAATTACTTAGGATGTAAAATAGGTTTACAAAAAATTCAACTCCAAAAGGTACAAATCAGGAGGGATCAATTGCAGAGTCTTAATGGCTTTCAAAAATTGCTGGGAGACATTGCCTGTCTACAGCACACTATTGGAGTAACAACTCAAGAACTGAGTAATTTGTTTCAAATCTTAGAGGGTGACAAGGATGTAAATAGTCCAAGAGAAATAATTATCAGCTGAAGCTGAGAGAGAGTTGGCTTTGGTGGAAAAGAAATTACAGGTTTGGATCTGTATCCAAACAGATTTTAGATCCAAACAGAAATTACATCATTTGGATCTGGAGCTTGATTGCATTATGGTTATTTTGCCCTCCATGTAATCCCCTATATTTTATGCAGAGGGAAGATATTATCTTAGAGTGGTTATTTTTACCACACAAACAGAGTAAAAACTTAAAGATATATGTGGAAAAGTTTTCTGAGTTTATTCTAAAAGGAAAATCAAGAGTTCCATCAATTGACAGTAATGGAATTGTAGTACCTTTTACTAATGCTGAAATTGTTTCACTATGGACAGAAAATGAGCACTGACAAAGAGCTTGTAGTAATTTTTTTGGGAGAGGTAAGTAACAATTACCCAAAAAGCAAGAGATTTCAGTGTATAAAAAAAAAACTAATTGGATTTTAACTCATATAGTAAAAGTACTCCAAATTCTGGAGCCCCTAAACTCTATACTGATACACATAAATCAGGAAAGGCAGGTTATAAGTCAGGAAAAATAAGTAATGTGTCTCAAAGCCCTTATGATTCAGTTCAGAAATCAGAATTATATGCTATTCTCATGGTATTCTTAGATTTTTCAGAACCTCTTAATATAATTATTGACTCTCAATATGCAGAAAGAGTTGTTTTACATATTGAAACCACTGAACTTATTCCTGGTAAGTTAGAATTAACTTTGTTATTTACACAATTACAGGAAATAGTCAGGAATAAAAATCATCCCATATATAAAATACATATCAGATCCCATACAAGTCTACTATGCCCTCTAGCACAAGGTAATGATGAAATTTGATCAGTTATTAATAGGAAATGTGCTGGAGGCCTCAATGTTTCATTAAAAAACACTATGTCAATAGCAAAAGTTTAAAAAAGGATTTTTCCATCACTTGGCAACAAGCCAAGGAAATTCTAAGACAATGTCTTGCTTGTTCCTCATATAACCAAACTCCATTACCTGCAGGAAGTAACCCAAAGGGTGCTCACAGAAATGAAATTTGGCAAATGGATGTGTTTCATTTTGTAGAATTTAGAAAATTAAAATACATACACCATACCATAGATACATATTCAGGATTTCAATGGGCAACTGCTTGGAGTTCTGAAAAGGCTGATTCTGTAATTACACATCTATTAGAAGTTATGGTTATTATGGGGATACCTGTACAAATTAAGACTGACAATGTTCCACCATATGTATCTATTAAAATAAAGAATTTTTGCATATAACATAAAGCATATTACAGGTATACCACACAGTCCTACAGGACAAGCAGTTATAGAAAGGTCTAATTGAACTTTAAAAGAAATGATTAGTCAACAGAAGGGAGTAATAAAGACACTCAGAGATAGATTACATAATGCTTCATTGAATTTAAATTTCTAAAATGCCGATGAAAAAGGAACAACAGCTACAGAGACACATTGGATAATAGAAAAAAACAACTGAATTAAATCAACCTATGTATTTTAAAGCTGTATTAAACTCAGAATTGAAAGCAGGATGTGTGTTATACTGGAGGAGAGGTTTGGCTTTTGTTTCCAAAAGAGAAGGAAAACTATGGATACCATCAAGATTGATAAAGATTAGATTTGAACAGGAGAACTTTCCTGATTAGAGGAGATAGTTAAGAGTCAAATTGGCCTAATGGTATAGTCATACTTCCAACAGAATAAAATTTCATGTTTTCCTGAATACTTGTTTTTTGCTGTCCTTTACAACTATAAAAGGCAAATGGTCTTGTGTAGTCCCAATTTAATTAAGATTTAAAGCTGCCTTTAGGGATGGAGCATGGCTCTCTCCTTTGCTAAACCCAAGCATGTTTGTTAAAGGAAAATCCAAAATCTCTGTCTCATGTCAGAAGAGCCACCTGATGTGGAACAGAAAACCAAAATTTAGGGACTTTTCTATTGCCAATAATTTCTTAATCTTTTGGTTTTATTTTAACTATTTAAAACATTTCATAGACATAAATATTAATTCTAAATTTATGATTAGTCTGTATATGATATTTAAAATGTTTATGTTTTCAGCAATGAACCATAACCAGCTGTAACAGTGATCTTTGATGTCTCTAATAAAAGATGGGGCCCCACAACAGTGATTGTATAGGGACTGTGGTAATGCCATTAAGGGGACAAGCACCACCCAAAGATCAGTATAGGACTACAAACTGCTCAGGACAACCCTAAAGTTGTTTGCTGAGAGGGTCCAGCCTCATAGGATACTTTAGCTAGAATTTCAGATAAGCTTTACACAAAGACTGGACAATGAATGTTGCAGCTGGTTTTCTCAGGACTTGGCCAACATTTCAGTTTTTAAGGGTATCATCATCCCCAGGCAACAGGAAGTAATTTTGGGGACACAACATCCTAAGAGGTGGGGAGAGTGATATTTGGTCATTTGGTGGGTTGTGGATGCTTGTCATCATTTATCAGGGTTGTTCATTAATTGTTACTGGTATTGGCAAGGGAGGAAATTATGCAAATGACATTAAATTCAGGAATCTCTTTGAAAAAAGAAAAAAAGGGAAGAAAAAGAAAGAGGGGGAATATAGGAATGATAGGATGGAAAGGTAGATTGTTGAATCTACTTTAAATAATAGGGTAGACTATTGAATCTACTATAAACTAAGGGATAACTATTGATCTCAAATATTTTGTATTTGTTAGGACTTTGGAATATTGATACAAATTTAAGGTAATTTTTTGTAACACAATGTATATATAGTTCTACTTTTGTTTAAAGGATTTTTTCCTATTTTATTTTAAAAATTTTTTATTCATTTTACATATCAACCACAGATCCCCCTCTCATCCCTCCTCCCACTCCCTCCCTCCTTTCCACTCCCCCCTCCTTTCTCTCTTATCCAACCCCCATCCCCTCCCCCAAAAGAGTAAGACATTCCATGGGGGGACAGCAAAGCCTAGTACATTCAGTTGAGGCGGGACCAAGCCCCTCCCTTGCATCAAGGGTGAGCAAGGTGTCCAACCATAGGTAATGAGCTCCAGAAAACAAGCTCATGCACTGGGTATAGATCCTGATCACACTGCCAGGGGCCCCTCAAACAGACCCAGCTACACAACTGTCTCCCGTATACAGAGGGTCTAGTCCTGTCCCATGCAGGTTCCATTGCTGTCAGTCTAAATTTGTGAGTTTCTATGAGCTTGTTTCAGTTGTTTCTGAAGATTTCTCCATCATGATCTTGATGCCCCTTGCTCATATTATCCCTCTTCCCTCTCTTTGACTGGAATCCCGGGGCTCGTCTGATAACAGTTAGGGTATTCCCCAATCTGATTACTGAGGTAGGCCAATTCAGGCGCCTTCACCACTATTGCCAGTAGGGGGTCATCCTTGTGGGTTCCTGGGAATTTCCCTAGCACCAGGTTTCTCCCTTACCCCATAATATCTCCCTCTATCAAGATATCTCCTTTATTGCTCTCTCACTCCATTCCTCACCCAGCTTGACCATCCTGTTCCCTCATGTTCTCATCTCACATCCTATCTCCTCTTGCCCCCCATCCCTAGTTTACTCATGGAGATCTCCTCTGTTTCCTCTTTCCAAGATAATCCATATGTCCCTCTTAGAGTCCTAGCTGCTCTGGAGCTGTGGATTGTAGTCTGATTATCCTCTGGTTTACATTTAGTATCCACTTATGAGTGAGTACATATGATTTTTGTCTTTCTGAGTCTGAGTTACCTCACTCAGGATGATATTTTCCAGTTCCACCCATTTGCTTGCAAATTTCATGATGTCATTTTTTTTTACAGCTGAGTAATACTCCATTGTGCATATGTACCACATTTTCTTTATTCATTCTTCAGTTGAGGGGCATCTAGGTCATTTCCAGATTCTGGCTATTATGAATAATGCTGCTATGAACATAGATGAGCCCTTGTGGTATAATTGAGTATCCCTTAGGTATATGTCCAAGTGTGGTATCATTGGGTCTTGAGGTAGATTGATTCCCAATTTTCTGAGAAGTCGCTGTACTGATTTGCAAAGTGGCTGTACCAGTTTGCATTCCTACCAACAGTGGAGGAGTATTCTCCTTGCTCCATATCCTTTCCAACATAAACTGTCATCAGTGTTTACGATCTTCACCATTCTGACAGGTGTAAGATGGTATCTCAGAGTCATTTTGATTGGCATTTCCCTGATAGCTAAGGATGTTGAGCAATTCCTTAAATGTGTTTCAGCCATTTGAGATTCTTCTGTTGAGAATTCTCTGTTTAGGTCTGTAGCCCACTTTTTAATTGGATCATATGGTATTTTGCTGTTTAGTTTATTGAGTTCTTTATATATTTTGGAGATCAGCCCTCTGTCAGATGTGCGTTTGGTGAAGATCTTTTCCCATTCTGTAGGCTGTTGTTTTGTCTTATTTACTGTGTCCTTCACCTTACAGAAGCTTCTCAATTGTTGCTCTCAGTGTCTGTGCTACTGGTGTTATATTTAGAAAGTGGTCTCCTGTCTAGGCTATTTCCTACTTCTCCTCTATCAGATTTAGTGTAGCTGGATTAGTGTTGAGGTCTTTGATCCACTTGGAATTGAGTTTTGTGCATGGTGATAGATATAAATCTATTCAAAATCTTCTACATGTTGACATCCAGTTATGCCAGCACCATTTGTTGAAGATGCTTTATTTTTTCCACTGCACAGTTTTGGTTTCTTTGTCAAAAATCAGGTGTTCATAAGTGTGTGGATTAATGTCCGGATCTTCAGTTTGAGTCCACTAGTCCACATGTTGGTTTTTATGCCAATACCAAGCTGCTTTTTATTACTATAGCTCTATAATAGAACTTGAAGTCAGGGATGGTGATGCTTCCAGAAGTTCATTGTTTTAGATATTCTAGGTTTTTGTTTTTCCATATGAAGTTGAGTATTGTTCTTTTGAGGTCTGTGAATAATTGTGTTGGGATTTTGATGGGGATTACATTGAATCTGTAGATTGCTTTTAGTAACATTGCCATTTTTATTATGTTAATTCTACCTATCCATGAGCATGGGAGATCTTTCCATTTTCTGATATCTTCTTCAATTTCTTTCTTCGGTGTCTTAAAGTTCTTGTCATACAGGTCCTTCACTATTTGGTTAGAGTTACCCCAAGGTATTTTATATTATTTGTGGCTATTGTCAAGGATAATGTTTCTCTGATTTTTTTCTCAGCCCGTTTATAATTTGTATGTAAGAGGGCTACTGATTTTTTCAGTTAATCTCATGTCTTGCCACATTACTGAAGGAGTTTATCAGCTGTAGGAGTTCTCTGGTAGAATTTTTGGGTCACTTGTGTATACTATCATATCATCTGCAAAGAGTGAAAGTTTGACTTCTTCTTTTCCAATTTGTATTTCCTTGATCTCCTTTTGTTGTTTTATTGCTCTAGCTAGAACTTCAAGTACTATATTGAATAGGTATGGGGAAACTGGACAGACTTGTCTTGTTCCTGATTTTAGTGGAATCACTTTGAGTTTCTCTCCATTTAATTTGATGTCGGCTATCAGCTTACTGTAAATAGCCTTTATTATGTTTAGATATGTTCCTTGTATTTCTGATCTCTCCAAGACCTTTATCATGAAGGAGTGTTGGGTTTTGTTGAAAGCTTTTTCAGCATCTAATGAGATGATCATATGATTTTTTTCTTTCAGTTTAATTATATGATGGATTGCATTGACAGATTTTTCATATATTGAACCATCCCTGCATTTCTGGCTACTTGATCATGGTGGATAATTTGTGTGTGTGTGTGTTCTTGGATTCATTTGCCAGTGTTTTATTGAGTATTTTTGCATCGGTGTCCATGAGGAAGATTGGTCTGTAATTCTCTTTCTTTGTTGCATCTTTGTGTGGCTTGGCTATCAGGGTAACTGTATCCTCATAAAAAGAGTGTGGCAATGTTCCTTCTGTTTCTATTGTGTGGAACAATTTGAAAAGTATTGGAATTAGTTCTTCTTTGAAATTCTAGTAGAATTCTGCAGCAAAACCATCTGGCCCTGGGCTTTTTTTTGGTTGGGAGACTTTTAATGACTGCTTCTATTTCCATAGGAATTATAGGTCTATTTAAATTGTTTATCTGGTCTTGATTTAACTTTGGTATGTGGCATCTATCCAGAAAATTGTCCATTTCTTTTAGATTTCCCAATTTTGTGGAGTACAGGTTTTTGAAGTATGACCTGATGTTATATCTCACTTTTCATTTCTGATTTTGTTAATTTGTATATTCTCTCTCTGCCTTTTGGTTACTTTGGATAAGGGCTTGTCTATCTTGTTGATTTTCTTAAAGAACCAGCTCTTTGTTTTATTAATTCTTTGTACTGTTCTCTTTGTTTCTATTTTTGTTGATTTCAGCCTTCAATTTCGTAATTTCCTGGCATCTATTCCTCTTGGGTGACTTTGCTTCTTCTTGTTCTAGAGCTTTCAGGTGTGCCGTTAAGACACTAGTGTGAGATTTCTCCAACTTCTTTATGTAGGCATTGAAAGCTATGCACTTTCCTCTTAGTACTGCTTTCATAGTGTCCCATAAGTTTGGGTATGTTGTGGATTCATTTTCATTGAGTTATAGGAAGTCATTAATTTCTTTCTTTATTTCTTCCTTGACCTGGTGATGATTCAGTTGAGCATTATTCAGTTTCCATGAGTTTTTTGGCTTTCTGTAATTTTTGTTGTTGTTGAATTTTAACTTTAAGCCATAGTGGTCTGATAAAATACAAGAGGTTATTCCAATTTTTTTGTATGTGTTGAGATTTGTTTTGTGACTGAGTATGTGGTCAATTTTAGAGAAGGTTCCATGGGGTGCTGAGAAGAAGGTATATTCTTTTGAGTTTGGGTGGAATGTTCTGTAGATGTCTATTAAGTCCATTTGATTCATAATGTCTATGAGTTCCCTTATTTCTCTGATAAGTTTCTGTTTGGAAGACCTGTCCATTAGTGAGAGTGGAATGTTGAAGTCTCCCACTACTAATGTGTGGGGCTTGATGTGCGAATTAAAGCTTTAGTAATGTTTCTTTTATAAACGTTGGTGCCTTGTATTTGGGGCATAAATGTTCAGAATTGAGACTTCATCTTGATGGATTTTTCCTGTGATGAATATGTAATGTTCTCGATCTTCTTTGATTAATTTATTTTGAAGTCTATTTTGTTAGATATTAGGATAGCTACACCAGCTTGTTTCTTAAGTCCATTTGATTGGAAAGACTTTTCCTAGCTCTTTACTCTGAGGTAGTGTCTGTCTTTGAAGTTGAGGTGTGTTTCTTGTATGCAACAGAAGGATGGATCCTATTTTCATATCCATTCTGTTAGCCTGTGTCTTTTTATAGGCAAATTGAGTCCATTGGTATTAAGGGATATTAATGGCCAGTAATTGTTAATTGCTGTTATTTTTGGTGATAGTGTTGTATGTTTCCCTTCTTTGGGATTTGTTGGTGTGGGATTATCTATTGCCTGTGTTTTTATGGGTGAATCTAACTTGCTTTGGTTGGATTTTTCCTTTTAGTCCTTTCTGTAGGATTTGATTTATGGATTGATAGTGTTTAAATCTGACTTTATCATAAAGTATCTTGTTTACTTTGTCTATGGTGATTAAGAGTTTTGCTGGGTATAATTGTCTGGGCTGGCATCCATAGTCTCTTAGTGTCTGCATAACATCTGTTCAGGACCTTCTGGCTTTCAGAGTCTCCACTGAGATTTCGGGTGTTATTCTAATGTTCTGCCTTTATATGTTACTTGGCCTTTTCCATTTTCAGCTCTTAATATTTTTTCTTTATTCTGTATGTTTAGTGGTTTGATTATTATGTAGTGAGGGGACTTTTTTTGGGTCCATTCTATTTGGTGTTCTGTAAGCTTCTTATATCTTCATAAGTATTTTTTAGGTTGGGAAAGTTTTCTTCTATTATTTTGTTGAATATATCCTTTGTGCCTTTGAGCTAGTATTCTTCTCCTTCTTCTATCCCTATTATTTTTAGGTTTGTTCTTTTCATGTTGTCCCAGAGTTCCTGAACATTTTGTGATGTGACTTTGTTGGTTTGAATGTTTTCTTTGATCAACTAATCTATTTCTTCTACCATATCTTCAAAGTTAGAGATCCTCTCTTCCATCTCTTGCATTCTATTAGTTATGCTTGTGTCTGTAGTTCCTGTTCATTTAGTCAGATTTTCCATTTGCAACATTTCCTCAGTTTGTGTCTTCTTTATTGCCTCTATTTTGGCTTTCAAGTCTTGAACTGTTTCCTTCACCTATTTGATTGCCTTTTCTTGGTTTTCTTGGCTTTCTTTAAGGGATTTATTGATTTCTTCCAATTTTTTGTTTGTCTTTTCCTCAGTTTCCTTAAGAGAATTTTTCATTTTATCTTTAAAGACCTTTATCATCTTAATAACGTCATTTTAAAGGTCATTTTCTTCTGCTTCTTCTACATTGGGATGTCCAGGTCTTGCTGTAGTAGAACCATTAGGTTCTGTAGTGCCATATTGGTCTTTGTGTTATTGAGTATATTCTTACACTGGCATCTACTCATTTCTTCCTCTATTCAGTGCAAACAGTGTATGTGTCTCAGGGAGCCACTCTTGGTCAAATTGGCACTGGCAATATTTGTGTCTCAGGAAGCTGCTGGGGTTTGGGGTGGATGGGTGAGTTTGGGGGACAGAGTGGGGCTTGTAGATTGCAGGGTCCAATGGGGGTGGTGTGAGAAGGCCTGCCCTCAGGATTCTTGCCCACTGGCCTTCGACTGGGGCTGCAATGGGTGGAGGTATGGAGGAATGTGTTGTGCCCCTGAGCCTAAGGCCTAGAGGCTGGGGTGATTGGTTAGGAGAATAGTAACTCACCTTTTGATCCAATCAGAGTTTGTAGAGTCTGTGTCTCAGGAAGATTCTGTGGTCTCAGTGGATGGGTGGAGTTGGGGGGTAGAGTCAGACGTGTAGGTTACAGGGTCCAATGGGTGGGTAGTTATCAGGACTGGGTGAAGGAGTCTTGCAGGTTGTGCCCCTAAGCTTAAAGCCTAGAGGATGGGGGTGGTGGGGTAGTCAGGCCTGCCTGCAAGAGTCTTGCCTGCTAGCCTACAACTGGGGCTCTTGGTCCAATCAGAGCTGGCAGAGCCTGTCTCAGGGACAGTGGTCTCAGAGGATGGATGGATTTGGGGAGTAGAGTGGGGCTCTTAGGTTACAGGGACTGATGGGGGTTGATAGTTAGGCCTGCCTGCAGCAATGTTTAAAGGACTTTTGTTTATTGATATAAATTAAAATTCTTTTTCTTGTATTGTATATATGCTCCTAGTCTTGTCTAAAGGGTTTTTGTATATTGATACAAATTTAAGATTGCTTTTGTTACCACAAATTGTATATATGCTTCTACTCTTGTTTAAAATATTGTACCTATGCAGTTCATTTAAAAATATAAGGGAACATTTTAGTTTTTGAAAGCTATTATTATAAATTATATAGGACAATCAAGAAACATAGGTCAGTAGTTAGTCATTTAAAACAATCAAATTTGTAGATAGGTATGTTTTCTAGGTTAAATAGATATATTTTAGATATATTGTCTTCAAATACTTCAAAGACCTATAGAATATGGCATTTAAAACGTTTTATTAACTTAAAGTTTTCCCATGATAATGAGATACCAATTTATTTCAGAGATGATGGGCACTGAAGAAACTCTTTATGGAATTTGCTTTTATAATGGCAAGGTTATCCACTGGGCAAAGAAACTGTTCTTGCCTTTGACTGCTGACAATGGGCTGTGCAGACTGGACATGCAGGACACACAGGGAAAAAACTGTTGAACTTTGCCAAAACAAGGCAGGACAGTCCTTCAAAATTCCTGCTAGACAGGAGAGTCTATCAGATATTCTGCAGGACACAGGGGAAAATGACTGATAAACTTTGCCAATACAAGGCAAGACAGTCCTTCAAACATCCTGTTTCACTGAGAAGTCTGCCTGATACTCCAGGCCTGTAAGCTGAAGATGGATGCCTCAATGTTGCAGAAGGAACTTTGGGTGACTGTTCAGGCAGTCAGATATCTCTGTCATTATCAGAATTTTGGAAGTCGTTTGAAATGCACTTTTTGTTTACTCCAATAATATTATCCTTCTGGGGCCTTTGATGGAGTTGAAGACTAGATAGCTACAGTTGCAGTTGTCCTTAGTTACAATGGAGAGTAAATTAGGTGTAAAACTTTAGGTTCACTACGATAGGATAGATAATGGAGTGTTTGCTTTTAATTTGCCAGACACAAATGAACTGAAATTCATTACATTGTGAATGTAATCTTTACTTGATAATTGTTTTTATTGTATACAGTCTTATGTTAAAGTTAAAATCTTTCGTTTTTTTGTTTAGTCAAAAAAATGAAAGGTGGTAGAATATTGTTTTAAGGTGTGTTACTTTGTTTATGCTCTGGAAATTTTGATGCAAACATGTATTATATTTGTTTGATTAAATAAAATTAACCTGCAGTCAGGAGGCTGAGTCAGCAACTACCTGACAAGAAATGATAGGGTGGAACCAGATGGAAAAGGGCTTTTAAGTGGGGCTGGGAGAAGGATGAATGGCTTTTTGGGAGACTCAAGCGAGGAGAGGAGGGGAGCCACTTGCTCTTCACCCTCTCTGAGGAACAGAATTCCCCCCTCAACCTTTGAATCTTGAGTTCTTTAGAGGGACAGAGATTTAGTAAATTCCCTTTGTAGCTTTGAAAGAGCCAGTGTCTGCAGGAGCAGAATCCCCTCAGGCTGTGAGCCTTGCAGCTGAACTGCTCCTAATAGTGAGCAGAGTTATGGTTGATTAGGACAGCCACTACTTAAAAAAAGGCAGCAACAGTTTTAAAGAAAGACAACATTCTTAACCATGGTCCCTGACTTCAGTGTGTTAGTCATTTATATATTTATGAATTTATTCTGTCATCAATTAATCTATTAAATAATTTTTTACTGTGAGGTACATATTTTTCTTGCAATACTGGCAACCACACTCCATATATTAGGACAGTGTCCTGTCCCTAAGCACATTTTGGTTATTATTTGAAGTTTAAGGTTTCTCTGTTTTGTAATTTTATTTTTGTATTTTAATCAACAGATAATTACACATATTTCTGGGGTGCTGTGTGGTATTTCAGTATGTGTATACTTTGCATATGATCAAATAAGAACAATTAATACATCTCTGATTATTAGCATTGTTGACTGTTTTCTCATATGCCTGCTGTCCATTTGTATGTCGTTTTTTGAAAACTGTCAATTCATTCACTCATCAGAAAATTGAATTATTTTCAATTTTTCTTTCTATAGTTTAATTTTTTAAAGATTTATTTTACTTATTTATTTATTTATCTATTTTTATAATTTATTTTATGTACATTGGTGTTTTGCTTGCACATGAGTATGTGTGAGGGTGTTAGGTCCCCTGGAACTGGAGTTAATAGACAGTTGTGAGCTGCCATGTGGGTGCTCAGAATTGAACCTGGGTCTTCTAGAAGAATAGTCAGTGCTCTTAACCACTGAGACATCTTTCAAGCCCTGATTTATTTTATTTTTACTTACATGTGTATGCAATGATTAGTCTGTGACCATTCATGTCATGGTATACATGTGGAGCTCAGAGGACAGCTTTGAGGAGTTGGATCTCTCCTTCCACCTTTACATGGGTTCTGCGTATCCAACTCAGATGCAGCAAGTACCTTTAACAAAGGAGTTATCTGACTGTCCAGTCCCCACCTCTTTTTTTGAGACATGGTGACATATAGGCCAGGCTGATCTCAAAGTCATTATGTAGCCAAGGATAATCTTGAACAGCTGATCTCCTTCCTCCACCTACCAAGTGCAGGGATTACAGGTTTGCATGGCTACACTCAGTTTATGTGGAATTGGGAATTGAACCCAGGGCTCTGCACATGTTAGACAAGCACTCTACCAGTTGAAATAGATCCCCAGACAAAAATAAAAATTGGCAATAAGGCACCCCCAAAACATAAAAAGACAACACATTGCTGTGGGATGGTCTGTATGTCAAATTGTTTTGATTGGTCAATAAATAAAACACCGTTTGGCAGTGAAGTAGGTGAGACAAGGAGAGAGGAGAATTCTGGGAAGCGGAAGGCGGAGGCAGAGAGACACTGCCAGATGCCGCCATGACCAGCAGCATGTGAAGATGCCGGTAAGCCACCAGCCATGTGGCAAGGTATAGAATTATGGAAATGGATTAATTTAAGCTATAAGAACAGTTAGCAAGAAGCCTGCCATGGCCATACAGTTTGTAAGCAATATAAGTCTCTGTGTTTACTTGGTTGGGTCTGAGCGGCTGTGGGACTGGCGGGTGACAAAGATTTGTCCTGACTGTGGGCCAGGCAGGAAAACTCTAGCTACAACACATGGAATGTGAAACAACATTTGGCTATCACATATCTGATAAGAGACTTGAAAGTCAGAAGTAGAAGTGTTCTTGTATCTCAAGAGCAAAAATGTGAGCCACTTAAAATGGATAAAACATCTCAGTGGATATTTCTCTAAGGTACATGGTGAATTCATTAGGGAAATGCAAATCAAAACTACAAGGAGGTACTGTTACATAGCCACAAAAAAATGGCTATAGTCAAAAAGAAAGATCTGGACATGTTGAGGCATGCCTGTAATCATAGCACCTGGGGGTCTGAGTCAAGAAGAATACCTTGAGTTTGAAAACAGCCTAGACTACATAGCAAGACCCTGGCTCAAAAAAAAAGAGAAAAAAAAATAATAACAAGGATTGGAAAGGTTATGGAGAAATTTAATCCCTACTCCTGCTAGAAGGAACGTAAAATAGTGGAAACACTATGGGAAACAGACTGGCCATTCCTAAAATGTTAGAGGTACCATTGACACAATAATTCCACTTCTAGAGATACAGCTGAAGAAGGAAGAGATGTACATATGGTCACTAATAGCAGCATTAATCCAAAAGAGTGAAAATTACAAATTCTGAAAAGTTCAAAAGTGAATAAACAAAGATGCAGTACAATAGAATATGACTTAGCAACCAAAGGGTACAAAGTACAATACAGGAGAACCTTGAAGACATTATGCTCAGGAAATAAGCAGGTGGGAAAGACTGTGATTCCTTGATGGCCCCACATTTGTGAAATGCCAAGGACAAGAAAAGCTATGGAAAGAGAAGTTGGGTTCCTAGTATATACACCTGGAGGATAAGGAAGTTGGGAGAAACAGAGAATGAAAAAGGGGGGAATCATGGGTTAGTAAAGTGCTTATTGTGCAAGTATGGGGATCTAAGGTCCATACTGAGTAACCATGTTAAAAACAAGCAAACAAAAACAAAAACAAAACAAAATATCTGTGTGCAATGGAGCTCTTGTAACACCAGTGCTGTGGGTAGGCAGGTAAAGGTAGCTCTCTGGAGCTTGCTGGCAGCCATCTCACTGAATTGATGAGCTCAAAGGTGAGAGACTCTGCCTCAAAATAAGAAGTGGAGAAAGCCATCAAGAAGGTTTAGCAGAAAAGGGAACTAGTCAAGACTGATGACCTGAGTATGATTCCTAGAGTCCACAAGGTGTGAAGAGAAAACAGACTCCCACAACTTGTACTATGACTTTCACACATATGCATACTGTGACATGCAAACAGGGACATGAAAGAACACAAAACTTAAATAAATGTGTGTTTAAAAAATTAAAGATATGAGGAGGTCCCTGCAGGTCTCATGGTAGGCAGGTAAACAACCAACAAGAGGTGAGAATGAGAACTCAGTTCAGCTGAATTTACTCTGCCAGGCTGGATTAAACTTCTAGAGAGTCTGATGCCTGGTAGTTTATTGTCAGAATATTTAAACACAGCAGAATTGGGGAAAGTTTCCAGGCAACAATCATGTCCATTCTTTGAGCTTTCATTTTGTTTTATTGATAGTGTCCTTTGCCTTACAGAAGCTTTTTGGTTTCATGAGGTACCATTTATTAATTGTTGATCTTAGTGCCTGTGTTCTTTCTGTTCAGGAAGTTGTCTCCAGTGGCAATACATTCAAGGCTATTATCCACTTTCTCTTCTATCAGGTTCAGTGTATCTGGCTTTATGTTGAGGTTTTGATCCACTTGGACTTGAGTTTTATTCAGGGTAATAAATATAGATCTATTTTCATTCTTCTATATACAGATGTCCAGTTAGACCAGGATCATTTATTGAAAATGCTTTCTTTTTTCCATTTTGTATTTCTGGCTTCTTCATCAGAAATCAGGTGTGCACAGGTGTGTGGATTTGTGTCTGGGTCTTTGATTAATTCCATTGATCTTCATGTCTCTTTTTATGCCAATATCATGCAGTTGTTTTTATTACCATAGCCCTGTAGTACAGCTTGAAATCAGGAATGTCTGTATATATCAGAATGAATATAGATCCATATTTATCACCTCAACATAAAACCAGGCAAAGGACACTGTCAATAGGACAAAATGGAAGCTTGCAGAATGGAAAAATTTTCTCAATGCCACATCTGATAAAGGGTTAATATCCAAAATATATAAAGAACACAAGAAACTAGACATCAACAAACCAAATAATCTAATGATAAAACTGGGTACAGATCAAAACAAGAATTTTCAATAGAGGAATCTTAAGTGGCTGAGAAACACTTAAAGAAGTGTTCAACATCTTTAGCCATGAGGAAATGCAAATCAAAACTACTCTGAGATTCCATCTTACACCTGTCAGATCAATGGCTAAGATCAATAAAAAGTGACAGCTCATGCTGGCAAAGATGTGGAGCTGGTGGGAGTCCAAACTTGTACAACCACTATGGAAATCAATATGGTGGTTCCCTAGAAAACTGGCAATCAATTTACCTCAAAACTCAGTTATACCACTCTGCGGCATATACCCAACAGATGCTCCATCTTACCATAAGGACACTTGCTCATCTATGTTCATAAAGGCTTTATTAATAATAACAAGAAACTGGAAACAACCTAGATGTCCCTCAGCCAAAGAATTATGAAGAAAATATGGTAATTTACACAATGGAGTATTACTCAGCATTAAAAAAATGTTATGAAATTTGAAGGCAAATTAGTAGAACTAGAAAAACTCATCCTAAGTGAATCCAGACCCAGAAAAATAAATATGATGCATACTCACTTATAAGTGGATACTAGCTGTTAAATAAAGGATAACCATGCTATAATTCACAAACCCAGAGAGGCTAAATAACAGGAGGGCTCTAGGGGGGGGGATGCATGGATCTCCCTGGAAGGAGAAATAGAATAGATTTTGCAGGTGGGCAAAGAGTAGGTAGGAATGTGGATAGGAGGCACCAGGTGGTGGTAGAGGGATGGAGTGAGAGAGTAAGGTGAGAGATGACTGGAATTGGAGGACATTTAGCAGGTGATGTGGAAACCTAGTGCAGTGGAAACTCCCTGGAATCTACAATGGTGACCCTAGTGAGGACTCCTAGTAATAGAAGATATGGAGCCTGAACTGGCCATCTTCTATAACCAGGCAAGGCTTCTAGTGGTGGGACTGAGACACCAACACAGCCACAAAACCTGCAACCTACAGTCTGTACTGCCTGCAAGATATGCTGGGGCAATGGTGGCTCAGGGCTTGAGGGAGTGACCAAGCAATGACTGGTCTAATTTGAGGTCTATGCCAAGAGAGTGAGCCCATGCCTGACACTGGTGGGATGACCAGAAACCAGAGCCTGGGTAGCCCAGAGACCTAAGTTAGAACCAAACACAACTGGGGAAAAAAAAGAAAAAGGAAAAAAATCAATGAAATGATTCTTAGTTATGTTCTGCTACATTCATACATTAGCTCCTATTCCAGTTGTCATCAGAGAGGCAGCCTTTGGTAGTTGATGGGAACAGATGGAGAGACCCACAGGCAAACATTAGGTGGAGAGAGGGCCCAGGTTGGAGGTCTCTATCAGGTCCCTCCCCTCGGTTCTTGGGAAACACCATGGAAGATGGGGAAGAGGTATTGTGGGGATGAGAGTGGTTGAAGACACTGGAAGAACATGGCCCACAGAATCAATTAAGCAGGCTCATGGAGGCTCACAGAGACTGAAACGGCAATAGCGGAGCCTGCATGAGTCAGCAAGAGGTCCTCTGCATATATATTATGATTGTTGGTCTGGGGTTTTGGGGGGACTCTTGACAGTCAGAGTGGGGGTGTCTCTGACTTTTCCCTGCTCTTGGGACCCTTTTCTTCCCACTGGGTTGCCTTGCCCAGCCTTGATGTGAGGGTTTGTGACTGGTCTTATGTGCCATGTTTGGTTGGTGTTCCTGGGAGGTTTTCTGTTCTTTTCTGAGGGGAAGGGGTTGGATCTGGGGGGGAGAAGAGGTGGAGGGAGACTGGGAGGAGTGGGGGAAAGGGAAGATGCGATCAGGGATGCATTGTATGAGAGATGACTAAATACAAATTTTTTTAATTAAATTTTTAAAATTAAAATTTTTTAAATTAAAATTTATATATTTTTATGTATTTTTTCTACCCTACAGGTTCTTTGCTTATGTACTATGGCCTTGAGTTTTGTGTCTTTATGAAATTCTCGAGTGTGCAAATGAATGGGTCTCTAAGTCAGTATCTGTTTCTTGTGCCTTTTCTTGGGCTCTTTTCCTCTGTTTGTATTGCTCTATTCTGATGCATTAGTTTTGTCTTTTTTAAATCACATCATATCATTTCATATTATAATCCCTTAGAAGCTTGTTTAATTTTGTAATGAGAGACAGAAAGGGAATCAATCTGGATGGGAGGGGACATGGGAAGGAAGTGGGAGGAGAGGAGAAGGAAACTTTAATCAGGAAATATCACATGAGAAAAAAAATCTGTTTTCAATAAAATGTGCTAGTGAAATTCTGGCACAAAGCTTGTAAAAGTAACCAACCAATATCTAATCCAATTTCAAGCCAACTCCATGAGATGGGACCCATCTCTGACACTGCTTGAGTGGCCAAGAATCTGAGACTAGATAGGCCAGGGACCTAGGAGAAAACCAAATACTACCCTGCTGCTAAAGGAACATAACAATAAAATGACTCCTAATTGTAGCTGAAGTTTTCTCCAGTCCTGCCCATGCCCACAGCCGCTCAGACCCAAATAAGCACACAGAAGCTTATATTAATTATGAACTGTATGACCTAATGGCTCAGGCTTCTTGCTAGCTAGATCTTACATCTTAAATGAACCCATTTCTCTAAATCTATTCCTTGCCATGTGTCTCATAGCTTATCGGTATCTTTACCTCTTGCTTCTCATGGTGGCAGATGGCAGCGTTCTGACTCAGCATTCTGCTTCCCAGAATTCTGCTATATTCATAGATCAGTGCCTTGCTCAGCCACCGTCAGAGAAGTTTCCTTCTATGGCAGATGGGAACAAATACAGAGACCCATAGCCAGGCATTGCACAGAGAGTGAGAGGTCTTGGAACACTCAGCCCTAAAAGGGATATCTCCACCAAGTCAAGGAACTTTGTGTAAGAGGAGGAGGAAAGACTGAAGAGCCTGAAGGGATGGAGGCCACCCAGGAGATGAGATCTTCTAAGCACAGCAGAACAGATGTGTGTATGAACTCAGAGACTGTGGCAGCAGGCACAGGGCCCGTGCAGGTCTGGGCCTCATGGAGTCCCAGCATTGAGAGAGGAAGTGGTCACAGACTCATATCCCTAATCCAGAAGCTGTTTCCAATTGAGAACTTCTTGCAAATGAAAAGTTAGTTTTCTTCTACAGGTATACAAACCACTCTTAAGGGCAGGCCTCTTACCCATCAGTAGAGGTACAATGCAAAATGAACTCAATGATATGTTTGAAGGTTCTTTATCTCATAACGTTTTGTCAGGTCTTTATTTTTATTTTTTTAGCCTACAGGTCTTTTGCATGTATATTATGGTTCTAGTTTTGTTTTTACAGGATTTCTGTTCATGTAAATGTGGTTTTGTGTGTGTGTGTGTGTGTGTGTGTGTGTGTGTCTATAGGACTATATGTGTTTCTTGAGCTTTTTCTTGGGCTCTTTTTCTTCTTGACCTATTTTGTTTGTTGTATTTTTGTTTGTTTTGGTTTTATCTAATTTTATTATTATTATTATTATTATTATTATTATTATTATTATTATTATTATTTTAGATGCCAGTTTTTATCCTAATGAGAAAGAGAAAGAAAGGGTATGAATTTGCATAGGTGGGAAGTTAGGGAGGATCTGGGAGGAGTCATGGGAAGGAAAATTATAATCAGAATATATTGCAATAAAAATATTTTTCAGTTAAAAATAATAATAAAAAGTAAAAGTGGAAGAGATTAATCAAAACACTTTATTTTAACATCTGGCTGCTGTGGATATCGCTCTGTATAAATAAAATGCTTATTGGCCAGTAGCCAGGTAGGAAGTATCTGCGGAGAAGAGGAAGGCTGAGTCAGGAGATGCCAGCCCACCATCCAGGGAGCAGAATGTAACAGACACACAGGTAAAGCCACAGAATATGTGGCAACATCTAGATTAACACAAATGGGCTGAGTTTAAGTGTAAGAGCTAGTTAGTGGTAGGCCTGAGCTAATGGCCAAGCAGTTTTAAATAATATTAGCCTATGTATGTTTATTTGGGTCCGAGCAGGTG
Source organism: Peromyscus maniculatus bairdii (assembly GCF_049852395.1). NCBI lineage: Eukaryota > Metazoa > Chordata > Mammalia > Rodentia > Cricetidae > Peromyscus > Peromyscus maniculatus. The sequence goes on along the minus strand of NC_134873.1, from coordinate 11,586,166 downwards.
TGGGATTGATGGGTGAGAGAGATTTGTCCTGGCCATGGGCCAGGCAGGACCAGGAGATAACCGCAGCTACAAATGGCGCCCCACATTGGGTGCCAGATATTGGTTGAAGTATTAAGGCAACTTCACATAGTTAAAAGGGAGGTTTATTTTGTGGGGTAACTTACAAGTGAAGGGATAGGTTACAGGATCCCAGAAGTTGAAGTGCAGTCCAGCAGTGTTCTCTGGAGAACTCTGCTCGATCCAACTCCAGTGTCCAGGACCCAGGAACCAAGAGAGCCGGCACATCCAGAAGCCTCAGTGGGGGTAGTACTTCCAGGGCAAGGCTGGAACAGCTGCCCACTACAGACATGGCCATCCTAGTTCCACACCTGCCAATTATCCTCTACTGACCACTCAGGTGTTTGAGGAGCAGAATTTCCTGAGGAAGGCCTTCTTCATGGCATTCTTCGGCTTCTTGTTCCCGAGACTTAAAGTGATAGGGGTGAGGACTGTGTAGGTGGTGGCCATGGGAGAATCACCTTCTTCAAAGTGGGGGCCCTTGGGCTTGAGGTAGATGATGGAGGCAAAGCCGAAGTGCACAATCACCACTGTGAGGTGGGATGCACAGGTAGAGAAGGCTTTGTGCCAACCCTCAGGCGATGGCATCTTCAAGATGGCAGCCATGATGAAGGCATAGGAGAGGAGGGTGAAGAATCAACAGCTAAGCGGGATTATCATACACCCCAGACCCACCCCCAGAGCCACAGCTGGCACATACTTCCACAGGCTAAATTCAACATAGGGGACACATGACATAAGAAATGGATGTGATCGGGTCCACAGAAAGGCAAGTGGAAAATGGGAGTTGTTACCACCAATCCACCTGCTGAGCCGCCAGCCCAGGCTGCAGCCACTGAGAGGGCACAGTCAAGGAGGCTCATGAGTACATTGTAGCACAGTGGGTGACAGCCAGCCACATAGCAGTCAGAGCACAAGATCAAGTCAATAAGAGCAGTCAATGTTCCAACAGCCTGCACTAACTGGACTCAGTGGGGGTAGGGAGCAGAGAACTGGCTAAGAAACCCCATCCTTATAGACCAGGGCAGGCTAGACGGGGAAGAGATGGAGGAGATGGCACTCCAGCTAAGGAATTCCATTCCCAGACTGTGTGATAACTAACTATAGATGTAACTAAACGTCTTATTAAATAAGAAACACAGAAACAATGTAAAGGAGAAAGCCGAGAGGTCAGAGCTCAGAGCTAAAATCTCACCCCTCCTCCTGCTGTCCCAGCTTCGTGAAAGAGAGCTACTTCCTGTCTGTTCGTTTTTTTCTATAGTATGTTGTTCTGCCTTCTCATTGGTTGTAAACCCAAACACATGACTGCCTCGTCACTGTCTGAATGTACAGCCCCCTAGGTCTTAAAGGCATATGTCTCCAATGTTGGCTATATCCCTGAACACACAGATATCTATGGGATTAAAGGCGTGTGCCACCACCGCCACACTCTTGCTATGGCTCTAATAGCTCTGACCCCCGGACAACTTTATTTATTAACATACAATCAAAATAATATTTCAGTACAATTAGATTACCACCACATTTCCCCTTTTCTATTTTAATAAAAAGAAAAAAAAGCAAAAGGTTATAACTAACAAAAGAAAAACTATATACAAAAGCACAATAACTATATACAATATATACAAGTAATAAATACCTAAACAGGTATTTGACAAATCAGAGAAAATAATTCCATTATCTATCCTATTTTGGTAATTCCAAGATGTATCTAATGTACTTTCTATCCTAATTAATTTTCAACTATAACTAACTAATCTTCAACCATAACTAACTAATCTTTAACTCCCTCAGAGACCCAAGAAGTGAATAATATTACCTAACAAAAATAAAAACAGGAAGTGCATGCAAGCAACTTCCAAAAAATTTGTGAGTTGACAGAAACAGCCAGCTGCCTGGGCAGTCGCCTGAGGTTTCTCCGAAGTGTTGGGGCATCATCTTCAGCCTATAGGCTTAGTGTATCTGACAGACTCATTTGTGATGTAGGATGTACACAAGGTCAATAGTTCAACCTCATATTGGGTGAGAGCAGTCCACGTACCAGAAACACCTGAATTCCACTAGTGTCCTGTCATGATTCAGGATTTTAAATTCTGGAAATTGTTGACAGTTTTTAAATTCAGCTGTCCATTCTTCTTGGCTGTGTATATATGGCTTCATCTCAGCATCCCCTTCTTCTCCACATCCCTCTATTAAATGCCAGTCTACTTTTGAGAGGCATGAGCTTTCAGCTGCTGTTCCATTGTACAACAGAATCCATCGGCCCTCTGCCTGTTAAGCTGCCTTCGAAGAAAAGGGCACTGTACCTTTTCCGAATGCGAAGGCCACTTCAGGGATGGGGCCATATTGTCCTGGCCTCAGAAGATGCCTTTTGATAAAGCCATAACCACACTTGTTTTGGCAAGAATCAGTAGTCCCTTGTTTCGTGATCTGTCTGTCCATTTTGTCCTGTTGATTTGAGGATACTTTGTTGTCCAGTGGCTAACTTTTGCCAAAATGAAAGTTGACTCCATATGCAGTTTCTTCAATGCCCATATTTTCTCTAAAGTAGATTGGTACTGCCAGGAGCCGACATGTCTCAAAAAAGAAAAATTTTCTAAGTTATTAAAACATTTTAAATGCCATATCTTTAGATCTCTGAAGGGTTTGAAGATGACCTGTCTAAAACATCTCTGCTCAATTTTTAAAACATATCTAATATGACTACAAGTTCTATGATAATGTCTAATTACTAACTTTCATTTCTTTATATCCTAATAGTTGATAATAATAACATTCAAGGATCAGAAATTTGCATTACATTGTTAAATGAATGGTATGAATACAATTAGAAATATACATATAGCATTTTCTAACAATATCAGTTTCAAATTTGTATACAATATAAAACAATCCAATCCAATATAAAGTATTTAAAATTAGTAATTGTCTTTTTCTTTTCTTTCTTTCTTTTTCTTTTTTTTTTAAACAAGAACCTTAAATCTAATCTCCTTTGCTTAGCCTTTTTCCTAACCCTTGACAATAACTTGTAACCAACCCCCCTAAACACTGAAAATTATCCCAGACCCAAAACCCATTAAAAAGACCAAAAAACCACCCGCCCCACACCACCTCTTTGGGAATGTGGGCATCGTATTCTTAAAAGTGATTCCTGCTGGGTATGGGCGAAGTTTTCTTTATCCTGAAAGAAAAATTTTCGGTTAATTGTCAAATTCTAGGAGAGGTAACTATATCCTTCATTATCCAGTCTGTGTATAATGCCAAAGTTCAGGGTTTATGTCAAGTCCTTATTCAAGTAGTCTTTGAGACTGGATCATCTCAGCTAGTCATCTCAAAATTGCTCTGAGCACCTTGTAGTTCAAAGCTGATCTGTGGATGATGTTTGTCAGCTTAATGATATTATTATTGTCCACGTGGAATTGTTGTTGTTGTGGGGCCCCATCTTCTTTCTGGAGACTTCAGTTGATGTTAGGCCTGGCCGTGATTTCCTGCAGAAAACTGATAAGAGACTCGAACACAAAAACATATATATGCATCTAGCCTTTTTTCTAGAATTAGTTAGTACACTATGTGACCATTCATATCTTAACAAAGTTTAAAATGTATATATATATATATATATATTAATCTTGTAAATTTTGATATAAAATTTATACTTTAAGAAAAGTTTAAAGAATCAGAATAGAATCAAAAGAGTTGAGATTAGTAATAGAATAGTCCCTTAATTAATTTTGCTTTTGTCCTGTACCATAGCAGAAGATGGCTCTTATTCTGGCATGATACAGGGAGTTTGCATTTTCCTTTTAACAACATGCATGAGTTTAAAGAAGGAGAGAGCCATTCTCCAACTCCAAAGTCAGCTTTAAATTTTAATTGAACTGGGACTATTAGAAAACCAATAGTGTTAAATCTTTAGAGAAAAGCAGAAACAAACATTTAGGAAGACATAAAAATTTTTTAGATAATATATACCCATACACCGTTTCACTCTGTTATTTGGGATAGATGATTTGTCCCTTTTCTTCAGTTGTCTCATTTGTCCAGTGTTCTTCAAATTCCTTAACCTTCATTCTCCTAAAAGACAAAAACAAAAACCTTTCCCCAAGACTAATTTTGGGGATGTTTCCTTTTGACAAGTTATTATCTGATTAAATGAAAAGGCATGTGTTATTGATACCAGTTAGTTTAAATTGGATGTTCATGCTGGTTGATGAACTATCACCTCCTCTAATTAAGAGGTCTCTCTTGTTCAAATCGAACCTTTATCAATTTTGATGGTACCCACAGCTTATCTTCTCCTGTAGAAACAAAAGCAAAACCTCGTCCCCAATGTAATACATACCCTGGTTTCCATTCTGAGGTCAGCACATCCTTAAAGTATATAGGCTGATTTAATTCTGTAGTTTTTTCTATTATCCAATGTCTCTCTGCAGCTGTTGTTCCTTTCTCATTGGCATTCAGAAAATTCAAAGTTAGAAGAGCATTATGCAGTCTATTTCTGGGGGTTTTTGTTACCCATTTCTGTTTATTTAGCATATCCTTTAGAGTTCTGTTTGATCTTTCTATAACTGCTTGACCTGTAGGATTATGTGGTATGCCTGTAATATGCTTTATATTGTAATAAGCAAAAAACTGTTTCATTTTAACAGAGACATATGATGGAGCATTGTCAGTTTTGATTTGTGCAGGTATACCCATGATGGCCATAACTTCTAGCAAATGAGTGATTACAGAATCAGCTTTTTCAGAACTCAAAGCAGTTGCCCATTGAAATCCTGAATAAGTATCGATAGTGTGGTATACATATCTCAATTTTCCAAATTCTGCAAAGTGAAACACGTCCATCTGCCAGATTTAATTTCTCTGAGTACCCTTTGGGTTACATCCTGCTGGTAATGGCGTCTGATTGTAGAAGGAACAAGTAGGACATTTCTTTACTATTTCTTTGGCTTGTTGCCAGGTTATGGAAAAATCCTTTTTTAAACCTTTACTATTAACGTGATGTTTTTTATGAAATTCTGAGGCCTCCAGCACATTTCCTATCAATAATTTATCAATCTCATCATTGCCTTGTGCTAGAGGGCCTGGCAGACCAGTATGGAATCGAATGTGAGTTATATATAAAGGATGATTCCTTTTCCTGATTGTATCTTGTAATTGAATAAATAGTGAAGTTAATTCTGAAGCATCAGGGATAAATTCTGCAGTCTCAATATGTAACACTACTCTTTCAGCATACTGAGAGTCAGTTACTATGTTGAGAGGTTCTGAAAAATCCATTAATACCAACAGAATAGCATACAATTCTGATTTTTGAACTGAATTATACGGACTTTGAACCACTTTACTTAAATTTTCTGATTTGTAACCTGCCTTTCCTTCTTTGTTGGCATCTGTATAAAATGTACGAACTCCAGATATGGGTTTTTGCCGTACAATTCGAGGCAAGATCCAATCAGCTCTCTTTATAAGATCAATTCTATTGCTTTTGGGATATTTGCTGTTAATTTCTCCCAAAAAATTACTGCAAGCTCTTTGCCAAGGTTCACTTTCTGTCCATAATTTTTCAATGTCCTCCTTAGTTAAATGTACAACAATTTCTGCTGGGTCTATGCCTGCTAATTGACGAAGTCTCAATTTTCCTTTGTAAATCAAGTCAGAGATTTTTTCCACATAAGTTTTTAATTTTTTATTTGGTTTATTTGGTAAAAATATCCATTCCAATATAATATCTTCCCTCTGCATTAATATTCCAGTAGGAGAACGCCTAGAAGGTAAAATAACCAAAATGCAATCCAGCTTTGGATCAATACGATCCACGTGTCCTTCATGCACTTTCTTTTCTACCAAGGCCAATTCTTTCTCAGCTTCAGGTGATAATTCTCTTGGACTATTTAAGTCCTTGTCACCTTCTAAGGTTCTGAACAAATTAGTCAGTTCATCATTTTTTACCCCAACAATAGTTTGTAGATGAGAAATGTCTCCAAATAATCTTTGAAAGTCATTAAGAGTCTGTAGTCTATCTCTCCGAATTTGCACCTTTTGGGGTCTAATTTTTTGTAGCTCTATTTTATATCCTAAATAATTAATAGAATCTCCTCTTTGTATCTTTTCAGGAGCAATTTGTAATCCCCAGCAAAGCAAAATTTTCTTTACTTCTTCAAACATTATTTCTAAAGTATCTGCATTTGAGTCAGCTAGTAAAATATCGTCCATATAATGATAAATTATAGATTTAGGAAATTTTTTACATATCACTTCCAATGGCTGTTGTACAAAGTATTGGCACAGAGTTGGGCTATTCAACATTCCCTGTGGGAGGACCCTCCATTGAAATCTTTTAACCGGTTGAGAATTATTATAAGTAGGCACTGTAAAAGCAAATCTTTCTTTGTCTTTTTCTTGTAAGGGTATTGAAAAGAAACAGTCTTTTAAATCAATAACTATGAGAGGCCATCCTTTTGGTAACAGAGTAGGCAAAAGCATCCCAGATTGTAGAGAGCCCATTGGCTGAATTATTTTGTTAATTGTTCTAAGGTCTGTTACCATTCTCCATTTACCAGATTTCTTTTTAATAACAAATACAGGAGAATTCCAAGGGCTGGTTGATTCTTCAATATGCTGAGCATTTAACTGTTCTTCTACCAGCTCTTCTAAAGCCTGGAGTTTGTCTGTTGTTAAAGGCCATTGCTGGACCCATACAGGCTTGTCTGTTAACCATTTTAAAGGTAGAGCTGTTGGTGTCTTTGGAAGATCATCAGTTATTGTGCCCTGTTCTTCTATAATATGGATGGCTGGTGACCACTCATTAGAACAATATCTTCTAATATTTCTCTCAGTAACATGTCCTAGTTTATGATTTGTTTCTGAGATTGGAGGGATGTTAATCTGAGTATTCCATTGTTGCAACAAGTCTCGACCCCACAGGTTCATAGTTATGTTAGCCACATATGGTTTTAATTTTCCTCTCTGTCCTTCTGGACCTATACATTTGAGCCATCTTGCACTCTGTTTCACCTGAGATAATGTCCCAATTCCTAACAGTTGAACGTTTACCTCCTGAAGAGGCCAAGTTGGATGCCAAAATTCTGGTGCAATTATGGTAACGTCCGCACCTGTGTCTACCAGACCAGACAACAAAACACCATTTATTTTTATCGTTAATTTTGGTCTTTGTTCATTAATAGAAGTTTGCCAAAAAATTTTCTTTATGTTTTCTCCTGAATTTTCTATTCTCTCTTTTTCATCATCCTGACCAGCATGATTTATTCCAATAGTCATTTGGTTATTTAATCGCTCTCCAGAGCAGGCATTTCCTCTATGGCTGCAGGAAAGGTTTGAACTGGATTTGCACTGGGGGCCTGCGCGAGGCCCCTCTGGGAGTTTCCCGAAGACTGAGGCAAAGGATTACCCTGTCTGTCCTTTGTTGATCTACATTCGTTGGTCCAGTGTTTTCCCTTACCACACCTTCTGCATACTCCAGAAGGAAGGGGCATTCTGCTGCCATTGTTCCTTGAAGAAACATTGTTTCTGGGAATGACCTGTCTACAGTCCCTTTTAAAATGTCCTTGCTTTCCACATCCAAAACATCTAACACTCCTCAAACCTTTTGAAATTACTTCTCCTACCCACGTATCATCATGCTCATCAGCTTCAACATTAATTGTTTCTCTAATCCAATCTTCCATAGGTGCAGATCTTGCTCTTAATGGCCTGATTATTCTTTTGCATGCTGCATTCGCATTCTCAAAGGCCAAAGATTCAATTATTGCCTTACCAGCTTCTGAATCCGAGACCATTCTCTTTACTGCTGAAGCCAGTCTTTGTAAAAAAATCTGTAAAAGACTCTTTTGGGCCTTGCCTCACCTTTGTAAATGACTCAGATTTTTTTCCTGGTTCCTCAACTCTGTCCCATGCATTCAATGCTGCCGTTCGACATAAAATTAGGGTTTGGACATCATATAAACATTGTGTTTGTGTTGAAGCATATTGGCCTTCGCCAATAAGCTGATCCTGGCAAACTTGTATTCCTTTATCCCTCCATTGTTTTTCTATGTTTTTAGCCTCCTCCTTAAACCAAGTCAGAAATTGAAGTCTCTGGCTGGGTTCCAGAACACCTTGTGCAAGGTCCCGCCAGTCCTGTGGTACTATCCTATTATATGTTGACCAAGAGTTTAACATTTGCTTTACATATGGGGAATGCATGCCATAAGATACTATTGCCTCCTTAAACCTTTTTAAATCCAACATTTCAATTGGAGCCCAATTATTTTGTGTAGCCATTTGATCAGGCATCTGCTGTATGGTTACAGGATAAATTAAGGGTGACTGTGTGAAAACAGGCTTTCTTTCTGCAACCTTATGATCCCGACTTGAAACAACTTCACTGTTAATTTCTTCTGTCTGAATTTTTACAGGTTTAACAAGTTCTTCTAAAGCTGTTATCCTGGCACTTAAATTGACTATCTTTTTAAATATTAACATGTGGATTAGTATAGTGATAAGGTGCATAATTCCACCAATACTAATATTATATAGTTGTTCCATTATCAGACTGCCTAAAATTTCAAACAAAAACCAATTTTCTTCCAATGTACACATAAAACCCATTTGTTTTTTAATGTGGAAAAAATTCTCTTTTAGATAGTTTCCTTTAAAACATCTGATATGTTATGACTTACCAAATCTGCGTAGAACAGTAGAAATCCGAGGGGATTTTCAAAGCAGCCACCTAGTGTCCCAGGTGTAAATCCAGAGAGAGAGAGAGAGAAGAGAGAACGCACAAGAAAGCGTAGCCGGCTAAAGCTTAAATCCAGCCACGTGTTCCCTCTTGTGCCGAGTCAAGGCTTGGGTCTGGCTTCCTTAAGCTCCGACCATGTGCGTTGGCTTTACAGGCAGGGCCCTGTTCGGCAGGGCAGGTCTGAGTTGTTTGTAGCACCGGCTTTAAGCAAGCTGCTCACAGACCTAGGCCCGGGCTAGAAGCTGCCACCCGGACTAGGAAGCCGGCAGCTCGGACTAGGAATCCGGCAGCTCGGACTAGGAAGCCGGCGGCTCGGACTAGGAAACTGGCGGCTCGGACTAGGAAGTCGGCGGCTCGGACTAGGACGCCGGCCGCTTCCTGCTGCTTCCTCCGCCGCCTGCCGCCGCCTGCAGCCCTTGTGGGAAAGTGGACCTGCCGTCAAGCCAAGCGGTTTTTAATGGATTCTTGTCACGTTGGGCGCCAGATATAGATGTAACTAACCGTCTTATTAAATAAGAAACACAGAAACAATGTAAAGGAGAAAGCGGAGAGGTCAGAGCTCAGAGCTAAAATCTCACCCCTCCTCCTGCTGTCCCAGCTTCACGAAAGAGACCTACTTCCTGTCTGTTCGTTTTTTTTATAGTATGTTGTTCTGCCTTCTCATTGGTTGTAAACCCAAACACATGACTGCCTCGTCACTGTCTGAATGTACAGCCCCCTAGGTCTTAAAGGCATATGTCTCCAATGCTGGCTGTATCCCTGAACACACAGAGATCTATGGGATTAAAGGTGTGTGCCACCACTGCCACACTCTTGCTATGGCTCTAATAGCTCTGACCCCCGGACAACTTTATTTATTAACATACAATCAAAATAATATTTCAGTACAATTAGATTACCACCACAACTAACCTTGTTCAATTGGGGGGGGGGATTGTGAATCCCCAGGAAAACAAGCACTTGAGCATTTCTGTGATGTGGGCAGTACCACTCCGTGGGCTGGGGCCCTAGGCTGCACACAAATGAGAAAGAGAGCTGAGCAGAGGTGATCACAGTTCTATGACCTTGAATGCAATGTGACCAGCCGCCTCAAGTTCCAGCCATCATGCCTTCCCAACTGGGAGAGAATTCCCTTCAAAATGTGATCCAAAATCATCCCTTCCTCCCTCAAGTGGCTTTGTTTGGGTATTCTGTCCCAGTAATGAAGAAAATAATTAATACAGACATGGAGAGAGCAAAGGGTTTACTAACCAGAGGGGCCCGCACATACAAAGACCTTAAGACAAAAGTAATTTCTCATCCAAGGAAAGAGAAAAGGTCATTAGGACAGGCAGCTTAGGCAGCAGGATGTACAATGGCTTAAGATGCTTAAGAAGACAGACAAGTCTCCACATCGGAAGGACTTTTCCCATCATCCCAGCAGGTCCAGTCCATAACCATCTGTCTGCAGAATACTGAGGATGATATGATGATGCACAGGAGAGGAAGACACAAATGATGCCATCCACACCTGAAAAATGCATCTGTATTTTTGGGAATTTTGTAATTCACAGTAATTCAACCAGCTTCCCCAGGTTGAATGGAAAAGTAATTTGTTTGTTGGTTTTTAAATAAGGACTTATTTTTAATTTTAGTTATGTGTTTGTGTATGTTTGTGTCTGGGCGCAGGTATGGTCCTGTGTGTGCCAGCATCTGTGGAAATGTGAGGCTTGGAGTCCCCCTGGAGCTAGAGTTACAGGCAGTTGTGAGCTACTCTCTATGGGTTCTGGGAACCAAACTTGGGTCATCTTCAAGACAAGTATGTTCTCCTAACCACCTCATTATCTCTCTAAGCCCTGTTTGCTGTTTTTCTTTTCTTTTAATTTGCATTACATTTATTTGCTTATGTATTCATTCATTTATTTTATGTGTGAGTGTGTGCAAGTATGTGGGGGGCTCCCATGCCACATGTGTGTGAAGGTCAGAGGGCAACTTACAGGGTTTGGGTCTCTCCTTCCACCAGGTGGTTACCTGGGATTGAACTCAGGTCACAGAACCCATGTCATTAGGCAGCAAATGCCTTTACCTCCTTTGTCTTCTGGCCGGCCACTTGGTGGGGTTTTTGTTTTGCTTTGTTACGTGCTGTGTTTGTCATGCCTGGGATTAAACCCAGAGCCTTGTACCTGCTAGAGAAGAACTCTCCTAGTGGGCTGTGTCTCCAGTCTTTTGCTTGTTTCCCCCCCAATAGTTACTGAGCAAGGTATCTACGGAGGCAGAGAGAGCACATCTTTGAAGAAGCCCAGTGTGTTCCTGTCCCCTTAGGACTGCGGGTTTAATGGGGTAAGAAGGATATCGCTGAATGAGTCATGTACATGATAAGGTGTTGAGCACCACAGTGGAGGAAGAGGTGTCAGAGCCCTGCAGGACATCCCTGTGTGCCAGGAGCATGGGTTGGTTGCTCATGGAGGTCATGCTCTGCAGAGTGTCACAGTGCTTTCTGGAGCAGCTGGCTGCTTGGGTCTCTGGGACTTTTGTGTCCTGGGGAAACAGAGAGCCACCACCAGTTCTTAACTCTAGGTCTTGCTTGCTAACCAGACACTCAAGTTTAGGCTTGAAACTAAGCAGAAAAACCACCAGGGAACCATCATTGCTCCAGGGTGGTTTCTCCATCTTAGCCTGGGGCTGTGTATGCATCAGCCTCAGATGCCTGCATCTCTGTGGCTGGTCCTCAGAGGCTCTGCAATTTGTGCAAATGAAGTGGAGACTGGAATTGCCTGTCAACTTTTAATGAGGCCCCAGGTGTCACTGAAAATCCCCCTGCAGTGAGCTTTGGCAAAACTTGGAATTGGTTTCCTGGGGACTGTTATGGCAGGGAAGTTTGGCAGTTTGCAAGAAGATGTCCCATTTGGCTGTTTAAAGCCAGTGAAAACAATTGAACTTTGTTCATTTCTGATGTGTCCTCCAGGGCAGAAGCCCAGGGGCTTTGACTGATGGGCATGAAAAGTTTCCAAGCAGATCTGGAGAAGGCAGGTTCTTACAAAACATGGTAACTGCCTGGCACATGGATGCCATGGCATCACTTCAGCTGGATTCTCTTGGGGCTGTTAAAAAAGAGACCTGGCTGAGAAGTGTTTCTCTGTATGTTTTTCTTTTATTTTGTGGTGTTAGGGATGGAACTCAGGACACAGAATTCTGGCAAACACTTTACTACTGAGCCACACCCTGAGTTATCTTCAGGATCTTAAACACAGATCAGTAGTCAGACATTATTACAATAATCAGATTAGGGATTTACAACAAGGTGGATTCCTATACTAAAGGCTGCAACACACAGCATTCAAGAACATTTCTTCCAGTGTGTTCATTGGTCTTCCATAGTGTAGTCAATGATTAGTTACCCACGCTCTAATAAATAAATGACTCCATACCCATTCTCACAAAGGCAACCTTAATAAAACTCAATGAGTCATAAAAAGAAAAGAAAACCAAAAACCAGACATGGCATTGTCACTATGAGAATTCCAAGTGAGGATCTGCCTACTGTCCTTTGCGATATTGAAGGTGTTCTAGAAACAATGATGCCAAACACTCTGCTGAAATGTCTATAGCTTAGAAATGTCTTGTGCTCTTTGTCTCCCCTGCCTCGCACCCCATCCCCGGGCGCTGATGTGAATAGTGAAGGAAGTGTGAGCAAAAGACGATCAAAAGAAAGGCAATCGCAAGTACCTCAAAAGAGCTGCAATAAAGAAGTGAGGTTATTAATCTGTGATAAGACAAGACAGTCTAATTAGAGGACAAACCTCCCCCAAATGCAACACCTGCACTATAATTCTTCAATTAAGGATGTGTGTATTAGGAAGACCAATGAACCAGCCTGCCTCCATCTTTGATTTGAAAGCCATCCTATAGTAAAGACAAACTAGGTTCATTCCTGCTTATGATTAAATCTCTGCTTCTCAAAGATTTGGCTATGCTCCATCTATAGCCTTAACTACAGATGATCCTCTACTGCATGTTCCGGGAAATGGCAGCCATGTCTTTATTTCAAAAGGTTATTATGACCACCTGTTGTTATGACTGCCTTATAACCATCTTGCAATCATGTCTGTTTCAGAAAGTCATTATTATTAACTTGTTATATTATTGTAACTCTGTCTATTTGCCTGCCAAATCCCCCATTTGGAAACCCCCTATCCCTGAGCTATAAAAATATTATCTTACCCATGTCCAATGCTGATCTCTTGAACCCTGTCTTAGGGGGAAGGCAGCCTGTGTATATGAGTAAAAATGCTTGCTTTAATTAATTTGGTCATGATGATTTGGGTCAATGGTCTTTCTCCTCACATCTCTGGGATTAACAAGACATCACAGCAACAGCTAAGAGAGAAGCCTGTGAGGGAAGAAACTGACCCCAAAGTTGAATTATCTGGCAGCAGATGAGATGAAGAAGTGAGAAGGATTTAGGGTGTAGGAAGTAAGCATATGAAATGAGTGATACCCAAAATGGTAGCATTGGATGGTGCCATCATGAAGAGTCTAAGATTTCATAGGATGGGGAGATGATAGATTCAGTTAGGAAATATAAAGGGTCATAGGTACGACTGTGAAGTAAGGTGGTCCCTTAGGGAAACTAGGACAACTGAATATCAAGGGCAAGGGGCATTGTCCACTGGAAGAGTTGAGTACACTGGCTCATGGCTAACATCTACAAGAACCACTGTTAAGGTCTACATGGTCAGTCAAATCACAAGTACCTAAGACATTGAGGCTCTAGTCGGTAAAGTGAAGATAATAGCAATTGCCCACCCCATTCAGTGAAGGGACAAGAGCATGGTGTGGTACTTAGCTATGTAGGAGATAAATGGAAATGAGGATTATTATTACAGATGAATGGCTTAGTCAATGCCTAGTACATACTTCTCCATGAGTCAGTTGGATTCCACTGACCCACATGAAATCCTGTTTGGTGTCTAGACTGGGTTGAGATATGTATGTACATTACATGCATATAGTGCCTTCAGATTCCAGAAGAGTCAGAGCCCTTGGAGCTGGAATTATAGAGAGTTATGAGCTGTCATGTGAGTGCTGGAAACTGAACCTGGGCACTCTGCGTTAGCAGTTTGTTGGGGGCACAAAGGTCCTTTGCCCACAGACAACTAGGGAACCAGGAATGTTAAACATATGGGGGTCTCATTGGAGGATATAAAATACCCGTTTTCCCACCCAGAAGGTTGGAGTGGATTTTGTTAATGACCTGGTGACCTTTTGCTATACAGGCAGGCCTCATCCAAATTCCTCAGGATGTTTATCCCAGACTCTCCCTCCCTAGACTGTTATCTTTAGCTCCCATTTAAACCCATCCTCAGGGGAGATGTCACATCTATTTTATAGCTTGCTGACCTTTATGCTATCTATCAGTCAGAGACCAAACTGGATTCTAGGCCTTTTAGCTATAGAACCCATCTTCATGGTCATATGTACTTTGTAAAGAAGTTTCTATGTAGTCATACCTTAAAATTTATTGTGCACCTGGAATTGGAATAATCATTGCCTGGAAACCTGGAATGGGAATGACTGTGGCCTGGAAACGTTTTCCTGAATTGTATTGTGTTTAAATATGCCAACAATGAACTGCCTGGCATCAGACTTCCCAAGTCTGATGCAGGTTGACAAAGCCAATGTGAGCTGAGTTTTCATTCTCATCTCTTCACCAGTTTGATTCCCTGCCTGGACACCTGTGAGAACTCCCTCAGCAGTCAGTATGTTTAACCACTGAACTATCTTCCTTATTATAGCTAACAATAATCCCAATTATCCACCAATATGTTATCACCTGGAAGATTTGAACTGTGTTGCTGCAAGCCACAGGAAAATGTAATGGAATTCAGCTACTATCACAAAAGCTACGACTTGGAAAGGTCAAGGACTTTTCCAAAGGTCAAGCCATGGCTTAAGAAGTCTTGGTGATATTTTAGCTTTTTTTATATATATTAGCCAGTTCCTGCAACGGTTTTCTTGTTTGCAATGTATACTTCCAAGAACCCCTAACAGTGTATTTATCTGATATACTTCTCAAGTATCCTAGGCCATAATGGCAAACAGTCACCTGACTTAAGGTAAACACACTTCCGGAGACACCACCTAGGGGACAGCTAAGTGCATATCTTTATTTCTTGTACAAATTAAGCTCAGACCCTCCTTTCTTATACAGCCTTGGTGGTATTTATACTAATATTATAGACTCCTAACATTTTAGGAATGTAGATTGAGCATACAAATTCCCTTTTGGTATATTAACTGATCATAGCTCTCTGTTGACCTCCTCCTTAGCCACTCCCTTTTGGGGTTATAAAAGAAAGCCTGTAAAAGAAAGTCACTACCTGAGGAAAACTTATATTTGCCTTTATGACCCTGTAAGATTTCAAGCCTGGTGACCTGGCTTGAGGGGGAGGATTACTATTGCTTGGGTTTATAAATAAAAACCTAAGAGACTTAGAGGAGATGGAGAAGAATAAATCTATGGACTAAGAGCTTGGTGTACTCAGATTCTTTTTCCCAAAAATCATTCCCACTGTTCGTAGATTCTCTTCTGGGCCTCTGGGAAGAAGATTATTAAGGCTGGACCATAATAATTTTTGATACTCTGTGACCTGAAGGTCTTAAGACCCCTATAGCCACAGAGGGAGCAGCCCAGGTATAAATATAGCACTGAAGAGTGTTTCCTTTAAACCAAACATTAGAGTCTAAAAAAAGGCGTAAGACTTAAGAAGAAAACAAAACTTACAAGGTTTAGAAAGTAAACACCTTACAAATCTCAGGAAATCCCTGAAAATTACAAGATTCACAAGGTTATATAAGTAGTAAGGAGTGCCAGAGAGAGACTTAAGACTTTGTAAGTCATTCAGGGAGTGCCAGGATGCAGCTTTCATAAGTTGTCCAAAGTTAGGAGGGTTTTTCTGTGATGTAGCTGCCTTTGCTTCTGTAAGGAACCCTTTGTCTACACTGTGTAAGTAGTGTCAACAAACTCACTAGCTCACTCTGCTAGGCTTGTGCAGGTTCATTGGTCTCTTTGGTGCTCTACCTGGGGTGAAACTCCCCCAGAAAAGTCTCAAAACAACCACCCATCTCCCCAAGCCCTTTGTCCTCAATGATGCATAGCAGTTAGGGCTAGCCCAGTACACTGTCCTATAGGTTACAGTTCCAACTGTTTGGAAGGCTAGGACAGAGGTCCCTTGAAGACTGGGAGTTTAGTTTCACTGGAGAAACAAACTCCTCTTAAAGGCAAGGCCCAGGTTCAGCAGTAGATGGCCAATACCAAAGGAACACCACAGAACATTGGAGGTTCTTTGTTCCATAATGCTAAGTCAGGGCATTTTTTCACCTTACAGGTCCTTTGTATAAATATTATGGCTTCTGGGTTTACGTTTTCATGGGATTCCTGTGTGTGTGTGTGTGTGTGTGTGTGTGTGTGTGTGTGTGTGTGTGTTTCTTGTGCTATTTCTTTGACTCTTTTTCTTATTTGGTTGTTTGTCCTATTCCAATTTGATTTTGTTTCATCTTATTTACTTTATTTTATTATATTATATTTATATTATTTATTATATTTTATTCAGAGATAGAAAGGGTGTGGAACTGGATGGGAGGGAAGATGGGGAGGAGTAGGGGGAAGGGAAACCATAATCAGAATATATTGTGTGAAAAAAAAATCTATTGTCAATAAACGATAAAGGAAAAATAAAAAAAAACAAAGGAAATGATAGAAAAAATAAAATAAAATGAGGCATTAACAGTCAAAAGCAAAAAAAAAAAAAAAAAAGAGTAGGAATCTGAGAGCACCCAGGGCAGTGTAGTGAGACTCCTATTCAAAATACAAACAAACAAACAAAAAATAAAACCCAGTAACAAATGCCTGGCTTCTTAGGTTTAATAAACCTAGAAATTTAGTTTTCACAGAAACACTGAAGAATCCCAAAATGAGTAAAGTTTTGAGATTAGAACGGAGATCAAGGCAATGGAAATGTACCTCAATTTAAAATGTCTCCTGAGCTCCAGCCTGGCCTCCATCCCGCCCAGACACTTCCCCTTAGCTCTCTATTGTCCAGGAGAGTAAGTCCTGCTAGGCTGGGGGACAATGCAGGGGCCTGTGAACAGTCGAGGAAGTCGATGATCTTCGCCCAAGGACTTCAGCCCCGACTCGCTCCCAAACCCCAACTGCTGATTCCCCATTGTCCTCCAGCGCCCCCCGGCTGGTGTTCGGCGAGCCTCCCGCACAGCTCTGTTTATTCTGGGATCCGCAGAGGTAGGTGGATGGGTGCGATGGTCCGCCCAAGCGCAGGGGTCACTGGGCGCTCAGCGGCTCCACCCGCAGCCACAGCCCGCCCTCTGCGCGCAGGATCAACTCCGGCTGCCTGCGTGGCTCCTTGTGGTCCGGCAGGACGCGGAAGCGCAGCAGGGTGAGCGCCAGCGCCACCTTCATCTCGTTCATGGCGAAAGTCTGTCCTATGCAGTTCCTGCGGGAGGGCGGGGTGGGGACTCTGACTGTGTCCTATATCCCATTCAGGACCCACCTATCACTGAAACCTTGCCTAGGTACCTTCCCCACCTGGCCAGCCACCTGGAGGGGCACCCAAGGGGAACTAATTTATTCGGGATCCCTCATATACATCCACATTCTGTATCCCATGAACCTCAGTCAGACCTCAGAGCCCAACTGAAACCATGAGCTGGGAGGCGCATGAGCACAGGGTTGCAGTTCTTGGACTTTCCCAACCCCGGTACCGCACATCTTTGCTTAACCTGCGAAGATGCAGGAAGGAGACCCAGATCCTGACTGTCCCAACTTCCACCTTCTCCATCTTTCCTAAACTTTTGCCCCATCACTTCAAGCCCTCTGGCCTCACCTGGGCCCAGCGGAGAAGGGAATAAAAGCCAGAGGTGATCTGTCCTTGATGTTCTCTGGGTCAAAGCGGAAGGGGTCATAGACCTGAAAGAGACAGTGAGTGGCATCTCCCAGCACAGCCAGAGACAGAGCCCCGTGTGTGGTAGGGAAGGGAAGGTCTGATTTCCCCAGCCAAAACCTGCTCCTTCCGCTAGGATCATTGTGATGACGCAAAAGAATGGGGAGAGCGGTTACAGCACCTCGGGATCAGGCCACACAGTTGGGTTGTGATGGGTCGCGAAAATATTGATGATGCAGACGACACCTGTGGTGAAGTGGGGGCAGGAGTGTGAGCCTGCTGCTGAATAAACCTGGCCGTGTGCCCAGGACCCTTCTTCCCTGTCCTGTGGGCACCTTTCGGGATGACCCGGCCATCTGGGAGGGAAATGTCCTGGGTGCAGCAGCGGGAGATCACCGTGACCGGGGGATGCAGCCGCAGACTCTCCTTGATGCACATGGTCAGGAAGGGCAGCTGGGCCAGGTCGTCCCTGAGGAACACGTGACACAATTATCCCGGAGCGAAACAGAGGCTGCCGGCCCCTGTGTTGCCCACGTAACCTTTCCCCACGGTGTTAAAACATTCCCATGGAAAGAAGAGAAGTAGGAAAGTACTGGAGAGACTTCAGCCAGGTATCTTCAGAAGCTTTTTCTGAGTAAACACATATAAATGTCAACCATAAAAAGGAACTCAAAATTGTTTAAAAAGTGAATATTTTGGTAAGGGCAAAATCAAAACACACTAAGTAAGAGACAACAAAGACATAGTGTTTGACATCCTTTTTTTTTTTTTTTTTTTTTGGTTTTTCGAGACAGGGTTTCTCTGTGTAGCTTTGCGCCTTTCCTGGGACTCACTTGGTAGTCCAGGCTGGCCTCGAACTCACAGAGATCCACCTGGCTCTGCCTCCCGAGTGCTGGGATTAAAGGCGTGCGCCACCACCGCCCGGCGTGTTTGACATTCTTTACCACCCTTCTCTGTTTCTGCTGCCTCTATTTGAGTCTCTCCTTCCCTCCCTCGCATCCGCCTATCCTCTGTCCCTTCCCTCCACACTGTCTTCTTTTTTATCTCTGTTCCCACTCTGCTCCCTCACATGCAAACTTTCTGTCCTCTCTTTTCATAGCTTCCCTCTTCCCTCCTCCTTCCTTTCATTCTCCTACTTCTTTTTTCTCCTCTTCCTTATCCTCATCACTCTTCCTTCTTTCTCCTACACTCTCCCTCTCCTTTTCTCACACAACTTTTCGTTAATATTTCTCCTCTTTCCTACTCCTCATTGTGTAACAAATTTGTCCAAACTAAAATGTTCCATCTGAGGGGGAGCTCCAAAAGACTTACAAGGCTCAAAGTGTGAACAATTCACAAGTCTTAGGAAATTCCTGAAACCTAAAAGATCCTCAAGGTTAAATAAAAGGTAATAACTGCTGGACAGAGACTCTCTAGGGGCTCTAAGGATGTAGCTTTTTTTGAATCCTCACCCACATTAGCGTGGCATTTCAGGGATACATCTGTAAATAACCCCTCTCCATACTGATGTGAGAAATTCTAATAAACTCACTGTTTCACTAAATTGGCCTTTCATGGATTCATTTCTTTGGTCTCTTGTCCAGGAGGGCAAATAGACATTTGTTCACATCTCCCCAAGAAAAGTCAGACACCACTACTCCTCTTGTCTCTGTTCTTTCCCACCAACTCTTCTTCTCCTCCCTCGGATCCACAGCCCTGACCTCAGTCCCAACCAGATATCTCCTTATCCTCATTCAGGGTTCTAGATTGAAACTCATTCTTTACCCCAGCCTTGCTTCTCTTACTCTAAACCTCACCCCTGCCAGTGTGTCCTGATGCAGGACTGGTCTCCCATCAGGCCTGGAGCTCCTGACATCACTTCCCTCAGCTGTATCCTTAGCACAGGAGAGCTGCCCGTAAAATTGCCATGGGAAGACATTATGGGAGGATTTGCTGGATGGAGGCATGGATGATGCAACAGATTGCACAGCACACGGACAGTGACTTTTGCCCCCGTGTGTCACTTATGAATTCCTATTCTGGCAGGAAATAGGGAATGGAAGAGCAAACCGTCCGGGAAGGGAGACATTGAAAACAAATGTTACATGAGACAAGGAAGAAAGAGGAAGGAAAGTTTGTATACAATGAATATCTGCAAAGTGGCATCATCTGCCCTTACACACTGTTATATTGTCAGGAACTCTCTTGGAAGTTCAAATCTTTCTGTCCCAAAGCACAAAACTTCCTCTTGTTAATGAGGTAGATACTAACTCACCAAGCAATAACGGAAGAGTCAGCAAAAAGATCCCCTCCGCCACCTGAGGAGCGGAGCCAGGAGAAGGACCTAGTAACATACCAGGACCTGCGCTCACCACTCAATTTCTGGAGACTCTCGGCCCCTCAGCAGCTCCTGCACCTCCTGCCGGCAGCGCTCCTGATATTCTGGGTGCCTGGCCAGGTTGTACAGGATCCAGGAGAGTCCACTAGCTGTGGTGTCATGGCCTGAGGGGCAGACAGGTGAGCTGGGATCTCAGAGCTACTTTAGCACCACAAAGTGGGCAGCAGCCAGACAGGAGGTACCCCCAGAAGAATGAGGAAAGGGGAAGATGGATGATAGTGGGATTTCAGGGTCCATACAACACGTCCCTGGAATGGAGACTTCTGCTCCCTCTGTAGTCCCACAGTGGGACCCTCACCCTCAAACATGAAGGTGTCAGCCTCTGCTCGGATGTCCTCATCTGACAGCTCCTTTCCATCTTCATCCTGGAGACAAGGCAAGAGACCAGACCACAACAGTTCTGAGTCTATGCCTAACCTGACAGCTCTCTCAGATCCATACACCAAGCCCACCAGGCCTCTGCATCTCTTGATCATCATCACCGGTCCCTCCCCTCCCTGCCCCAGGTACAGTTCTTGACTGTCCCACCTCGTGTGTGTGTGTGTGTGTGTGTGTGTGTGTGTGTGTGTGTGTGTGTGTGCTTCTCCCGGTTGGAGGAAACGGTGACCACTGGCTATTTCCCAGTGTCTCTATGATAAGTGATTTCTAGGAAACAAAGGAACAAGGAATCCTGTGTATAGGATGCTTGCACAGCAGCAGCATTCCTTTGAAACTGGAGAACAAACATTACCCTCAAGACACTGTATGGATCTTCTCCCAGGAGGGGAGTGGAACACTTTCTGTCAATTCTTCCACTACTGTTTGATAGGAATAGTGTCTGCCTTGTCGGCAAGGACAACACTGCACACTTTGGGACAGGAAGGGTTGGACTACGGGAGAAACAGTAACAATATGACAACGTGTGAACGCAGATGATGTCTTCTTACACATGACCCGTGACTAGACTTCTCCTCTTTCTCTTTTCACTTTCAAATATTTTTCACATGTTTTCCCCCTGACTGTTTTATCCTGCACCCCAATCCCTACTGTCTTCGTTTGTTCCATTCTTGGGTGCTACACACAGAAAATGTATCTTATCTCCTCTGGAGGCTCTTAGGCTTGCATACCTGTAGAATTTACCTGTGATTGGAGAAAACCTGCTTACATTCCAGAATAAAGTCCTCTCTCAAAGTGCAAAATTTTATGTTCATGAAAATGCCATAATGAAACGAGTTAGTTTGCACACTCAAGAATTAATTAAAAATGTCCTCTCCTGCTCATTTGTCTTTTGATCTCTTACTCTCCCAACATTGCTTCTTCCCTACATTCCCCTCTCCTCTCCTTATCTCCACGTCCTTCTCCCCATTCACTTCCTGATGTCTAGCTCTCTCTCCATCTATTTTTCATCTATTCATACTATTCATAATATTTTCCATCTATTCATTCTCCCTGAAACAAAGAAGACATGGATGTGCCATCTCTGCTGTGAAACTTGCAAGACTCATAGTGTATGGGTCTTTCTCCTGTGATGGAAAACCTATCTGGTTTATCTGGACACACAGATAAAATCATGACATCACCTGAGAAGGGAGGAGCTGGGGATAGGAAGCCATTCTTAGAATCCTAGTCTTGCTGCTGTTGTTGTAGAGGATGACAGATGGGCTGCCCTGGCCATGCAAGTGCATAGTTCTAGGCACACATCCAGATATAGATATCTGTATATTTCTCAATAACATATTAAGTTATAAATAGAGTGAAGCCTTAGATCCTTCAGTTTCAGATCTAGCAGGGATGTGATGACTGGGCTCTGGTGTTCTCTCTCTAACATTTCTTTCTGGCTTGTCTTTCTTTTACTCACATGCCTTCCATGGCCCATAGGTATCTCTACATCAAGCCCCAAATCTGAACTGTCTTTGATCCCATATTTGATACCATTATTTATCCTACCACTTAAAGTCAAGAATGTGGTACAAGCATGTAGTCCCATGACTTGGAAATTTGGGACAGGCGAATCCATTCATTAGAAACACGATGAGACTGATCTCTAAAATGCTAACTAGACCTAAGTGATGTAGCATACATCTGTAATTCCAGAATGTGCAAGGTGAGTGCAGAAAGAATATGAGATTAAAGTCATCCAGGGCTGTTTAGTGAGACTCTATCTAAAAATTACCCTTGCAAATACAAAAATAGCTATTCAATAAGTTAACTAATAATTATTTTGACATAGGGTTTCACCATGTAGCCCTGACTGGCCTGGAATTCAATATATATACTAGGCTGGCCACAATGATCTTCCTGCCACTGCTTCTAAAGTACTGGAATCAAAGGTGTGCACCATCACGCTCAGTGAATCAAGTTTAAACAACTCCATTCTACCTCTTGAGAACCCACCTTGGTCAGCAGCAGCACATCAATGAAGTCCAAAGTCTTGGACTTGGCCTTGGCCTTGAGGACATTATCAATATCCTTACTGGGGAGAGTACGTCGTCGATCCTGGATGATGGCATCTGTGAAGTCATGCACCAGGCGGCAAGCCTTATGGAAGCGCATCCCGTTAGGGGTGAGCTGATAAAGTGAGTCTAGGTGCAGAAGCAGCTGCTGGTACCGTTTGGACACTAAAGCACTGAGTTCCAAGATGGCAGAAATATACTCACTGGGCTTCCTGCATGAGCAGAGCATGAAGAGAAGCAAAACAACTCAATGCAACTGAAGCCCAAGAAGCACCTCTCAGCAACAAATAGGAACCTTGCCAAAAGGATACACAGTAGTCAGAAACAGCCACACAAATACGTGGCTGCCATTGTCGTGAGATTTGACTCAGGACTCTTATCTCTCTATCCCATCCTCATGAGCCTCAGTGTGTCAAGGCATCTGGACTGCAGCACAGACATCACCCATCCCTTTTCTCTCTTGACCTAAACCTAGTTCTGACCCACCTGATTCCAAACACTTTCAACTAGTTAAGATCTCATTTTCTTCCAGTTACCCAGTCTCTTCTACAGGGTCTCTGCATTCAGTGACAATTCAACCTTGTTTTGACAAGTCAGTCAGTGTCTACAGAGCTCTGATATGATCATGTCCATTTACTGTGGTTTGGGGCTGTCTCCGAAATGTCCATCTTTGGGGCTATTAGAAAGTAACAGAACCATTAAGAGATAGGGCTTAATAGAGGCTCGCTAGGCCATTTTAAGTGTGCCTTGGAGAGGATGTTAATACCCTGACCCTTTCCTGTCTCTCTTCATTTCCCAACTGCTGTGAAGTAAACATTTTCCCTAACACATGCTCCCACCAAAACAACAAAGTCAAAGAACCATCAACAAAAGTCTCTGAAACTAGGAAGCACAATAAACGCATCTTCTGATTAAGTCAATACCCTCAGAAATGTTGTCACAGAAACAGAAGTGACTACAAGTACAAATACCCTTGGTAGAAACTATAGGAGAAAATTCCAACCTTTGTCCGGCTTTCGTGTCCTTATGGTTTAGCCACTATGTTGTTGTATACTGATTGTCAACTTGACAAGATCTAGATTCACCTTGTAGACAAATTTCTGAGCACATCTGGATTCTCTAGACTGGGTTAACTGAGGTGGTAATACCCGCCTTAATAAGGGAACATTACGCCATGCCTGGGGCTTTCAGATAACATAGAAAGGAAAGTGTTAGCTGAGCATAACTGTTCATTGCTCTCTGCTTCTTGACTGTGGATGCAATGTGGCCGTCAGTCTCACACTCCTGTACCTGTGACTTCCCCACACTGGTGTACTTCCCTTCAACTTTAACCCAAAACAAATCCTTCCTTCTTCATGTTTTGTTGTGTCAACAAGAAAGACACGTAATATGTAAATTGGTGCCAGAAGTGGGATCGTAACTGTAATAATCCTGAATATGTGGTTCTTGGGCCTTTGAAACTTGTTTGTAGAAGAAACATAGAAGAATCTGAAATGATGAACCAGAAAAGCCCTTAAATTCTGTAAGAAGAGCTTAAAGGAAAATTCTAATGGGAGTTTGGTAGACCAGAATATCAAAAAGAAATGCAGATAGAGACCTAGATCATGTGGGGTTTTTTGGTGTGTGTGTGGGGGGGGAGCTCTGTCAGGAACTAGCCCATTCTTGATGCTTTTCTGGCAACAAATTTGGCTTCTTTCTCCCCATGTCCTAAGAACTTGCTTGGGACTGAATTAAAAGGTGGTAGACCTTTCCAGTGAAGAAAATTTCAAGACAGCATAGCATTCAGGATATGGGATGGCTACTGTTCTCTGCCCTTTTTCATATCTACAATGAAAAGGGCGTTTCAGACAACACGAAAAAAGAGAAAACTAATTGAGCATAAGGGTTCATTACTCTTTGCTTCCTGACTACAGACACAGTGTGGCCAGCCTGCTGCTGACCTTCCTCACCACGATGGAGTTTCCCTCAAACTGTGAGCTGAAATAAACCCTTCCTTAAATGGCTTTTTACTAGTTACTTTGTGTAGCAATGAAAAAAAGTACCTAATTCAGAAGCGTTAACCTGGTGATCTCAGGTCTAAGGTGCCTCCTCCAGGCCAGATTTACATGATTTACATCTGCATCCCTGATCTTGCTCTAAATCACCTCCTCCAGGGAGCCCCCTCTTTTCCAACTGGCCAGCCATCACTCTTGTATCTCCTCCCTTAGGTCCATAATCTAGGTTCTCAGGCTAGTGGGGGAACTCACTCCTGGCAGTTGCTATCGAAGCTGAAGACACATTTCTGCAGACTGTCCAAGGTCATCAGGCTGATGTTCTCAAACATGTCCAGACGGGCGCTGCCCCCTGAGGCCAGGCGCTGCCATTTGGCCTTTACAGAAAAGAAACAGTATCATAACTGGGTCTCAGATCCTTGAGACTCTGCCCAATCACAGCCACAGGAATGGATACCCTAAATCAGCCTCCCAAGTCTCTGCTCCAGACGCTTAACCCCGAGAATAACCAGACTTGAGTGGGAGCAATACTGTTATGCAGATCCAAGGCTGAAGATTGGGAGCCCTGAGTTTAAGCCTCATCTCTGACTCCCATGCCCTGTGAACCCTCAGTCAGCTCACTGCCCTCTGTCTCACTTGCCATGTCTTGACTGTGTCTGATAAACCACGATGGAGCCCATGTGCCGCTATTTCTAGATCAATTACTACCTGGACAGAGTGGAAAAATTCCTTTATGCTTCCAAACTTCAGGTTCATCCCTAACAAGAAAAAAGTAACCTCTATCTCACAGGCTTGTTGAAAATTAAATTTGCAGCATTAATTATGGAATTGGGTCATAACCCTCAGTTCCAGAACATGTTATGAATGCAATAAATGGTATTATTTCTTGAGTATCATAAATTGGACTTACAGCTATCTCTATGTCAAGCATGGCTGACCTCCATGTTTTCTAAGCACTCTTACTAAGTATTCCAAACATAAATCATATCAATACTCTTTTTTCTTTTTGGTTTTTCAAGACAGGGTTTCTCTGTGTAAAAACCCTAGCTGTCCTAAAACTTTCTTTGTAGACTAGGCTGGCCTTGAACTCAGAGATCTGCCTGCCTCTGCCTCCTGAGTGCTGGGATTAAAGGCATGTGTCACCACTCCCACAGCTCATTCCAATTCTTAACCTGGAATATTTCATAGATACTTGCAGAAACCCTTGAGAGATCCAGTGATGTCTCTCCTTGGGCAAATATCGGACTCATTCCACCTTGTTATAAAAGCAAATTCCCTAAAACTAAGCAACACAATGTAGGTCATGGGTTGCATCTGTTGAAGCCCACCCATGGAATTTAGATGCTTTCAAGAAAGAACAGAAGCCGAGATGATGCACAGTGAGTGAGTGACTGCCTTTTGTGTTTAAACACGGATCTGTGTGGTCTGGCAGAATCCACAAGTAAACAAGCTGAGCAGTCAGCTGACAAGTAGAGAAGAAAACTGCTGGCCCTTCATGTGACTCACCCCTGTGCCTGTCTTGTTCCTCAACCCAGTGGAATGTGAGTTTTCAGCAATGTCTATGAGAAAGTTGAGCTTACTCTACCACTCTTTGCTTTGTGTTAGATTTATGACTTTGACTAATATAGGTTAGGAAAACGGAAGGAGCTATAACCTCAATGAAACCCAAGCTTCAGCTGACTTCCAGATTCTCTCCTACAGAAATGTGTGCCATAGGAAGAAACCCAGGATGCCTTCTGAAGAGAGAGAAGCTTAGAGACAAGAGTCCAGTCTGTCTTTCTGAGACCACACTAAATTAGCTTGGTCAAGTCCCAAACATCAGAGAATTATGCTGGTATCAGGAAAGCTGACCCATGGCTTATCATATGCCATGAGTGACCCAAACCCTGTCCAGAAGAACCAGCTCCGTGACCTACACCCTTATTAGCAACATCAGACCTCATTGTTTCCAAACTGGTGTGTGTGGCAGGGCCCTGCTCCTTATCGGCAGTGTCGATATAGTCTTATCTATATCTAGTTTCCAAGGCAACCATCTCTAAAAATAGAAACTAACTCTTTATAAGCACTGTGTGGGAAGATATGGCTCTATAGGATTTTCTTGGACACAAAATGGAGAGGAAAATAAAATAAAACATGGTCCCAGCATCACCCTTTAGAGTATGGACCACATCTATCTGAGCCCTTTTTCCTGATAAGCTGGGTTCCAGGGACTCACGTGCATGATGTTGGTGCTGTCATTGAAAATCTTCATATAGGGCTTCAGAATGTTGAAATGGAAGGCGGGTGTCAGCATGCGACGGTGGCGGCTCCACTTGTCACCAGCACTCAGCAAGAGCCCGTCCCCTGGTAGAGCAGCATGGCAGTAAGCAATGGTAGCATATCCCCACCCCCACCCCCGAGGATATTCTTAGGCCCTTCATCTGTAGCTACTCACCCAGCCAGGGTTTCAGGAAAGTGTAGAAGATTACTTCCTTTAGGGCAACCGCAACTGATATGAACAAGGATGATCAGGAGCCATGGAGAGACTAGGAAATGAACTTGCAGAGTGTGGGGGCCTCAGCGAGGTATGTGCAAGTCTGCCCCAAGCCCAGAATGACAGGGTTAGAGAAATGGATATAGGAAGCAGAGAGGAGATGGAGGAAACAGGATACAAGATAAGACAGCATCAACTCAACTCACCATCCCTTCACTTGGCTTCAACATAGTCTACCAAGTCTGCCCTTCAAGAGCAGCACAACATTCTACAGACCTAGCATAGCTGTCCACCCCAGCATGCTGTACCATCTCCTGACATAGTCGTGGACATATATGGGGTAATATGGGCTAACATAGCTGAAATACACATGACCTGCCCCAAATGACACCATCTGCTGTAAAATGGACAGAGATGGTCTGATACATCTCAGTATGCTCCACAGGCAGGTCCCAGACAAGATTTTAAAATAGTCACAGCAGTTTCATAGATATGGCATCAGTGTGGTACAATGAGACATCAGACCTGCCTCAAACAAGAAATCTCAGCCATATTTCTATTTCAGTGGGACTCTAGGTGATGAACGCCAAATAACCTCCCAAACACCTTGGTGTTTTGAACAGGGAAAAAAGGTAATTTCAAACAACCGCTCAGGCAAGAAACAAATGTGCTCCAAGAGTCCATAGCTCTGTGTGAGCCCAGATAGGGCCATATCCATGACTACACTTGGTTCATACCTGGGACAGTATGAAACACCCCAACCAGCTTGTATTTTGAAAGATTTAGTCCTCAGATGCTGCCTCTATTTTGGGAGATTCTAGAAATCTTCGGAAGCAGGGCTTAACTGGAGAAAGGTCCTTTGAGTAGTCCCTTTGAAATATATTGACTTGCGTTCCCTCCTCCCCCATGTCCTCCCTCCTTCTCTCCATGGTTATGTGTCTATCTCTCTTTTATCATGATGGACTCTGACCCACACATCAAAATCAACCTTTCCCTCATTTAAATTGTGCTAACAATAACAACAAAAAGAGCTGCTCCACCAGGTGTAATCTGGAGATGGCCACATCAGTCAAGTTTCATACTGAAATACAGGTGAGGAGGCAGAGGCAGGGGAATCACCAGAGCCCATCTGCTGCACTCCGGTCATGTGCACCCGCTGGAGGGAGCACAGAGATCTTAGCAGTGGGCAAACAGTCTAGTCCAAAGTCCACCTGGATCAGAAACAGGAGCCTCTTGCGGTTTGGTGGAGGATGTAGATAACCACCTGCCAGGTCTCCACCCACCCCCAGTGTTGCACACCATGCCATGGGTGCACAGGATACCTTCCTCTTAGCTCTGAATGGAGATGAAAAGAAAGGGGTCCCACCTTCTCTAGGCTTTCCAAGTAAAAAATTACGAAGACAGGGGGCCAGAATGAGCCCTGAGAATTCTGTCCAGCACTCTCTCAGCCTCTGTGCTGAGCCTTGCCTGGGCTTCATCCTGACAACTTCAGTGAAAAGTAGAGAAAGCCAAGAGAAAGCATGACGGGGCTCCTTCAGGAATCACACAGAAGCATGAATGTGAAGACTAGAAGCCCTCCGTTTCCCATAGCCACACCACTACCAGCTTCCCCCAAGTACCTGAGGCATTGAGGACAGATCGAATGATGTCAGGGTGACACAGAGTGATGATGGGGAGGATGGGACCCATCCATGTCCTGAAGCCCTGGGGGTAGGTGGCCACCAGCTTAGTCACCTCCTTCAGACCCTGCTCAGTGGGAGTGATCTATAAGCAAGACAGGAGCAGTCACTTCCTGGGGTGATTTGTCAGGAGTCAAGTGCATTATGCTTATGAGATGCTCAGGCAGCTGATACGACACGGATATCTCTGTGATAGTGTTTCCAGAAGGCATTGATGTGTGAATCAGTAGTCTTGGTCAGGATGACCCACCCTCCACAGGGTGGGCGGCACCATCCGACTAAAGAACCATATAGATCAATGGTTCTCAACCTTCCCAATGCTGTGACCCTTTCATACAGTTCTTC
Source organism: Peromyscus maniculatus bairdii (assembly GCF_049852395.1). NCBI lineage: Eukaryota > Metazoa > Chordata > Mammalia > Rodentia > Cricetidae > Peromyscus > Peromyscus maniculatus. Next base: position 11,557,136 of record NC_134873.1, on the reverse strand, counting down.
ATGTTGTGGTAAACCCTAACCATAAAATTATCTTTGTTGCTACTTCATAACTGTAATTTTGCTAGTGTTATGATTCGTAATGTAAATATCTGATATGCAGGATATCTGATATGTGACTCCCCCAAGGGGATCTCAACCCACAGGTTGAGAACTGCTGGTGTAGAACAATAGATAGAGGAAGGGAAAATTCACTCTCGTTTCCAGACTGGTGCACCCTTCTTCTTTTGCCCACAGACATCACAGTACAGGTCCTTGATCTTTGGACTCTACCTCATCCCACAGGTTGGCTCCTCCCCCAAGGATCCCCCATACACAGGATGCCAAGCCTTTGATCTCTCAGATTGAATTAATTACAGTCTGGCTACCCAGTCTCCACTTTGCAGATGACATACTGTAGCATGCTCAGAATCCATAATTCTATAAACCAATGATGATAACACAATGTACCCCCCTCTCTCTACCCTCACTCTCATGTGGAGATATATATATATATATGTGTGTGTGTGTGTGTGTGTGTGTGTGTGTGTGTGTGTGTATACATACATACATACATATATGCGTATATATGTATATAGTGATGTATGGCATAATGTTATATACATAATGTGTTGTATAGAGCTTATATATCAGTTATGTATATATTTATAGATTCACATAAATAATTTGCATAACTGTACGAATAAAATCATGCTGCATAATGGTGTTCTTATCACTGACATACTGCATATGTGTGTGACCCTGGTCCTATAAGATCATCATGGACCTGAAGAATTCCTATGTGTAGTATTTTGACATCATCCTGTGAGTGATGTCACTAACATGTATGTATGTATTTTGTGAGCTTTGCTATTTGCAAATGAAGCAACCAAGACCAAGTCACGCAAAGGAGAGTATAGGCTTGGCCAACGTCCAAGGGGTGGAGTCAAAGGGAAGCATGTGGTCGGGGGTGGACAGCTTTTATCTCGCTCAGGCAACAGGACTCACTGGTCCATCTGAGGGGAGAACCGCAAGCATAAAAAAAAAAATGCTTCAGGAGCAGGAGGCAGGAAGACAGTCCATAGTTCTCTTGCTCCGTGTGTGGTGGGAGAGGGATACCAAAGATCACCCTCAGCAAAACACAGAAACCCAGAGATGGGCTGACAGAAAAAATGGCACTGACCTTGGATGGGACTTCTCAGGAGGCCCCAAGTCCACCAGCAGACAATGTGGGAACACCAGGGGTCCTCACTCTGTATGATGCGCCCTGGAAGCCCCTCAGTGTCCACCAGTGTTCAAGAGAAACAGAGCAGAAATGAATCCAGAGCTAACGAAGGGTGGCAGACAGGAAGAAGAGAAAAGCTAGAGGACACTGGAGGACTCAGGCCTCTGTCCCGCTGAACCCCATTCCTGGTGCATTCACTCCTCAATAGGAGACCCACAATCTGCTGCCACACTCACCATGCCCAGGTGACCCAAGAACCAGTTCCGTTTGGGGGGCTGAGGGAAACCACAAAGATGTTGATATGTGCCATAGAAGGTATAGGTCTGAGTCAGGACCCGGGCCAAGAGCCAGGAAGCTCCGATGAGCAGCACAAGCGGCCACGGTGAGGATGCCTCCAGGCTCAATCCCAACCAGGACAGATCCAACTGTGGCATTCTGTGGGGCAGATGGACAGAGAGTGAGAATCAGAGACCGGGAAGAGGCATGGGGTCCTCGGGGATGGTAGACAGGGGTAGGGAGAATGAAAGCTGTCGGCAGGAGGATTGGTCCACGCGGAGGGGGGGGGGGGCAGTAAGAAGAAGAAGAGCGACAGGAGTCCCCAAATAGCTGAATCAGAGCGAGGCTGCCAGGGGCTGTTACCTGGAAGCGAACAGGGTCACTGTGGCTTTGGGGCTTCAGACAGCTGGCTACCTAAGGAGTACCTAGAGAGCTCAGAGCTCTCTCTAACCCGGCACAGGACCCTAACTCTGCCTCCCTTAGCCTGGCACCTCCTCTCGGGAACAGTGTGTTTCCCACAGTTCTCCCTTCTCTAGAGCTGGCTTCTTTGTTCCAGGCTTCTGCCCTGGAGGAGGTGATGGGAGGCCAGGCTCAGCTGTGTCAGCCAATCCTTCACCGGCTCATCTGCCGCCTCCCCTCCTGGGCTGACGGCCAAGGGGAGGGGGGTTGGTCAGCAGGCTACAGAGTGGAATTAATTCAGGGACAAACAGCATGGATGCCAGATCCTTAGGACTTGGCCCTTCTCTCACGGTGGGGGGAGGGTGAGATTTGGGGGTGAGCAAGATTGTAAGGTGAGTGGAGGTAAGGCTGAGCCCCACATTTATAGCTGCCCCTACTCTTCCAAGAATAAGGTTATCTAGTAAAGTCATTATCAGGAGTTCAGGTGCCAGGGGAATGGAGCCAGGCCCGTCCCATCACAGGCCATCTCCTAAAGTCCTCTGCACGGAACTGCACTGAGAGCTTGCGCCGTTCCTTTTTTTTAAATGCATACATAATATTCTGTATTAATTTGTTGAGAATTTTATACATGCATAAAATGTATTTTGATCAGATTCACCTCTACTCTGCCACTTAATTCCTTGCAGATCAGCTTCCTACCTCCTCACCCCCACCTCTTTTTTAAAATTTCTTCCTGATTCAAATAGGTGCAAGGCCTACCAGGGGCAGAAGGCCTACCAGAGGCCAGATCCCCTAAAGAAAACTGACTCTGGCTTCCTCATCAGCTGCTAACAGCTCCTCAGCCAGGGCTCAGGGCTCCGTGATCCCTCCCCCATGCTGGAATGCTGACTGCCTTGATCTTGAACAGGTCTTGGGCAGACAGCTGCAGCTGCTGTGTATCCATGCGTGCGCAAGTCCAGTCATATCCAGAAAGCACAGTTTGGTCCCGTTCTTCCAGACTTCCGGCTCTTATGGTCATTTTGCCCAGCTTCCTCAGGGAGGCTTGAATCTTGTGGGGCGTGGTTACGACATAGTTGTCCCTGTTTATTCTCCTCACTTGACCAGCTGTGAGTCCCTGTGTGAAGTGCTGTCCACAGCACAAAGAAACTTCTCTGGTGACGTCTTTCATGGCACGAAACTGGGAGGCTCCAGGATTGCCTTTGCCTACCAACGACACAGTATGGCAAAATTCAAGTCCTACTCTGAAGCAGAGTCTGGATAGAGATGTGATTCTTTGGAGCCAGAGCAAAGAATGCAGCCCGGTGATTGATTCCCCAGGTCGGATTCCAGGAATCAGCAGCCCAGTTGGAAGAATGACTATGAGCTTGGGGTGGGGGGTGGGGTGCAGGCAGGTGCCGGTGAAGCGGAGAGGAGACCTGAGCAGACGGATCCATGCAGAGGAGTACCAGGCATGGGTTAGAGGACAGCCTTGGGTGTCAGTCCTCACTTCCCACCTTTTTTGAGGGTCTCTTGTTGATTTTGCAGCTGTATGCTCCAGGCTAAATGACTCACTGGCTCCCAGAGATTCTCCCATCTCCAACTCCCTTTCTACAAGAGTACTAACGTTATAGATTTGTGCCATTGTGCCTGAGCTTGTATGGGTTCTGGGCATTTGAACCCAGGTCCTTGTGTTTGCAAGCAAATGTAATACCCTCTAGGGTTGCAAGAACAGTTTTTTGTTTGCTTGCTTTTGGCTTTTTTGTTTGTTTGGTTGGTTGGTTTTGTTGGTTCGTTTGCTAATTAAAGATTTAAAAGGCAGGGAAGAAGCACTACTGGAGATCTTAGGGAGTTCCTGAGGAGTCATCATATAATAACAGAAAAATTGTTCCCCAACCCCACCCCACCCCACCCCCGCCATGGGGTTTTTTAGTCACAGTAATAAAAGTGTGGTTATTTGAGTGAGGAATGTCTCCCATAGCCTCAAGCATTTGAGTACTTTGTCCTTGATGGCACTGTTTGGGGAGGGTTAGGAGGTGTGGCCTTGCTGGAGGAGGTGGTGTGTCACCGGGGATGGGCTTTGAGAATTTGAGGCCTCACACTCCTTGCAGTTTGCTTTCTCTGGTGCTCGTAGTTCAAGACTCGAGCTCTCGGTTTTCTGCTCCAGCCGCCATGTCCACCTGCCGCTATGGATTCTGTCCCTCTGGAACCATAACCCAAAATAAACTCTTTCTTCTATGAGTTGCCTTTATCACAGCAACTGGAAAGTGACTAATAAACAGGGGCTCAAGGACAAATTACAGACTCAAGCAGAAGATTAAGGATAATTTATTAGAGTCTCAAAGGAAATCTCCAGGGCCCATTAACTGTCCATCTCAAAGCTCTGTCGAGGAGGAGAATGGAAAAGCCAACCTGGCATGAAGTCAGCCACATGGAGGCAGGCAGTCACACGATGAAGAAGGAACCTGAGGAAAGCAGTAAAGAAGTCCAGAGCAATCGGGAGTTAAAGAGGCAGAGTCGGGCCTTACCAGTCTCCAAAGGAAAAAGTTTCTGACTCAGAAAGGTGAGTGGAGCCAATGAACTCCATGGAGGCTCCTGGGCATTGCACTAGCACCTGGGCATTCTGGGAAGGAAAAGTACATTATCTTAAGATGGGCCCACTTAAGATGGGTGAGCCTCTAGCCAGATTGCTGCCCTGCCCGATTAAATTAACCCTTAAAGGAAGAGACAAGGGCAGTCTCCACCTAGAAGCAGATTTCACTCACGCACTGAGCCATTCCTCAGCCCCATTTCTTATATGAAGGGTAGATAGCACTTTAAACAACATTTACTATTCTGTACAACTATCATTTATATTTTAAAAAGGAAACTGTTGCGTGCCATGCTTGACATACAATAGGACTCCATACATGTGACCTGTGAGAATCAGACAGCATTGTGAATGAGAACAGACCACGTGGCACCTGTCAGTACCAGCTGTGACTTAGGTCTCTTCTCTACAACTCACTGTGCTGTAGTTTTTTTCATTCTCACCAGAGGAAATAGAGGGTTGGTGTGAATATTAAATCCATAATATTGAGCAAAGAATTAAAGCAACACTCACCCCAGTGTACAGGCACCACCAAGTCTGGATTCGCCATCATTACTCTTATGATAGATAGAATGAGGACATAGCTACCAGCTAGGATTCTGGATCCCTTTCACACACCCACCAGGGAACTTGGTAGCTATAAACACCCCTTGAGCATCCTCTGACCTTAGCAGCCTTTTGAAAAAGCTGTGAACACCTGCCTTGGGATCAGGTAAACCTATAAAAAGCTGCCTTCTGCCACTCACCAGCTGTGTGACATTGAGCAAGTAAGCTGCCTTCTCAGAGCCTCACATTGCTAAGGGTATGAGCATACGCCTCAGGAGTATGCCTGAGCCAGTTACCATGTGTGTCCTACGCTGGTGTCCACATACGCAGACCACTGTGAAAAAAAAACGTGCAGTTCAAATCCTGGTTTTGGAGGGGACCCTTAGGCAAGGCTTTAACTGCCAGCTGTTAAAAGATAATCCCTGGAAGCCAGCGACGCAGTGGGGAAGTGGGACGGGAAGGGGAGGCAGGAGTGAAGGCAGTGTGTTGAAGTCTGCACAGTGCCCATCCAGGCTCAGATCTAGTGAGGGACTCTGGGAGACAGCCAGCGTCAAGTCCACATCTTAGCCATTCTGGAGCTGGGATATTTATTGACCCATGGCCATCCTTCAGGACTGAAACATAGCTCAGGTTGCCCCCGAGGGCTATGTTTGTCTGGAGTGTGCAGCCTGCACTGGAAAGGTCGGGTCTAGGAACAGGGCCAAGGGGCCGTGACAGAAATTCCAGCAACTACAACACACACACAAACACACACACACACACACACACACACACACACACACACACACACAAACACACTCATACCACACACATTTACAGACCAGCACAGTATGTAAACACACACACACACACACACACAAACAGGTACACATAAAAACATCCTCCATACTTTACACGCTTGCCTCCACATGTACACACACAGCACACATTAAAAATACACTTGCACAAGCACACACAGTCACACTCAGACTAACCACCAAACACACCCATGAAGTCTCTCTCACAGACAGGTTGAACTGACCTAGGAGCCTGCTGTCCTCAGACTGGCCAGTAGGGGGAGCGTCCTCCATACTCAGACTCAGACTCACCGACTCACCCTCATTTCTCATCCTGATACTAGGCAAAATTGCAAAGCTTGTTTGTTTGTTCTGAGCAGGAAATGAGACATTTACGACCCCAAATATCAATACGGAATGAAGCAGCTTGCAAAGAATAGATTAGCTGCTGCCCTCCGGGGTTCTCCCATTGTGCTGTAAGCCTGTATTTAAGACCTCCTCCCCCCTTCAAGAAATGACATTCGGCATTTAAAATTTATATATATATAATTGAATGAATACTGCGAATGTAATCTATGAATACCACAAATGTGATTAATATCATGAGTGTAATTAATGAATATCATGAGTGTAATTTAAAAATTAAAAATTAAAAAAAAAAGAATAGATTAGCTGGTGAGAGCGCAAAATTAAGGGAAGGATTTCCTTTCCCTTCCTTCCTTTCTTTCTTTTTTTTTTTAAATTGAGGGATATTCTATTTGTTGTTTGAGGATGTGTAAACGTCTAACCCTACCTTATAAAGAACCCAGAGCACAATTCCACCAAAGTTCACCCCCAGGAACCAGTGAGTTTATTGGGCTGCCCACAGGAGTGTGGGTGACTCCGCAGCTGCTTCTCCATGTGATAGCTAATGTCAGTTGTCATCTGGGCTTGACGTCTGGAATCAACTAAAATCCAAGCAGCTAGGCAGCCTGTGGGGGATTTTCCTTGACTGGATCATTTGAAGTCAGAACCCACCCTAAATCCGAGCCACACCTTGTGGTGCAGCCCACAGAAAAGGACAAGGAAGAAGGAAGCTTTTGCTGTTTGCCTGCTTGCCCTCCCTCTCGCTGGCACGCTCCTCTATCCTGCTGCTGAGGCACTCCTCCGCTGGTTTGAGATCCTTCTTCTTCAGGAGTCCAGTACAGACTGGAGACCAGACGTTCCCTAGGAAGAATCCTCCAGGACTCCAGCACCAGATCAGGACTGCTGAGACATACAGCCTTATGGACTGAGCAACTACTTAGACAGCCATGTTGGACTACCTGTAAGCCACTCTTATAAATCCCCTTTTAAACATATGCATACAAATATATATTAATATATATATTCTATCAGTTCTGTTCCTTTAGAGAACCTTGATGAATACTCCAGAGCTGCATAGGTGAACTCCTTCAGTAAACCTCCCCCAGTCTGTATACTCCAGCACCTCCTCCAAATAGGGCAGAACAGCTTACAAATGCTAGGAGGAGTGGCTGGAGTCTCAGTGAGGGTCCAGTAACCCTCCCACCCCACCATCCATCATTGGATGGAATGTCTACAGTCACAGCTCCATTGTGATGACCACTTGTTAGAAGGCAGAGCGGATCTAATGAATGTAGGAGCTGTTTGCTCAGATGATCATGTTCTACAAGACTACTCGAAAGGGTATACAGATTCAAAGGGATTAGAAGCTGTTGTCTGTGAGGGCAGATGGGGGAAAAAAAACAAATTAAAAACACAATAGGCCTATTCAAATAAGAGCTGAAGGACATGTTGCAAAGCTGATACAGGAGTTCCTCTGCAAAGAAGGAGGCAAGCTGCTGGCACATGGTGCTTCACACTGCTCCAAACAGTGTGGACCAAGTGCAGCCCCCACAAAAGCGCTCTCATGGGTGAGTGTTTCAGATCCAGAGATAGAAGGTCCAGGCCAAAGAAACTTTAGGACACAGTGGACGAGGCCCACCTGGCGAGTAGGCAAAAGGAGAGAAGACGCTGGAGAGAGTAGCAGAAGTGTGGGCTGGGAATCCAAAGTTGAGACCAACAGAGAAAATAACCATTTGCCCCCCCCACTGTGTTAGTTTGAATGAGAACAGCCCCCATAGGCTCATGTATTTAAAAATACTTGGTCTCCAGTTGGTGGAACTGTTTGGGAAGGATTTGGAGGTGTGGCCTTGTTGGAATAGGTGCATCACTAGGGGAGAGCTTTGAGTTTCAAAAGTCCATACCATTCTCTTAGCCCTCCCTCTATCTGCCTCCTCTTCCTTGTGGATCAGACATAAGCTCTCAGCTATTTCTCTGGTGCCGTGAGTGCCTACTGCCATGTTCTCCCCCATGATGGTCATGGACTTAACCTTTGAAACTATAAACCCCAATAAACTCTTTCTTCTATAAGTTGTCTTGGTTATAGTGTTTCTTCACAACTGAAAAGTAACTAAGACAAAAGTTAGTGCCAGGAATGGTGTATTGCTATGACAGCCCTGGGTTGTTGTTGTTGTTGTTGTTGTTATTGTTGTTGTTGTTTGTTTGTTTGTTTGAGGAATATGAAATACTTTGGGACTTTGGAATAGAAAAGTGGTTGATTGCTTTAAGTGGGGCTTAATGGGTCATTCTAGTAGAAGCATGGAAGACAGTAGTGCTGAGAACAATGTGGACTATAAAGCCTGGCTAAAAGGGTTTAAGGGGGGAGCAATATTAACAACTGGCAAAGACCTTGGCAAAGAATGTGGCTGCTTTTTGCCCTTGTCTAAGAATCTGTCTGATGCTGAATTGAAAAGTTTTGAACTAATTTCATTGGCAGAGGAAATTTCAAGATGGCCTGATGTTGGCTAAGTCACTTGGTTACTAGTGATCATTCTTATGTAGGTCTATAATGAAAAAGAGCAAACAGGGCAAAAGAAACACAGAATGTGCAATTGGAGGAGGGAAAGAGCTCAGGAAATACAGTGTCGGAGCCAGGTCTTGTGCTCAAAGAGATGAGAAGTTCAAAGAAAGGCCTGATGCTAAATGGAGGAAAGGAAGTAGTATCCTGGGGCAAGACTCCACACAGCTAATCCTACAATGTGAAAAAGAAAGGCCCAAGGTATTTCCTCAGCCTAAAAAATAACTAGAAATCAACATTTATGCAAATGTGATTCAATGAGAGGGGGCCAGTTTCCATCCCAAGCAGGCAGAATCTAGAAAGATGCAGGATTAAAGGGCTTGTGAAATCTTCCTCCATGGTTAAGGAAAACCACTGAGGCCAGGCATGTGGCAAAGGGGTCTCTTCATGGAAGACCTGAGAGGCCATTGTGTGAAGCTCTGAAAATGAAATCTGGATTGTGTTGGAAACCCCAGGGTGTTGGAGATGCCACAGCCATGCGTTACCTGCCAATGAAGGCTGCAGACAATGAGTGAACCAGCCCAAGAGAGAGAAGTGTGCTGCAGTCAACAGAGCTGCAAGAAGTGGAAGACCTGAGCAGCTATCTAAGTCCTTTGACGCTGGACACAGAGCTACAGGACTTGGGACTTATTCTGCTGGGTTTTCATCTTCCTTTGATCCAGTGTTCCTCACTCTACCACTATTCTCTTTTGGAATGGTGGTACATATTCTGTGCCCTTCTGTATCGGAAGTATATGGTTTGCCTTTTGATTTTCCAAGGGGTTGCTATTACGAGAATGCCTTGAGTCTCAGAAGGGACTCTGGATTTGGATTTAAGACTGTGGAGACTTTAAAGTTGGACTAAATGTATTTTGCATTATTATATGGCTGTATGCCTATGGATGGCAAAGAGTGGAATGTGGTAGTTTGAAAGAAATGCCCCATAGGCTCATATATTTGAATATTTGGTCTCCAAGTAGGTGTAACTTTAAAAAGGATTAGAAGGTATGGCCTTGTTGGAAGTGGTGTGTTACTGAGGATGGCTTTGAGGTTTCAAAACACTCACAGCATTCCCAGTGTGTATGTCTCTCTTCTCCAACTTGTGGATCAAGACATAAGCTCCCAGCTGTTTCTGCCATCATGCCTTCGCTCTGATATCATGGAACCATATATCTATTCTCCAAAACCACAAGCCTCAAATTAGATGCTTTCTTTTATAAGTTATCTTGATCATGATGTCTTATAACAGCAAAAGAAAAGTAACTAACACACAAACACATTTAAAAAAGAAATCTTTAAAATAAATACACCAATAACAAGGATATCCCCAAATAAAAATCAGGTAAGTTAAAAATAACTAATAATATAATAACATGGCCTCAACACTTCCCCAAAAGATCTTAAAGATGACTCATAAAACCATTTGGTGTCATGACAAGATATTCACAAGAGTTTGTGTGCATAACTCAAATCAACAGAAACCATGTATAATATGATTTTTTGAAGTAGTGGTCATATAACATGAACATGAAATGTACAATTCAGTGGCATTTAGTATTTCCCAATGAGATACAACCTTCTCCACCATCCATTTCCAAGACATTTCATCAGCCCACGAGGGAGTCCTGTTCCGATAAGCAGTCACTCCTCCTTCCTCTTCCCCACAGCCTATCAACCACCCACGTGCTTTCTGTTGCTATGGATTTATTGACTCTGAACATAAAAAGGACTCATAATATGTGTCTTTGAGTCTGGCTTTTGTGACACCACATAATGTGAAGGCTCAGCCATGTCACAGCACCTGTCAGGATTGTTCCTGTTACGGCTGAGGGATGTCCCATTGTGTGACTACAATGCCTACGTCCGTTCATTCATCTGAAGGTGGGTGTTTGTGTTACTTCCACCATTTGGCAACTGTGAGTAGGGCGTGATACGGTTTGAGTGTGAACCACCCAGACAGGCTCATATGTCGAACCTTTGGTACCTGATAGAAAAGTCAGCTCAGGAAAGGAGCTGAAGCAGAATTACCCTTCAAAAATGAACCTTATTAGGGGAAAGGGGCACTGTGTCTGTGGGAGGCATGACCAGGCCTTGAGGTGGGAGAGCATTAAAAACAGTGCCGCATATTAGAGACAACACGATGCGGACCTTGAAGGAAAGAGAGGCTTCTCTGTAAGACAGGGAGAGGAACTTGACTATGCGGTGTAGGATAAAGTGAAAGTACGACAGATGGCCGCCATGAACAGGGGAGGCACAGGGATGGGCCTTAAGAAAAGTCTGAACAAAGGAACATTTCTGACTTTTACATATGTTCAGGAAGAGGTGGGTGGAAGTGCTACATCACATGTGTCTGCCTAGGATAGCTTCGGTGATGGAGAGCATGAAGGGAACGGGTGCCATGAATTAGGGGCTGTCGGGCCACAGTGCGCCATGCTTTCTTAGCTCTGTCCTAAAGAAAGGAAGTTGAAGGCTAGACAGGGTAGGGCCTTCAGGATGTGAGTCCTGGCCTTTCAGAGTGACCTCCTCCAACAAACAAAGGGCAGGCCCCATTATCTAGCATCCTCAGCTTGTGGAACCCACTGTCTTAAAGGCTGTAGATCATTGAGAAGGTGGGGCCTATGTGATGGCGATTCTTTCTTGTCAACTTGACTACATCTGGAATTAACTAAAACCCAAGCTGCTGGATACACCAGTGAGGGACTTTTCTTGATTAGATCATTGAAGGTGGGGAAACCTACTCTAAATCTGTATCATTTGAGGTCTGAAGACTCACCTTAAACCTGGGCTACACCTCCTGGTGACAGCCTATATAAAAAATATGGTAGAAGGAAGCCCTTGCCATTTGCCTGCTTGTCCTCACTGTCTCTGGCAAGTCCATTCCTTCCCTTACAGCCTACTTCTTCAGGACTCCTGTGTATACTGAAGGTCATCTGAGACATCCAACCTTGTGAACTGAACAACTATTGGAATAGTCAGACCACAGCCTGTAAGTCACTGTAATAAATCATGCACACATGCGTACACACACACACACACACACACACACACACACACACACACACACCCCTTCGCATGTGTTGGTCTGTTTTCAACATGGGTTCATGTGTTCTGAACACAGGGCTTCTTCACCAATGCTCAGCAACGGCTCTAGTATTAAACTACGTGCCCAGCCATCCAGTGTCCCTTTCTTATTTGAACACCACTAATAACCCTGGCTCTCCACTGGTCTATAATGGCCAGAAAGACATTCTCAGTCATGGATCCTGTCTTGAGACTCTTGAGATGCCCCCTACAGCCACGGAGCGGGAAATTCAGATACACCCACTGACCATAGTGCTGAATGGAGTGTTTTCCATCCTCACCATCTTTTCAGTAGAGAAAATTGATACCACGTGACCAGACGCATTACAGAACATTCCAGTACCGTGTTGCATAGGCTCTGGTCCCAGCTGTGGAAGACTGAGGCTGAGGAGCTGGGCACATGAGACCATGCAGGGAAATACAGTGAGATCCCAACTCAAACACAGCAACAAAAATGCCATGCCTGTTATGTTTACTAGCATAGTAATTTAGTTTCCACAAAAGCACTGAAGAATCCCAAGGTGAGAGAAGATGGACATATGAGGAGATTACAATGGGGGTCAATGTGGTGATGTGTAGCACAGCTAATTGTTTGCCTCTGAGAACCTGAGTCAGCCTTGACCTTCATCCTGGTCCCTCTCCTGCTCAGTCACCTCCTCTTGACTCCCTATTGCTCAGAAAATGGTCCAGCTAGGCAAGAGAAGAATCACCCTCATCATAGGCCTCGTGGCCAGCTAAAGAAGTCAGGGGTCTTTGGTTCAGACACCCCCAGGCCTCCTTAACCAAGACCACTCGATCCTCAGCTCCCCCTGTTGGTGCTCAGCTATGCTTGGCACAGGTGACAACTCTGGTTATTCCTGAATCCCCAGAGAAAGGTAGGTGGGTGCGGAGAGGACACAGATTCTGATGTCACTGCCTGAAAGCTGGATCCAGCTATGCCTGAAGACCATCTCCCTTGGTCTCTATAGTCAGTAACAAACTTCCTTTCTTTTCTTCAACCAAATGACACCAGTTTCCCCCATTCACAAATGACAGAGGTACAGAATTGCCCGGCCAATGCCTCCGACATCAGCAGTTTTTGTCTTAGAGCCACGGTCTCAGATGAGCAAAGCACATGATGTGGGCATCACATGTTGTAGGGTGATGTGGAAATAGCAGGTCCTATAACACACCTACCACAGCCCTCTCATTGTCGCCACTGCGCAGTCCACTCCTGCTGTGAACATTCCTGCCAATGGCTGCAGAGCTGCCATCATCCCAGAGGCCTGGCTCTGTCTCTCCTGGACCTTCACTGTTCTGGCCTCTGGTTATGTCTGGTCTGGTCATGTCTCCTCCTCCGGGAATTCTCCCTGCTGAACCTAGCGGAGAGCTCACTCCATTCAAGCATCACAGCCCAACTCCTCTGGTCCATTTGTACAGATCTCCCTTCTCAACCTTTAGCTGTTTATTTCCCCAGGGACTTGTACTATGGCCTCCTGTCATGCCAGGGGTTCCAATAACACTGAGATGGGTGGGAGGTGACAGAAGTGGGTGAAGAGGGAAATGACATGACACCGTCCTGGTTAGCTCTAACTCTCAACTTGAGATAGTCTAGAGCAGTGGTTCTCAGCCTTCCTAATGCTGTGACCCTTTAAAACAGTTCCTCATGTTGTAGTGACCCCCAACCATAAGGTTAGTTTCATTACTGCTTCGTAATTGTGATTTTGCTACTGCTATGAATCATAATGTAAATATCTTTGTTTTCAGATGATAATAGGCGACCCCAGTGAAAGAGTCATCTGACCCTCAAGGGGGTCACGACCCAGAGGTTAATAAACACTAGTCTAGAGTCATCTGTGAGGAGAGTTTCAACTGAGGAATTGCATGGCTCAGATTAGCCTGTAGTCTTGTCGGGGGGGGGGGGGGGCTGTCTTGACTGTCATTGGATGCAGGAGGGTCCAGCCCATCTGTGAGCAGTACCACACTTAGGTGCTCCTGAACTGTGTAAGAAAACTATGTGAATATAAGCCCAGCTGCAAGTCAGACAGCAAGCAGCCTCCTCCTCTACAATTCCTTACGTACTTCTTTGGCTCTGAGTGAGTTCCCTGTAGGCAGAGGCGGGGAAAATTCTATCTTACTTCTGGAACTGGGACCTTCAGCTTCTCCTGCCTTCAGACAATAAAGTCTGAGCCATTTACATTTGTACTCCAGCATTTCATTTATAACTGACACTTCACCCTACCCTGGGGGTCCAAAGCCTTTGTTCTGAGACTTAACTAAATTGATTCTAGTCCTCTAGCTTGTCCTTGTGGGGTTCTCAGTCATCACCATTGCAAAAGCTAATGCTTAGGACTCCCCTCCCCCTACATTTGTGTGTGTGTTTCTCTTCCCCCTCCTTATTTCTCATTTATATACCCGTATTGCTGTATAGAATCATATACGTGCATGGATGTATGATGGTTAGCTCTAATTGTAAACTTGACACACACTAAAGTCACCTGAGTCACAATGCATGAGGGACTGTCAGCTTTAGGGTAGATTATTGGGGAAAATTATAAAGGCCACTCCACGTAGTTAAAAGGAAGATTTATTTAGTGGATGACTTACAAATGAAGGAATGGATAGGTCGCGGGGGTCTGGGGAAGGCGTATAGCAATCCAGCGGTGTTCTCTGGAGCTCTGCACAATCAATCTCCACCATCCAGGGTCCAGGCGCAGAGAGAGCGCCCAGAGCAAGCGCTTGCCCATCCAGCTCTCAGGTTTCAAGCACCTCCCCTCGCCCCGCCTCGTAGGCGTGACAGTTGCCAGAGTCTCAATGGGAGTTGGAGCTTCCAGATCCAAGCTGGAATGGCTACCCACTACATCTCCCCCTTTTTGTCTAAATAAGAAGGTTCTAAACTAATACAAGACTATATACAAAGGAATGGTTATCAAATATTGTCCAGAAATAATGAGGGATAATGACCTAGATAAGATGTAACTACAACCAATGCAAACAATATCAAGCAAGAAACACATTCTAAAATCCAGAGAAGTATAGAGCATAGGTAAACGGCATGTTATAAAGATCATTCAAAGGTGTCCTATCCTAAAGAACCTGAATCTAATACTTAATATGTTCTATCTAAGATATTATATATACTAAGTTGTAACTATAACTGCTAGTCTTCAATCCCATCAAAGACCTGAGAAGGAACATAATGGTACTTGAGAAATGGTAGACGGATGCAAGCAACTTCGGGAGTCTTGCAAGAGTAGACCAAGACAGCTGGCAGCCTGGACAGTCACCTAATGTTTCTCAGCATTGTTGGTGCATCCAAATTGGCTACAGGCCTAGAGTATCTGACAGACCATTTTCAGAAGCAGGATTTCTGAAAGACCATCTTACCCTGTCTTGGCAGAGTACAGTGGTCACTTTCCTTGTGTCCCGCTTGTCCAGAAAGGACAGCATTGTATTTGTACTGTCAGCCATCAAGGCAAGGGCAGTTCTTTGCCCCGTAGGCCATTTTGTGCCAAAAAGACAAACTTCCAAATGGAAATGTCTTAGAAGCCCAACATTCTCTCGGGATCAATTGGTGCAGCCAGGAGCAATTGTGCCTCACGTCAACAGAATTCTAAGTTATTTAAATGCCATATTCTCTAGGTCTATGAAGTGTTTGAAGATTACCTGTCCATCTGACCTATGTATCTGTAAATCTGGATAACCTAACTAACGTAACTATAGAGATGACAGGCATAGGCGACTATAAATCGATAAATCTTATCTACCGAAATAACCTAAGGACTAAGGCTTCATGTAAATAAGGTAAACAGTCTATAAGCAAATGTATGGTGAAGAACGATGACTTCAAAATTGTGACAATACACAAGATACTTATAACAGAGGTAGGAATATATAGTGCAATATGCAATATGACAATAATCTTAAATATATATCAATATACCAAATATCCTAACAGAAGTAGAACATATATAAAGTATGACAGATATAAATTTACATTTTTATCAATATAAAAATGTTTCAAATAAGAGTAGAAATATATGTACATTATAACAAATATAGTTCTGTATTTGTATCAATATACAAATTATCTTAAACAGGAGTATAAAAATAGTTTACATTTGTATCAACATATAAGAATCTATAACAGTACAAATTACAGTGCAAATTGTCTAAGGTTGCTATTTTACCAAGTTTGTTTACTAGTATATACAATGATTTACCATCATATCTTATACCTATCCGTTCCATTTCTTCTGCCCCCCCTTTTTTTTTTTACAATACTGAGTTAATATTTTCTTCCACCCCCAACCCTACAACCGTCATCCATAACCCTGAGAATTATGAAACCTAAGGGAGAAGGGGCGTCGTTTTCTTAGAATTGCTTCCTGCCGTTTAGGGGGTGATGTTATCTCTGTTGGGTACTGTGAGAAAGCTCAGATAGTTAAATCTCAGTTAGACTAACTGTAGGTTCTGCAGCAAGTTTTAGAGTAATGGGTAAGATTGTCTGAAATTCTGGCAAGAAGTGTAGTATGATGATGATTACCATGGCATCATTCTGGATTGGGTAGAGTTGTTGTTGTTGGGGCCCCATCTTCCTTCTGGTGACTTCTGAGATTGCTATTGGAAAAACTTATTTGTTATCAAAAATGGGAGGTTTGGATTTAAAGAGGACATAGCATGTAAGAAAGGATTCTGAGAAATCAAGAGTAAGCATGGAGAGAATTAGAATTTAGAAGACAATGGTCCCTTTTTATTGGTTTCCTTCTGTCTCACACCAGAGGGCTCTTCTGATATGGGACTGAAGAATCTCTTAAACTTTTCTTTTAGCAATATGCTTGGGTTTAGAGAAGGAGTGAGCCAATTCCATCTCCAAAGCCAGCTTGGCTATAATTGAATTGGAACCACAACTTTTCTAGATTGATAGAGAGAAAGATGTTAGACAGTGAGATTTTACCATGTGTAGATTGGTACCAATAGATTCTTCCTTTCTGCTGTAAACATCCGGATATCCAAGGCCTTATGAGTTTTGGAAGATGGGTATTTCCATTATCCTGGAAAGACAAAAACAGAACCCTACCCCACCCTTTGATTGTTAAATTTTTCTTACAACTTGTAGAGATGTCACATTGGTGGATGATCTTTTACTTCTCTTCATCAAGGGGTTTTTCCTGTTCGAATCGGATTTTTATTAATTTTGTTGGTATCCATAGCTTTTCTTCTCCTGCAGAAACAAAGGCAAAACCCCTTCCCCAACGTAGAACATATCCAGGTTTCCATTCTGAGGTCAGCACATCCTTGAAATAAACTGGTTGGTTTAGCTCAGGAGTTTTGTCTATCGTCCAATGTCTCTCCGCAGCTGTTGTTCCTTTCTCATTAGCATTGAGAAAATTCAAGGTTAATAAAGCACTATGCAGTCTATTTCTAGGAGTCATTGTTACCTGTTGCTGTTTATTTAGCATATCCTTTAAAGTTCGATTGGATCTCTCTATGACTGCTTGGCCTGTGGGATTGTGTGGTATACCTGTAACATGCTTTATATTATAATAAGCAAAGAACCGTCTCATTTTATTGGAGACATATGCTGGGGCACTGTCTGTCTTAATTTGTACAGGTATTCCCATGATGGCCATAACTTCTAATAGGTGTGTAATCACAGAATCAGCCTTTTCAGAACTCATAGGAGTTGCCCATTGAAATCCTGAATAGGTGTCAATGGTATGATGTACATACTTTAATCTTCCAAATTCTGCAAAATGAAACACATCCATCTGCCCAATTTCATTTCTTTGTATACCTTTTGGATTACTCCCTGCAGGTAATGGAGTTTGGTTATAGATGGAACAAGTAGGACATTTTTTCACAATATCCTTAGCCTGTTGCCAAGTGATGGAGAAATCCTTCTTCAAACCTTTGCTATTTACATGGTGCTTCTTATGACATTCTGAAGCTTCTAGCACATTACCTATTAGTAACTGATCAATCTCATCATTACCTTGTGCTAAAGGTCCTGGTAGACCTGTATGGGATCTGATATGTGTTATATATATAGGATGTTCCCTTTTTCTGATGATTTCCTGCAATTGTATGAATAATGAAGTTAATTCTGTATTATCAGGAATAAATTCAGCAGTTTCAATACGTAAAACAACTCTCTCTGCATATTGAGAGTCAGTGACTATATTGAGGGGTTCTGTGAAGTCCATCAGTACCATAAGAATGGCATACAGTTCTGCCTTTTGTACAGAGCTATATGGACTTTGTACCACTTTACTTAAGTCTCCTGATTTATATCCTGCTTTCCCTGATTTATTTGCATCAGTGTAGAATGTGAGGACTCCAGAAATTGGCTTTTGTCATACAATGTGAGGAAGGACCCATTCAGTCTTCTTTATGAATTCTATTCTCTTGCTTTTGGGATAGTGGTTGTTAATCTCTCCCAAAAAGTTACTGCAGGCTCTCTGCCAGTATTCATTATCTTTCCATAGTGATGAAATTTCCTCATTAGTTAATGGTACTACAATTTCTGCTGGGTCCATTCCTGTCAACTGGCGAAGTCTTAATTTACCCTTTTGAATCAAATCAGAGATCTTTTCTATATAAGTCTTTAATTTCTTATTTGGTTTACGTGGTAGGAATATCCATTCCAATATAATATCTTCCCTCTGCATCAAAATACCTGTTGGGGAATGTCTGGAAGGGAATATGACAAGAATGCATTTAAGTTCTGGATCCAAACGATCCACATGTGCTTCTCGAATTGTCTTTTCTACTAGAGCCAATTCCTTCTCAGCTTCGGCTGATAATTCTCTTGGACTATTTAATTCTTTGTCCCCTTCTAGAGTATTAGCCAAATTTTTTAGTCCATCTTTGTGTATTCCCATGATACCCAGTAAGTTGGAAATGCTTCCTAATAACTTTTGAAAATCATTAAGAGTCTTCAATCTATCTCTTCTTAGTTGTACCTTTTGGGGTCTAATTTTTTGTAGCTCTATCTTATATCCTAAGTAATTAATAGAATCTCCTCTTTGTATTTTTTCAGGAGCAATTTGCAGTCCCCAGCGAGGCAAAACTTTTTTTACTTCTTCAAACATGCTTTCTAATGTATCTAACTTTGGATCAGCTAATAGGATATCATCCATATAGTGATAAATTATGGATTGTGGAAACTTTACACGAATTATCTCTAATGGTTTCTGCACAAAGTATTGACACAAAGTAGGGCTGTTTAACATTCCCTGTGGGAGGACCTTCCATTGATATCTCTTGACTGGCTGAGAATTATTATAATTAGGTACTGTGAAGGCAAATTTTTCTCTATCATTTTCCTGTAAGGGTATGGTAAAGAAACAGTCTTTTAAGTCAATAACTATTATAGGCCATTCTTTTGGTAGCATAGAGGGCAAGGGCATCCCAGTCTGTAGGGAGCCCATTGGCTGAATTACTTTATTAATAGCTCTCAGATCAGTCAGCATTCTCCAATTACCAGATTTTTTTAATAACAAATACAGGAGAATTCCAAGGGCTGGTAGATTCTTCAATGTGTTGAGCATTTAACTGCTCTTGAACCAGCTGTTCTAAAGCTTGTAGCTTCTCTTTTGTCAAAGGCCATTGTCCAACCCAGACAGGTTTATTAGTTAGCCATTTTAAAGGTAAGGCAGTTGGTACTTCTGAGAGTTCAACAACAGTCGTGCTCTGTTTGTGAACAGCCTGAATGGTTGGTGACTGATTTTTATAGCATGTTATGATATTATTCCTAGAAACATGCATTGGTCTGTATTCCTTTTCTGAAAGTGTAGGAATTTTAATCTGGGTATTCCACTGTTGTAACAGATCTCGGCCCCAAAGATTTACTGCTACATTTGCTACATATGGCTTCAGCCTTCCTCTCTGTCCTTCTGGCCCTATGCATTCAACCCATCTCGAACTCTGTTTTATCTGAGATAGGGTGCCAATCCCTAACAGTTAGACATCTACCTGTTGAAGAGGCCAATTCGGATGCCATGATTTTGGTGTAATTATAGTCACATCTGCACCTGTGTCTACCAGGCCCTCCAGAACCAGGCCATTAATTCGAATTCTAAGCTTTGGTCTTTGTTCATTTATGGAAGTCTGCCAAAATATTTGTTTTACAGTGTTCTTTGTAAACTGTGATCCATCTATCAAAGCTGTTTTATCATCCATTGCAGTATCGGTTTTTACATTAGGCATTGGCTTATTCAGTTGTCCTGGAGAGGAATTTCTTCCACAGTGGCTGGGAATGTTCGTACTACATTTGATTTGGGGGCCTGCAAGAGGCCCCCTGAGGCGTTTCCCGCCAGTAAAGGGTTGCCTCGTATATCTATTTTTGATCTGCACTCATTGGTCCAATGTTGGCCTTTGCCACACCTTCTACATAATCCAGGAGGTGGTTGGGGTCTCCTGTTTAGGCTATTCCTAGAAGGAGTATTACTTCTAGGAGTACCCCACGTACAGTTTTTACTTATATGACCTGGTGTACCACACTTAAAACATTTGGTAACACGGGGCCTTCTTTCACCTCTGGGATTTGTCTCTCCTATCCAAGCCTCATTACTGTAGTTAAGAGACTGAACACCATTAGTGTACTGAATCCATTCTTCCAAAGGAGCTGATCTGATCTTTAGTGGTGTAAGTATTCTTCTGCATTCTGCATTAGCATTGTCGAATGCCAAGGACTCAGATAATACTTTTCTTAATTCTTTATCTGATATAGCTTTTGTTATAGCTGTGTTCAGCCTTTGTAAAAAATCAGTGAAAGATTCATGTGGTCCCTGAAATATCTTTGTGTATACCTCAGTTGGTTTTCCAGGTTCTGGAATTTTTTCCCAAGCATTTAGAGCTGCTGTACGGCATAGGGATATTGTATGCTCATCATAAGTGGCTTGTACATTCCTGTCAGCAAAACATCCCTCACCAAGTATTTGATCTTGGGAGATCACAAAACCTCTGAGTTTACCTTGTTGTTCTAAATTTTTTGCCTCTTCTCTCAACCAGCTCTTCCACTGTAGCTGCTGGCTATATTCTAGAACAGCTGAAATTAACTGATGCCAGTCATCTGGGATGATTCTATGTGTGGTAGAACATGAATTTAACATCTGTTTTACGTATGTGGAATGTATCCCATACGTAACTACTGCTTCCTTTATATTTTTAAAGTCCCTTGTTGAAATTGGTTGTAATGTATATGTCATATATGGCTCGGGGTGTGTGTCATCTGCTGGCTTCTCATGGACAATAACAGGATAAGCCATTGTATGAGAGCTGTTTGGAGATGTTACAACCTCTATGGTCTTGACCTTCTGCTTATTAGTTCCCTTGTCACATTTACTGAGAGTTTCTTCTAGGGCTTGCAAACGAGCACCTAGGGTCTGTTCTAGGGAGTGAACCTCCTCTCTTGCAAGGGACTCCAGATTTCTCATGGAATCATAGACATTTTTATTTTCCTCAGAAGCACATGATTCCATGGACCTTATCTTATCAATTAATGATAATCTTTCTTCCTTATGCAATGTCTGAGTAGCCATAACTTCACTCTGGAGAGTTAGTGTTCTATCCATTAGATATTCATATTTATTATCAATAAAATCAATTTTGGGTACAAGCCTGTTTTGTAAATCCTGATTAGCAGATTCTAGAGAAAGAATCTTTTCCTGTAAGCCTTCATTACTATCTTTTAAAGCAGATTCCAGAAAGAGAATCTTTTTCTGTAAGCCTTCATTGCTATCTTTGAAAGCAGATTCTAGAAAGAGATTCTTTCTCTGTAAGTCTTCATTGCTATCTCTTAAAGCAGATTCCAGTAAGAGAATCTTTTTCTGTAAGCCTTCATTGCTATCTTTGAAAGCAGATTCCAGACAGAGAATCTCTTTCTGTAAGTCTTCCTTGCCATCTCTTAAAGCAGATTCCAGAAAGAGAATCTTTCTCTGTAAGCCCTCACTGCTATCTTTGAAGGCAGATTCCAGAAAGAGATTCTTCTTCTGTAAGTCTTCATTGCTATCTTTTAAAGCAGATTCCAGAAAGAGAATCCTTTTCTGTAAGCCTTCATTGCTATCTTTGAAAGCAGATTCCAGAAAGAGATTCTTTTTCTGTAAGTCTTCATTGCTATCTTTTAAAGCCTGTATCAGTCCCAATAATGACTCATCTTTGTTCTTATTATTAAAGCAGTGTTTGAACACTGTGTGAATTATTACGATGAATGCCAAAATGGTACAGGCCAAATATGCCTGAGGAAGGTCATATATTTCCAGGAGAATGTCATTCATCATACAGGCAAAAAGGTTTTTAAATTCTTGTGAGGTAATGTTGTCATCCATATTACAAGAATTACTCAAAATTTGTTAGTCAATTTTAAGATGTAAAATTATCAAGTACTTTTACTTGAAATAAAATGCTGGTTTGCTTATCTTACCTTTCTGTGGTATGGGGGGTGTAGTAGCGCTTTTCAACCAGCAGGCGGTGCTGGTACAGCTCCAAAGCAGGGCCTGCTGGCGACCTTGGCTGGCGGCAGCTGGAGGCAGATGGCGGGATGGCCGGGAGCCGGGTGCGGATACCTCACTCGCAGCGGTTTTTCACTGGTCTCGGGGCTAAGCTAGGGAGCTGAGACCGGACTAGCTGCTCCCCTTTTCGGGAATGGACTGGTTATATGGAACTTTGCAGGCGGGTTTAGGTACCCGCCAGCCGGGGAACAGGCTGAGGGCAGGAGCCGCCCAGACCTTTGGAATTTGCCCCACGTTGGGCGCCAGATATTGGGGAAAATTATAAAGGCCACTCCACGTAGTTAAAAGGAAGATTTATTTAGTGGATGACTTACAAATGAAGGAATGGATAGGTCGTGGGGGTCTGGGGAAGGCGTATAGCAATCCAGCGGTGTTCTCTGGAGCTCTGCACAATCAATCTCCACCATCCAGGGTCCAGGCGCAGAGAGAGCGCCCAGAGCAAGCGCTTGCCCATCCAGCTCTCAGGTTTCAAGCACCTCCCCTCGCCCCGCCTCGTAGGCGTGACAGTTGCCAGAGTCTCAATGGGGGTTGGAGCTTCCAGATCCAAGCTGGAATGGCTACCCACTACAGTAGATGTAACCACAACTAAGGACATGTGAAAAACCATCAGGAAACACCATTTTGTAAGCCTATTAAAATATAACTTGGAAAAAAGAATTTGAACGGGGAGATACCTTCCATGGGTATCTGTCTTAGTTAGGGTTTCTATTGCTGTGAAGGAACACCATGATGGTGGCAACTCTTATAAGGAAAAACATTTAATTGGGGTGGCTTACACTTTCAGAGGTTTAGTCCATTATCATCTTGGTGTGACATGGTAGAGTACAGGCAGACATGGTGCTGGAGAGGGAGCTGGGATTCCTACCTCTTGACTTGCAGGCAACAGGAAGTGATCTGTCTCATTGGAAGTAGTTTGAGCATAGAGGACCTCAAAGCCCACCCCCACAGTGACACACTTCCTCTAACAAGGTCACACATGTTTCAAAAAAGCCACACTTCCTAACAGTGCCACTCCTTTTGGGGACTATTTTCTTTCAAAGCACCACAGTATCCTTCTCTCAGACGCCAGAGGTTATTTAATGAAAATGCTCAGGTATAGGCTTCCTCCTAACAATTTGTTGGTCATAAGGATGCTAGAGACCCCTAAAACGACCTCCAAAAGAATAGTTTCTCTTGGTTACCCACAGTAACTTAATAGTAAGACTCTGTTACTGAAGACAGCATACACTTCGGTCACAGGCATAGAGGTATCAAGCGGGAACTGAACTAGAAGCCCCTCACCACTGGCTAGCTTTCATTGTGCAAGAAGGTGCTGGGAAAAGAAAATATGTAAAGTCGTATGCAACTGAGAACACTCACTGCAAGCAACAATAAGGACCTTGCAGGCCAGATGAACCTCTTATGCAACGTCAGCATACTCGTGGGTGTAACCAACTGTGATTAGAGTGAAGCATTCTTCAGAGTAAAAAACCCACGTCTGGACTGTAGGCCTAGGCAAGAGCTCGTGATAAGGGCAGTCATAGGTCCCAGGAGGAAACTCACTCCTATTATTTCACTTAATTGTTATTTGCCAGACTGCACTCTAAATGCTCAGAACTCGTCAGAGAAACTTCTCACTACAGGAGATAACAGTTAATATAGGGACTAGCAAATGATCCAAGTGACAAGCAGAAGTAATGGTGGAGTGTTTGACCCTAAATGGGTATATATGTATGTACATGGCCCATTCCAAGAATTGGGGGACATTGCAGAAGAGGGGGCAGAAAGAATGTAAATGTCAAAAGATGAGGTAGTGTGCTGCAAAAAGATGCCCTATGGACATGACATTTCACCGTGGATGAAGAGATGTACACGAGGCACCACCCTTCCTGACGGACAGAGGGACAGTCAGTTAGTGGTTCCTGGGGGAGGAGAGTCACTTTTACCAGTGCCGTGTCCATGGATACGTCGGCCTGTGCTCCAGTAAGTGACCCCGCATATACTCATGTATGCAACTAAAGTTAAGCAAAAGCAACAAATGGTGTAAATGTGGCTGGAGTTTTCTCCAGTCCTGCCTGGCCCACGGTCAGGACAAATCTCTCTCACCCTCCAGTCCCGCAGCCGCTCAGACCCAACCGAGTAAACACAGAGCCTTATATTGCTTACAAACTGTATGGCCGTAGCAGGCTTCTTGTTATGTAGTTCTTCTATCTTAAATTAACCCATTCTATTAATCTATACTTTTGTCACGTGGCTCGTGGCTTACCGGTACTTTACACCCTGCTCCTCATCGTGGCGGCTGGCAGCATCTCCTCGACTCTGCCTTCCTGTTCCCCCAATTCTCCTCTCTGTTAGTCCCACCTATACTTTCTGCCTGGCTACTGGCCAATCAGCGTTTTATTTATCAACCAATCATAGCAATACACTTAGAGCATAGAGAACATCCCACAGTACATAAGAGTAGAAGGGGCCTCACTGGGAAGAAGGGTTTAATCAAGATAGGGAGAGAAATGAGATAAAGTAATGGGGCATTAAAAGCAACTAGAATTCATTTTACACATATTTGAGGCTGTCAGAGAATAAATAAGTAAATTTATGAAAAACTGTCGCTGCTGTTAATTGATACATGACAACTGATGTGTGTGTGCACATGTTTTTGTGTGTGTGCACATACCTTGGGTTCTTTTCTTCTGAGAACACTAACACACTTCCCCAGCATGCTTTCGGATCCTTCCTGCAGCCTCTGGAGGTGACACAGCTCTATAAGGCCACACCTAGAATTTGCAAAGATGGAATCAACCCCCTGCCTCTTCCTTATCTGTCCCTCTCAGAGTCATGTTGGAGTCACATGGGTGTATCAAAGGTCCAATGGAAAAACTGTGCTGTCTGCCTCAGAGGTGCCCACCTTGGCTTGAAAAGATGGATTTATCAGTAAATTCTAGCCCCAGGGAAAGCCACAAAGCAAGGTCCCAACTGGAGCAATATGTGGACTAAGGCTTATCCCTGAGGTTTGTCACACACTTCCAATGACACAACATGGTCCAAGCATTAGAGGCCACCTGGCCTCAACATCTGCAGATACTGAGGGCACAGCAGGGACAGCAGAGGGCACCTCTAAGCTCCAGTGAGGTTGACAGTTCCTACCCACAAGCAACTGCTGCTCACAACACAGAGGACCCTGTGCATGGTGAGAGGACTTGTGTGCATGCTGTGAACTCTACTGTTTGCAAATGAGGCTGAACCAAAGTCCACGTGTGGGATAAAGGACGGGGTCAAGAAAGGCTCATGAGAGAATGGGTAGATACTCCAGCTTGTGCAACAGGCCTCACCGATCCATCTTAGACAAGCGCCGTATAAGGAGAATGTAGTAGTTTGAAGAGAGTGTCCCCCTTAAGTTTCAGTATTTGAACACTTGGTCCTTAGTGGGTAGCACCGTTTGGGGTGGTTTAGGTGATGAGCTCTTGTTGGAGGAAATACATCACTTGGGGGGAGACTTGAGATTGAAAAGCCCCACCTGCTTCCACTGTGCTCTCCGCTTGGTGATTGTGGTTCACAGTGTGAGCCCTCAGATTCCTGCTCCTGCAGCCTCCCTGCCATGATGGACTCTTTTCCCTCTGGAACACTGAGCCCAAAATAAACTTTATTCTAAAAGTTAACCCTGTCATGGTATTTTATCACAGCAACAGAAAAGTAGCTGCGACAGAGGCTACGGCCCGGGAAAGAAAGGTGGAGAGCAGGCTTGGTGTATATAGTACGGAAGAGACATCAAAAATCTTTCCTGGAATAAAACAGAGACCTAAAGACAAACTTCAGGAAAGGAATGGAGCAGCTAGGCCGCTGGCCTCGGACAGAGCTCCTTAGAAAGCCTAAACAGCAGATATGCAGGAATGCCCTGAGTCCTGACTCTGCAAAGCTCATGCCTGGAGCCCCTTAGTCAAGAAAACAGGCTGGAAATGAATCCAGAGTAGACTGGGGGAGGAGGACAGGGATGTGACAGCTTGAGGTAGAACACCCGAAGATCCCAGTCCATCTTATCCCCAACTCCCTGACCCTTAGGAAGTAGCTGTACCTCATAACAATACCCCAGGCCATCTGCCCTCCAATTCTATGACCCCAGGGAGGCCCATGCATCCTCATACCAAGACCCCAGGCCAATTTACCAACTCTATGACCCCTTTGAGGTCCCTGCATACTCATATCCAGGACTCAGTCCATTCTCTTCCCAACTCTCTGACCCCTGGGAGATACCTACACCCTCACACCCAGACACCAGACCATCTTACTCTCAACTCTCTCAACCCAGTGAGGTTCATGTACCCTCATACCAGCACAAGCCCATTTCATCCCCAACTCCATTTCATCCCCAACTCCATGACCCTTGGGAGGTCCCTACACTCTCATACCCAGACACATCCTGCTGTCAAATTCATCATGCTCGGGTGACCCCCCCCCCCAAAAAAAAAAGCCCAAATCCCCTTGGGTGGCCAAGGGAAACCATGGAGATGACAATGCTTTTCACATAAGGAATAGATCTGGGTAAGCCTATGGGTCAAGAGCCAGAAAGCCCCAACCAAGAGCAAGAGCAGCATGGTAAGGCTGACTGTCCAGCCAAGACAGCCCTAGCTGAGGAATTCTGCAGGGGAGATAAGAAAGTGTGATTTCCGAGGCTCAAATGGAAAGGAATATCCAGAGACAGGCCACATGCAACTTGGGATGCTGGCCTAGAGCAGGCAGCTGTGAGGCTCCAAGGCAATGCAGGGATGAGGTGATGAAAATGGGAAGAAGAATGTAAGCATGTTGCAACTCTGGGGGAAAGGTATCCTCACTGTTTGGGAGTCAGGCAACACCTTGAGGTTCTAGGACAGCTCTTGCAACTGGAGCTGGGTGGGACTGAAGGGAAAGGTACCCTGACTCTTCAGGAATCGGGCTATACCTGGTGCAGTGGGGGAGGGTCTCCCTGCAGGATATAGCAATCCTTTTCCTCTCCTGGAGAGCCACTACGCTCAGCCCCCACTTAAGGGGGCTTCCCAGCAGAGTTCTGCTTCTCCAGCCTAAGATGTTGCTTCTTTTGCTTCACTCTGCCAAAGGGGAAACCCCTGCAGAAATGTAGCAATCTCCTCGGGCTTCAAAAAGTTGTTACTTTTTCAGCTCCCCCTTGCTCAGCCCCCTAAGGGACGTCTCAGCAAGGTTCTTCTGTTCAGCTCTGCCTTGATCAGCCCCTTAAGGGACGTCTCTGCAGGGTGGTCTCTGCTTAGTCCACTAAGGGATGTCTTAGCAAGGTTCTTCTTCTCTGTGCCAATGAATGAAGATCTTCACACCCAAAACTCTTTTGAGAAAGAGATTTAATTGGGTGGAAGTCCAGGAGAGTGGCTGCCTCTACCAGGATGGGAAAGAACAGCCCATAACTGAACAGGCGGGGTGGTTTATATAGGATCCCTTGGGGGCAGAGTTTCTCCAAGGAGAAGATTTTCTGTCCAGGGATTGGTTAGTTTTTTTCTGCTCAGGGATTGCTTAGTTTTCTGGGTTAGGGGCAGAGATGGCCCTGATCTCAGAGCCAAACTGTTTCTTTCACTGGCCTTTCTTAGCTTTTTGGCTCTAATTCTAAGGCCAGGGCATATTTCTTTCACTGGCTCTGATTCAAGGGACAAAGTGTGTTTATTTGGCACTGGTATCAGAGTTGGGGTATGTTTTTCTGGTTCTGGGTTCAGGGATAAAGTGTTTATTTCTCTGGCTCAGGTCCCAGGTCCAAGGTGTGTTTCTTTCCCTGGTTCTGGGCTCCGGGGTCAGGGTGGGTTTCTTTAACCAGCCCCTTTTCCCTACAAAGAGGGTGAAAGGAAGTAGAAGACAGAAGAGAAAGTCTGGCTACTGTCCCAAACTGTCTGGGTGACACTGGGGCTGTCAGGGGCTGTTGCCCAGAAACCACCAGAGTCGGCTGGAGTACTGTGGGTGCTCTGCTTTACCCACCGGGGACCCTAACAGCGCCGCAGATATTCGTTGAGCTCTTCCTAAGCCAGGACAGTACCTTCCGTCCAGGATAGTGCCACCTCCCCCCAGCCTGACACCTTTCCTCAGGAGCGGCGTCTCTCCCTCAGCTCCTCCCCTTCCTCTGCTGTTGTTCCTGGACCCTGATCTGAAGGAAGTGATGGGACCATCACTTCTGCTGGGCCAACCAATCCCTCCCAGGCCTAGCTGCTTCCCCCGCCCTTGGCAGGAGGCCAGGGAGAGGGGGTTGGGTCACAGAGGAACTAAGTCAGGGTCACACAGCGTAGGAACCAGACCCTGAGTATTTGGCCCCTCTCACGTTTGTGGAAAGCCTAGGGAAGGGCAAAGGTGATCCCAGGCCCACATTTAGAGTGGCCCCTGCCCTTTAAGGACAGAATGTATCTAGTATAATCATTAACTTGGGACTTCAGGACCCAGGAGACCATGAACTTCTTTGTCTGATCATTGGCGTGAAGGAAGGCTTGCAGGGTTTCTTGGTGCAGAACTTGGAGGTTCCAGAATGCCTGCACACCAGCTGCACACCAGGCAGAAGTCAAGTCCCACCTACAAGCAGCCCGGGGTCTTGGTGGGCAGCTTTTTCTCCGAATCTGTTCAACTGTTGATTTCCTGGGTCAGATTCCTGAGATCATCAGCCCAGCTAGAAGGACATAGCCCAGGCTGGCCTGACTGTAGACTGGAGATGGGGAGGAGAAGGCACGTGGGGAGGGGAGGAGAAGGCACGTGGGGAGGAGAGGAGAAGGCACGTGGGGAGGAGAGGGAGGAGAAGGCACGTGGGGAGGGGAGGAGAAGGCACGTGGGGAGGAGAGGGGAAGGCACGTGGGGAGGAGAAGGCACGTGGGGAGGAGGAGAAGGCACGTGGGGAGGAGAAGGCACGTGGGGAGGAGGAGAAGGCACGTGGGGAGAAGAAGGCACGTGGGGAGGAGAAGGCACGTGGGGAGGAGGAGAAGGCACGTGGGGAGGAGGAGAAGGCACGTGGGGAGGAGGAGAAGGCACGTGGGGAGGAGGAGAAGGCACGTGGGGAGGAGAAGGCACGTGGGGAGGAGAAGGCACGTGGGGAGAAGGCACGTGGGGAGGAGGGGAGGAGAAGGCACGTGGGGAGGAGAGGGGAAGACACGTGGGGAGGGGAAGGCACGTGAGAGGAGAAGGCACGTGGGGAGGAGAGGAGAAGACACGTGGGGAGGGACCTGAGAGGTGACCTGCACAGATGAGGTCAAGAAGGGGAGATGGAGCTGTTGGAAACAAGGTGACAAGTTAAAGGAATGAGTGAAAATGAAGCGTTTTGTTTAATACATGACCCTATAGAAAAGTCAACAAAGATGACTTGCGCACTGATTTGGCACAAGTCAGTGTTTTTGTTTCTTTTTATGTGTATGGGTGTCTTTCCTGAGGATATGTGTGTGCACCACACGCCTGCAGTGCCCAGGACAGCCAGATGTGGGCTTCCTATCTCCCAGAAGTGGAGCTACAGATGGCTGTGAGCCACCATGTGGAGGCTGGGAATAGAATCTCTGCAAGAGCAGCAAATGATCTCCACCTCTGAGCCATCTCTTCAGCCCAGCCTGCAGTTTTTGAAACCTTCTGATCATAAGAAATTCCTGTTCTTTTTTTCTGTAGTCTGGAACTTGCACCCCTCTCAAACTTCCCATCTCATAGCCCTAAGACACAAAACCCCCTCCAGTGAACCTCTTTCCCCATCCTAGGCTCCATCACACAGAATTTTTCTAACTAGAGTTCTGAGGCAAGCGGGCACCAGATGCCAAGTGGGGGAAGGAGACCTAACACCCACCTCTCAGCACACCTCACATTGAAATGGGGCATAGCGATCCATTTCTTCACAGAACTCTTGGTTTTATTTTATTATCATTATATCATCTCATTTTATCATATTATTATATTTTAATCATTCCCATATTTTGGAGAATTCTTATTATACTCAAAGTAAGTGTGTCAAATAACCATATTCCCCTCAGCTAGTTGTTCCTAGTAAAATCTTTCTTTTATATGAAGGATGGAGGTCACTTATATAATATCCACTCTTCTGTATTGTTTTCATTTAAATTTTGAGGCGAACACTGTTTCAAGCCATGCCTAGCATATGGTAGGACTCACACATGTGATTTCTGAACAGACTAACACGCATGTTCTTATTGGTATGACTTATGACCTTGGACACTTCCATTCATTTTGATGTTTTCTCACATACAGATTGAAGGGCATATCAAGGTTTCATGACTATTAAACAAGTTAAACTGAGCATGGGCTAAAGCAACACTCCTTGTTACATGGCTAGCATGCAGCTCTTGTTTGTCATTGTTTGTGACAGAATAAAGACACAGTCTGGGTCCCTTTGCCACATTCGTCAGGGAACTACTTGTTTGTAAACATCCATTGTACATTTCCTGGCCCTTGATAATCTTTTTAAAAGGTGTGAGCCTGTGGCTTTGGGTTAGAAACTCCAAAAACCTGGGGCTTTCCATTCTCTAGCTGTGTGATCCTGAATACACAAGCTGGCCTCTCTGAACCTCATAGAAAGGGTGTGCCTGTGAGGGTTGCTGGTTTGGCCACTGAATATGTGTTCTGCTGAACCAGACCCTGATGTGAGAGGTCAAGTTCAAATTTATTTGGGTGTTATTCAAAGACAAGTTTCAATTGCCAGGTGTCTCTTTGGAAGAGAACTCTTGGAAACCAGTAAGACAGTGGGAAAGTCAGATGGGTCGAGGAGACAGAAGAGGAAGGCAGCTGAGGAAGGAGGCTGGCACAGAGACAGCCAAGACTCAGACATGGTGGGGAGCTCTGGAAGACAGAGAGCGTACACATGCACCTCAGAACCATCCTACCCAGAGTGAGGGAGCTGTGGCGTTTACCCACTCATACCATCCCTGAGAGCTTCAAAGGTCAGAGTTTCTTTCAAGTGTATGGTCTTTATTATAAGAGTCAGGCCTAGGGACAGGGATAGGAGACTCTGACAGCAGCTTCAGTCATGAGCACAGGCCTGTGTGAACAGTTTAGTCACTCATTGGTTCCAACACAAACGCACACATATTCCACACATGCATCCCTACCCCATACTCACATAGCCACACACACAGACACAGCCCCCACACACATCCCTCCCTGGCACCCACACACACCACATGCACACCACACACACATACACACCACACAACCACATGCACACACACGCCACACATAATGCACATACTCAGATACCATTCAAGTGTTAGTATTCTCTTTGATTTCATTAATCATTCTTACAATTATCTTTTTGAATATTTTGCTGGGATTTTATTTAATTTACTCACACGGAATCTATTGTTTTGGATTTACATTTTTTAGAATGGTCCTACTGCCTTTTGTTTTGTTTTGTTTTGTTTTGTTTTTGTTTTTTTTTTTGTTTGTTTTTTTGTTTTTTTGTTTTTTATCTTTGTACCAAAACTGAAAGTGTTATTTCATTGGTTGGATTTCCTTTAATTAGCTATATTCTTTCAGCTGCTGAATGAGCAATAATAAAATAAGGCTAGGCTAGAGAAGGTTGATGTTCACAGTTAATAGCTAAACCCATCAGTTCACATTCTCAAATATGATGATCTATATCACTCCAAGAACAGCATATCAACCATAGAAGCAACCACAATTCCAAGATATTTCCACTATGTAAATATAATGATGAGTTAAAAATAGTCATTCACTCAACTTCAGTAACTATTTGGAGATAAGTACTGGTGGTGATAACAGTGGTGGTACTTAGTGTATGAAGACACGAGTTTCTAAGGCTAGGAGTGGAAAGGATGTCAGCTTTGTATGTGGATCACTATTAAATCTGAAAAAAATGAAGGTGGGGGAAAATGTCTGGAAGGGAGAAGTCGGAACTGTCAGAGTTTAAAGATTACTAAAAGTTATAGTTAAGGCACAAGAAGAGGAGGAGATGGAGAATTACTCGTCTCCCGTGCTGTGGAAAAATAACTGACAAAGGCAATAAGGGAGGAAGGTTTGTTTTTAGACCACAGTTTGAGGACACCATCCATCGCGACAGGCGGTGGCAGCAGATTGGGGCGGCCGGTCACATATCCACAGCCAGGCAGCAGGCGGGAGAATGTCGGGGCCCAGCTCCACTCACCTTATCTTTATTCTCTCCTGGCAGATAGGGTGGTCTTCCCACATCAATTAACATAATTAACACAGCCACGCCCAGAAGATAACTGATCTGCATAATCCCTCAGAGACGTGAACAGAAATTTGTCTCTGACATGAATTTAGACTCTGCCCATTGACTATCAATATAACCACCACAGTTCCATTCCTTGTTGATTTGACAATAAAACACACCTCTTTAAAACTGATTCTTGTCCTTACTGGCTCATGGCCATCTCATAATACAAAATGCATTAATCTAACTTTCAAAAGTTCCTGTGAAACATCAAGAAAACCAACAACCCAATTGAAATGTAAGGCATGGAACTGAACAGAGAGTTCTCAAAAGACAAAAGACAAATGGCTGAGAGACAAGTAGAATGGCCGCAGAGGTCAGAAAATTAGTAAGAAGCCATGGAGGCAGAATTCCCAGGGGAGAGGACAGAGCAAAGGGTATAAAGCCCTGAAGGGGAATCATGATAGAAGAGCTTAATGGGGTAGATAGGAATATGGGGAGGGACAATTAACATTACTTTTCAAAAAATCATACAGAAACCCACTAGTGTCGAAGCTTCCTAAAATACATGCATACACGTATACCAGGTGTTAAAATGGAGTTATCCTGTGAAGGGGCAACCATACCTCTACTAGACATCCAAGGATAACAAATGAAAGCCCAGCTCCAGGACTGGGCTGCCTCTTTTGGAGTTGTTGGAGAGTTGACCAGCCACCTTGCAAATAGGATTGTTTCATCACAACTTAGTTAGGCAAACAGAGGTTAAGCGCTGCTCCAAGGCACTGGCTTTGTTCTCTAGGTGGGGAGAGCTGATCTCATTGTTACCAGTTCCTGTGAGATGGTGCTACTAATAAAGGATATTCTTTTCCTACTTTTGTTTAATTTCGTGAATGGAACTCTGTGGATTGGGATAAGAAAAAACATTTGGAGTAAGACTCCAAAGGCAAAGAAAACAAATGTGGCTTCCAAAGGAGGACACTAAACATCTTTAAAATCTTTTTGGAGTCCTGTTTTACTGTTTTCCCCCGTTTTGGGTTGTGTGTGTGTGTGTGTGTGTGTGTGTGTGTGTGTGTTTTGTTGTTGTTGTTGTTGTTTGTTTTGTTTTTTTATGTAGGACAGCAGGGCTTCACATATGCTGAGCAAGGGCTATTCCATTAAGCTAATGAACTAGCCAGCTAGCATATGGTATGCCTGAAAGGCACTCAGGCCTTACTCCATGCCACAGTGGACTCCCCAACAGCCAGAGTAGGAAGGCCCGAGCCGTTGCTGTCCACAGTGCTGAAAGACACCTAACTTCATCACCTTCACTTCCTTGGGGTCCTCTCACTATGAAAATGGGCACAACAGCACAATGATCAGACACACTACGAAGAACCAAGACTAGCCCGATAGGGTGTCCCAAAGACTGCAGTTTCAGGTGGCTGGAAGGCTTAGGCCGAGTTTCCTTTAAGACCAGCAGTTTGAAAACGACCCATGGCAACACAGTGCAGCATCACCTCAAAAACAAAGCAAAATGATAGCTTGCTAGATTTAATATGCATAGAAACTTCGAACCCACAGAATCAGAATTCCAAGGTGAGAGAAGATGGGCATATGAGATTAGAATAGAGATCAAGGTGGTGAGAATCTGAGTCTGTTTGGCCCTTCATCCTGTTCCCTCACCTGTTCAGTCACCTCCCCTCGGCTCCCTATTGCCCAGAGTAGCTCAGCTTGGCTAGAGAATGAACCCTCACCATAGGAGCCTGTGATCATCCCGAGGAAGTCAGGGATCTTTGGCTCAAATCAACCACCGTGGCCACTGGGTGGATTACTTACAGCCCCTGCTTGCAGGGTGACAGCACAGTTTGTCCTTTGCAATCTACAAAGGCAGACTCGCGCCTATCTACCTACTAGGAAGTCCGGGGCAAAGTGGATGGGTCACTGTCCACCCGTGTTCAGCGGCTCCACCCGCAGCCACAGCCCGCCCTCTGCGCGCAGGATCAGCTCCGGCTTCCGGCGCGGCTCCTTGTGGTCCGGCAGGATGCGGAAGCGCAGCAGGGTGAGCGCCAGCGCCACCTTCATCTCGCTCATGGCGAAAGTCTGTCCTATGCAGTTCCTGCGGGAGGGCGGGGTGGGGACTCTGACTGCGCGGGGACCCAGCCAGGCACTGTCAGAACCAACCTGACCGGATCTGCCGCAGCAACAGGGCAGCCTGAGGAGCAGCGAGGGATGCTAGTATACCCGGGACTCCTCTTAAAGCTTAACTTGCCCAGCGCTCAGACTACAGTACAAATCAGCGGGAGGGCAGCACTCTCAGCTTTTGCGGCTGCTCTTGGAACTTCTTCTTTTGTTGCTGTTGTTTTTGTTTGTTTGTTAGTTTGTTTGTTTTTTGTTTGTTTGTTTTCAAGACAGGGTTTCTTTGTGTAGCTTTGCGCCTTTCCTGGAACTCACTCTGTAGACCAGGCTGGCCTCGAACTCACAGAGACCCGCCTGGCTCTGCCTCCCGAGTGCTGGGATTAAAGGCGTGCGCCACCACCACCCTGAATGGATATGTTATG
This sequence comes from Peromyscus maniculatus bairdii, assembly GCF_049852395.1. NCBI lineage: Eukaryota > Metazoa > Chordata > Mammalia > Rodentia > Cricetidae > Peromyscus > Peromyscus maniculatus. The sequence goes on along the minus strand of NC_134873.1, from coordinate 11,522,254 downwards.
TGTGAGTGTATGTATGTGTGTATGCTGAGTGCCAGTGCTGGTGTTTGCATGCCATGGCATGTGTACGGAAACCTGGAGGACAAACTTCAGAGGTCAGTCACCATCTTTCTGCCCCTATTGGAACTTCCCAAACGGGCTCTACAAGCCTTGGTTTTCACTCTGATTAGAAGATGTAGGGAGGGGACCAGAAACCTAGACCATCTGAACTCCGCCCTTCCTCACCACCAGACCCAGATCCTGCTCCATAATCCTGAGCTCTTTGGCCTCACCTGGGTCCCGCCGAGAAGGGAACAAATGCCAGAGGTGACCTGTCCTGGATGTTCTCTGGATCAAAGCGGAAGGGGTCATAGACCTGAAGAAGAGACCAACCATGGTGAATGAGGGGCATCTACCAGCACAGCCTGAGACAGAGTCTTGAGTGTGCTGGGATAAGTGAGGTCTGATATCCTGAGGCCACTGGGGGATGAACAAGGGCACAGCGCACCTCAGGGTCCCGCCACACGGTTGGGTTGTGATGGGTTCCAAAGATATTGATGATGCAGATGACGCCTGTGGGAAAAGGGACAGGCAGGGTAAGCTTGTGGCCTGATAAACCTTGCTGTGTGCCCAGGATGCTTCTTCCCTGTTCTGTGGCTACCTTTAGGGATGACCCTGCCATCTGGGAGGGAAATGTCCTGGGTGCAGCAGCGGGAAACCATTGTGACCGGGGGATGCAGCCGCAGACTCTCCTTGATGCACATGGTCAGGAAGGGCAGCTGGGCCAGGTCGTCCCTGAGGAACCCATCATATAATTAACCAGGAGCAAAACAGAGGCTGCCAGCCCCTGTGTTGCCCATTTAACCTTTCCTCACAGCGGTAAAATAATCCCAAGAAGATCAAAGGATTAGGGAAGTGCTAGAGGAAACTTAGCCAGACATCTTTAGAGAAGCTTTTTTTTTTTCTGAGAAAAACAATGTCCACACCCACAGTTGAGTTGTTGAGTTATTTTAAAAACTCAACAAATTTATATTAAAACAACTATTTATTATGGTTTTAAAAAAACCCACCAAAATCAAAAGGCAAAGAAGAAAGAAAAAAATAAACTGATCTACTGTGTTTGCTCTTCTGACTTTCTCCCCATTCACATAAAACCTCTCTTCCCCTCACACATCGTTGTTGTTGTTGTTGTTGTTGTTTTTTGAGGCAGAGTTTCTCTGCAACAGTCCTGGCTATCTGGAACTCCATTGTAGACCAGGCTGGCCTCAAACTCACTGAGATCCGCCTGCCTCTGCTTCCCAAGTGCTGGGAATAAAGGCGTGCGCCACCACCGCCCAGCTTCCCTCACACATCTTATCTACCTTCCCCTCCTGTAGATTTCTCTCCTCTCTCCTTGTCTTCCCTCCAGAGTTCTTTCTCCTGTCCTGCCTCCTCCCCATCACCGTGCCCCTTCTTCCATCTCCCCTTCTCCATTCCTCTTTATATTTTTCTCTTTCCCATACCCCTCCTGCTCCCAGTCACCCACCCCCATTACTGTCTTCCTCCTCCACCAGCCCATATCATCCTTGGGCCTACCGCCCTATTGCCCACTGTCACACAGATATTCAGTGACGTTCCCGATGAAACATTTTCTCTCCTCTTACACGTGCTTCTCTTACTCTCTATCCCATGCCTGATGTGTGTCCTAGGGCTGGTCTCTGGGCTGAGTCCTTAACACAGACTATGCTGGGCACAAATCAGAAAGGAAAGGTGGTGTGGGAGGATTTGATGAAGGAAGATTGGATGCATGGATGAGTCACAGGTTCAAGACAATATAGACATGATTTTATCCCCAGATGTCCCCTGCTAATCCCTGGGAAGAATAGTAAGGAAGTAATTAGGAAGCAGATGAACAACCAACCTATCGGGAAGGGAAGATATGGGAAAATGTTATTTAGGACAGAGTGGGGGAGTGGAAGGGAAGTTCATTTACTCAACCCTGCAAAGTAGCATCATCTGCCCTCGCATCATGTTATTTTGTCAATAATTCTCTTTGAAGTCCACATCTTTCTGTTCCCGTGATGAAGTAGATGCCTCACCCACCAGCCAGTAACAGGACAATCATTGAAAGAGTTCCCTGCCCCACCTGGGAAAGAAAACCAGGAGGGGGCACTCAGGAACAGGCCACCAGGACCTGAGCTCACCATTCAATCTCCTCAGGCTCTCGGTCCCTCAGCAGCTCCCGCACCTCCTGCCGGCAGCGCTCCTGGTATTCCGGGTGCCTCGCCAGGTTGTACAGGACCCAGGAGAGCCCACTGGCCGTGGTGTCATGGCCTGAAGAGTAGACAGTTAGACCTGGGTCTCGGGCTGTTTCAGCACCGCTACGCAGACAGCACTCAAGTGGTGAAGTCCTCAGGAGGGATGAGGAAAAGATAGAATACAGGGAATGGAGGGACCCAGATTCCTGAGATGTAGAGACTCCTACCCCTTCTCTGGTCTCACGGGACCCTCACCCCTAAACATGAAGGTGTCAGCCTCTGCTCGGATGTCCTCATCTGACAGCTCCTTTCCATCTTCATCCTGGAGACAAGGCAAGGTCTTACATCACACCACTTCTGAAGGTTCCCGTGTTTAACATAAAATAATACCTGGAGATCCTTTTCCAACCAGGCACACAAGACCTCTGTACTCCTGCATTCCTCTTGATCACTGGAGGGACTCTGGCTAGCTTGAGCTTGGCAAGCATGACTCTGGCAGGCCTTGCCCTTCTCCCCCATTCCCTCTGTCTTGCTAAAAAACCATTAGATGACATTCCTAAAGCTAGTCACCAATGTCTATTTCCTTATTTGACCACTTCCTCCTCCTAAAGCCGACAACCAAGTTCCAGCAATCAAAGTATTTGAAGTCCAGCAATCAAAATTGCTCCCTTTGGCTCACCTAATTAACATGCCCAATTAAAATTAAACACCTTATTCTAACACGGAGTTTCCCCCTTTACCTTTATAAATCACCATTTTCCTATGTGCCATGTCTGTCTACACTCTATCCAGAGGCAGTATTCTTCCCCACTCCGGGACTTACACCCCTGCCCCCTTCCCCTTGTTCCCTTCTCCTATTCCTTCATCCCCTATCTCCTGTGTTTGTCTCTTATTCCATGACCTCTATCCCTCTGGGGCAAATAAATCTCCTTTGTGCTGAGAACTTGGTCTTGGTGGTCCTAAGCCAATACTTTTCCTTACAGTCACCATCACCAGAGTCGCCAACACACAGGCATTGCTCTTGGCTCCCCTACCTCATGTTTTTTCCTAGTTGAAGGAGTCAAAGAGCCATGGATATTTTCTACTTCTGTATGATGAGTGATTTCTGTGGGAAAGAATGACTAGCCACCTTTCATGGCAACTTGTCTAGGCATTAGAGACTAAGTATCGCTCTAAGTCAGTGGTTCTCAACCCATGGCAAACAGCTGTCTCCAAAAACATTTACATTATGATTCATAACAGTAGCAAAATTACAGTTTTGAAGCAGCAACAAAAATATTTTATGATTGGGGTCACCACAACATGAGGAGCTGCATCAGACGGTCCCAGCGTTAGGAAGGTTGAGAATCGCTGCTCTAAGTCATTCGCTTTGCTCTGCTCTAAGTCATTCGCTTTGCTCTGCTCTAAGTCATTCGCTTTGCTCTGCTCTAAGTCATTCACTTTGCTCTGCTCTAAGTCATTCACTTTGCTCTGCTCTAAGTCATTCACTTTGCTCTGCTCTAAGTCATTCACTTTGCTCTGCTCTAAGTCATTCACTTTGCTCTGCTCTAAGTCATTCACTTTGCTCACTGGGTGGGGAGAATGGATTTCCTTTTCACCAGTTTTCTACTGCCATCTGCTTTGTCGCCAAAGGTGGCGTCTTTGGGACTGAAAGGTCTAGACTGACAGAAAAACAGGAGCAAGATGATGATGATGCCACACTGTGTGTGGTCAATAAGTAAGCTTCCCCTTCTCCCTTCTTTATCTCTCAATTAGTCTTTTTCAAATGTGTTCCCTCTCCAGTTTTTCGCATCTTGCATTCTGATTCCTTTCCTACTCTCCTGTTCCATTCTTGGGTCTAAATCTAGAGAATTTATCTTATTTCCTTTGGAAGCTATCAGGTTTGCAAATCCATAAAATTTACCATAGTGCTTGATTAAAGTTGTTCATATTCAACAATAAAATCCCCTCTTCATTTGAGAAAGTTTGAGAGAAATGTGGGGTGATTTATGTGAATGAAAATGCCACAATGAAATGCATTATTTTATAGCTATGAATTAATCTTAATACTCCTTGCTTGCTCTCCTGCCCCCTTCCTATTATCTCTTTACCTTTCATTTACTTCCCCTCTCCTATTCTCCTCTTCTTCTCCCTCTCATTGTTCATCCGATTGCCCTCTCTTAAACAAAGAAGACACAGATGTGCTAGCTCTCCTATAACCCTCCATGGTTCATAATATGTGGGTCTTTCTCCTGTTGTGGTGGTTTGAATGAGATTGTCACTACAAGCTTATATATCTGCATGCTTAGTCCCCAGTTAATGAGTTGTTTGGGAAGGATTAGAAGGTGTGGCCTTGTTAGAGGAGGTGTGGTCTGTTGAAGGAAGTGTGTCACAGGTGGGCTTTGGGGTTTCTCTCTGCCTGGCTGCCTGTGGATCAGGATGTGAAGCTCTCAGCTACTGCTCCAGCTCCAACCTGTCTTCTTCCCACTATGATAATCATGGACCAACACTCTGAAACTGTAAGCAAGCCTCCAGTTAAATGCTTTCTTTTATAAGAGTTGTATTGGTCATGGTGCCTCTTCATATCTATAGAACAGTAACTAAGATAATGCTTCACATTCAGGTAAAATAGTCAGATCACCTGGGAAAGAAAGATCTTGGAATAGGGAGTGATTGCTACCTTCATAGCATGACTGCTATAATATGTAAGCTGCACTGATCATGAAGTTATGTGCAGCTCTCAACAAAGATATAGACCCAAATGCAGATACTAACTTAACAAGTGTACTGGCTGGTTTTGTGTGTCAACTTGACACGAGCTAGAGCCGTCATAGAGAAAGGAGCCTCAGTTGAGGAAATGCCTCGGTAAGATCCAGCTCCAAGGCATTTTCTCAGTTAGTATCAATGAGACAGGGCCCAGTCCATCATAGAAGGTGCCATCCCTAGGCTGACAGTCCTGGGTTCTATAAAAAAAAAAAGCAGGCTGAGCAAGCCAGGGGAAGCAAGTCAGTTAGTTAGCAGCATCCCTCCATGGCCTATGCATCAGCTCCTGCCTCCAGGTTCTAACCCTGCTTGAGTTCCTGCCCTGACTTCCTACAATGATGGACTATGATCTAGAAGTATAAGCTGAATAAACCCTTTCCTCCCCAACTTGCTTTTTGGTCATGGTGTTTAGTCTCAGCAACAGAAACCCTAAGACACCAAGGAAGGCCCTTCAGATCCAGACCTAGAAAGGCTGTACCCAGTGTTCTCTCTACAGTGTGTTTCTCCCTGACTTGTCCCTCTCTTTTCCTCAGATGCCTTCTATGGCTTCTAGATGTTCTCTCCATCAAGCCCAAGTCATTACTGAAAATATAAAATGTTGAATCATCTCACATTCAATACCAGCATCCGTTATTCTTTTAAAATCATAAAGCTTTGGGAGCAGGGGAGCTTGCTCAATGATTAAAAGCATCCTCACCCACATGGTGGCTTATAATCATCCATAACTCCAGTTCTAGGGGATTCAATGCTCTCTTCTGGCCTCTAAGGGTACCAAGTACACATGTGGTACACACACATACATGCAAGAAGACATTCATACACATAAAACAAAAATAATCTTTTTTTTAAGTCATGAGGAGTCATGTAAGCATGTAGTGTCAGAAGTTGGGGCAGGCAGATCCATTCATCCAGCCCTGAAAACAAGCCTGGCAACATAGTAAGATGCATCTCAAAAAAGCTACTAAAGCCAAAAGGGCTGACATGCATCTGTAATCCCAACACTAAGGAAGCTGAGGCAAGAGGCACATGAGATTAGGGCAGTCTTGCCTATACAGTGAGACTCTACCCAAAACAAAACAAACAAAACAAAACTCTCAACTAATTAGTGTTTAAAGGACCCATTGCACCTTTAAGAAGCCCACCTTGCTTAGCAGCAGCACATCAATGAAATCCAAAGTCTTGGACTTGGCCTTGGCCTTGATGACATCATCACCACCATGACTGGGCAGAGTGCGACGTCGCTCCTGGATGACGGCATCAGTGAAGTCATGTACCAGGCGGCAGGCCTTATAGAAGCGCATCCCATCAGGTGTGAGGCGGTAGAGCAGGTCCATGTGCAGAAGCAGCTGCTCATTTCTTTTCACAACTAGGGCACTGAGCTCCAAGATGGCAGCGATATACTTGCTGGGCTTCCTGTACAAGAAGAACGTGAAGGGAAGCAAGAACGCAGCAGACCTAAAGCCTGAGGTGCATTTCTCTGCAGAGGGTGGGAACTAACTCCCCACAGGATACTGAGTAGCCCAGCTGATCTGGAAAAGATGGCAACACATGATAAGCATGAGCCTAAACTCAGTCTCTTCTCTCCCTTTATTCCATTCCATGAGCCTAGGCATTTCCCTAGGCATCCACCGCATAGTGTGGACACCAGACCCCTCTCTTTCCTCTCCAACACAGGGTTCAGTCCTGCTCTGCCTGTTCCCTAACATTGTCCACCCAGATCAGAACAAACCAATTCTTGCAGTTGGCCTGTGGCCTTGTACATCAACTCCATTTTCTTTTAAAGGGCAGTCATCATCTGCAGAGCTCTGGTCTAGTCACACTCATCATTGGTCTACTATGTCCATTCCTGGCAGAGCGGTTGTTTTAAACACAGCTTGCCAGTTCTTTTGGTTGATACATCTATACCCTAGTCAAGGTCATGGAACGCTCAAATGTGTTGCCTAGGTAGATGTGACCATTGAGGGGAGAGGGTTGGAGGGCTGAGAAATATCTAAGCAAACATAAAATGGAGTCAGAACAGGATGGTATTACCTTGGTCATTTCAATTATGGGGGTGCCTTTAAAGGGATGTTAAAACCCTGGCATTTTTCTGTCTCTCTTTACTTCCTAGCTGCCTGTGTTTCCTCCAACACATGCTTCCTCCATGATATAATGTTGGGCACAGATCCAAAAGCAGTGAAATCAAGTCATACTGAAACCATGAGCAAAAAACAAAACTCCCAAATAACAAATAAAACAAAACAAACAAAAAACCTCCTCAATTTGGTAATCTTAGATATTTTGTTACAGAGACAGAGCAATGAAGAGCTTTCATGGTTTCCTAGAAACCACGGCATGAAGTTCCACAGTTCCCTTGGCTTTCATGTCTGTATGCTTTAGTTACTGTCTACTCTTTCAACCTCATCCCAAAATGCCTCATGCCGGAGGCCCACGACCTGTGTCATCTGAATCTCTGTTCCCTTTTCTGGACAATTTCACCTCATGGATGGGGCTACTCCACCCCCACCTCCGCCCCCCGGGTTCACTGTCAGCTCTGACCCACTTCCTCCATGGATTCTCTTCCGCCGCTCTAGACAGCCTTGCCTCCTCCATCTCCTGCCTTGATTCTACAGACTGGGTTCCAAGGCCCAGAGTTGGAACTCACTCCTGGCAGTTGCTATCGAAGCTGAAGACACATTTCTGCAAAGTGTCCAAGGTCATGAGGCTGATGTTCTCAAACATGTCCAGACGAGTGCTACCCCCTGAGGCCAGGCGCAGCCACTTGGCCTTAATTAGAAAAAGAAAGAGAGAGAGAGAGAGAGAGAGAGAGAGAGAGAGAGAGAGAGAGAGAGAGAGAGAGAGAATGATGCTGTTGGATCTTGGCTCCCTGAGACTCTGCCCAAGCGCCACTACTGTAATGGACACCCTCAAACCAGCCAAGCCCAACCGAGTAATTGTGGAAGTTGTGACTACAGCAGATGAAGACCCAAGACTGGTTCAGAAGTCCTGAGTTCAAGTCCAAGCTCTGATTCCTGTGCTCTGTGCTCCCTCAGTCAGTTCATTTCCCTCTCCTGGTTCTTGTCGGTCACATCTTTAGTTGATCTGCTTTGATGTCTGCTAAACTGAGAGGAAACCGTACACCACCATGTGCTCAATTCCTGCAGAATACCTTGAACAAGGTCTCTGATAAATATGACCCTCAGGTTTATCATTAAGGAGAAAAAGGTAACCCACGTACCTCACAGGCTTGTGGAATTAGTTGGTCAGCATAGATAATTGGATTGGTTGGATCTTAGCATCAATTCCAGCCTATGATAAGAACTCAATACATGGTACCCCCTCATTGTCACTGCCATAAATGGATTTCAAAACTATCCCTTTGTTGAGAACGCTAGACTTCCATTGTTCCTTGAGAAATTTTGTTAGACATGCCAAGAGTGAACTGTCATGATGTTCTTAACTTGGGCTATTTTCAGATGTCAGTACAGAAAACCTATAGATACAGCAATGATTCCCCATGGGTAAAAATAAGACTAATTTCTGCTTGTTATAAAAGCAGATTCCCTGAGAGTCAATAACATTTTTTATATATAGTAATATTTATTATCGCTTATTATTAAAATTCATAAGACCCAGTCATATTATTATAATATTATTATATTGTATTAGGATGTAAGGCACTCCAATTACAGCCCACTTGATTTGCTCTCATGGAATGTGGCCCATTGAAGAAAAGATAAAAGCTGGAAATATATACATGCTATTTGCAGTGTGGTGAGTTAAACTCTGGCTTTTCTATCTAACCCCAGAATCTAGCTTGTTCTAGCAAAAATCCATGACAAGTAAACAAGCTAGTGTAACAGTTTGCAAGGCAGGAATCATTCTGTGACCATGACTCCAGTTCTTATCTTGTTCAGGTACCACATCCAGTACAGTGTGATTTTCCAGCAATGTCCAGTAGAAGGTGGAGCCTATTTGAGCCCTTTTTGATTTTGTGTTTCACTTATGACTTGACCAACAGAAAGTGGCAAGATGGTAAAGCCACAGTTTCAGGTAAAAATAAACCTCTGGCCCTATCCAGCTTCCCTCACTCCCACGGAACTCTGTGCCACAAGCCTCGGGTGCCTAGAAGGGGAAGAGAATCATGGAAACACCTGTTCTCCCCGCTGAGTCCATCCTAAGTTATCTTGAAGTCTGTATGCTCTGAACATGGCAGAGCTGAGCCAGGTTAGCTGAACTGCCCACCTGATCTACAGCTGACCATAAAACACCAGGGACCTAGACCCTGTCCAGAAAAAACAGCCAGTGTATTTGGAAGTGCCAGACCACGTCTATGTTCAGTTTTCAGGGCAGCAAAAATTAACACCTGAGCACCTACCACATAGATGATACTCTATGGTATCATCATAGACAAAAAGCAAAGAGTTTAATCCTAAATCACATATGAGAAATCAAACCTTGGGGAAAAACTACAACAGGCCAGCATGATGCCCTTCAGAGCCAGTACTGTGGACTGGATCTGTCTGCAGTCCCATGCCACCCCCACGCCCACCCCCATGCCCACGCCCACCCCCACACTCCAGTTGGGAACCTCGGTTCCAGGGACTCACATGCATGATGTTGGTGCTGTCATTGAAAATCTTCACATACGGCTTCAGAATGTTGAAATGGAAGGCGGGTGTCAGCATATGACGGTGGCGGCTCCACTTGTCACCAGCACTCACCAAAAGCCCGTCCCCTGGGAGGGTGACCGTCGGTAGTGGGCAAGGGTGGCACCTTTCTCTGAGCCCCAGGGCTGTCCCCAGTCATCTCACCTGCAGGGACTCACCCAGCCAGGGTTTCAGGAAGCTGTAGAAGATGGCATCCTTTGGGGCAACAGCAGCTGACACGAACAAGGATAATCAGGGGCCAGGAGAATGCAGGTAATGAACTTGGGGAAAATGTGGTGCCCTCATCAGGGGTGTGCATATCCATCTCAAACCAGCATGACAAGATTCGGGGGAAGGACAGAGTTAGCAGAGAGTAGGGGACAGGTAAGGGAGAACCAGACCAAGCTTTAGAAGGAGGTAGAACAGAAGCATGGCCTGACATTGCATAATGCACCCAAGTATGTATGCATTTACATGGCTCCTACACAGTCTAACATGCCAGCACAGCACAACACTCTGGAGACCTTTACACAGACCTAGCACTTCCATCCATCCAGCACTTTCTGTCATCTCCTGAAGTATACATGTGACACAGATGCACATGACCTAACATGTGCTAACATGGCTAAAACACACATAATCTTCTCTTTATGTTACATTAGGTATAAAACACCATACCTAATGTAACATCAAGTACGATGAATCTCAGTGTGTCCCAGAAATTATATTAAATGAGGAATCGCTTTTTGGCTAATGGTTTCAGAGTCGTTTGTGGTGATGTATAACAGTTCATAACATGTTGTCCAGATTGGGAAGGGGAAGGAGAGAGTTCCAGGATAGCCGGGGCTCCACAGAGAAACCCATGTGAAGACTACACAAATGGCCACCAGCCAGGGCCCCTCCAGCACGCCTCCCCAACAGTGCACACTAGGGTGGTTGTACAGGACACTGTCTTCCTGTCTCTGAATTAGAGGAAAGAGGCTGCCAGGGAGGTGGATTCCCTGTGCATGAGGCAGATGGAGCCCTGAGAACACTATCCAACCCTTTCTCATTCTCTGTGCTGAGCTCTGCCACAACCTCCTCCAGACATCTTTTATACGAAGTAATCCTCAACCTTCAGTTAGAGGGACAGAAAGACACATTCACTCTCAGGATCCTCAACACAGCCTTAACCTGGGTTCTCTTCCACCCATTCTCCAGGCCCTCAAGTCCCCTGCCCACAGTCTCCCACACAGTAAGTGGAATATCTGAGACCTGAGCCTGGGACAGTGCACCAATAGCCTGAATCCTTACCCGTGCATCCCCAGACACTAGCACCAGGATCCCCAGACTTTCCAAGACCAAAGAGAGGCAGAGTGACTTAAAAAGGAGTTTGTCCTGTGGCTCAGGTCAGGAAATTACAATTAATTACAAGCCTAGAACTCCTGGGAAATCCAGGAGAGAGGCAAGCTGCCCCATGGAAATGAATGTCTGAGGCTCATCACTTGGACCTTGATGAAAAGCTTTCATAAAACAGAAAATGGACTACAGGAAGGTAAAACAGACCTAAGGACACAGATTCTTATGTCATTGCTTGAAAGCTGGATCCAGTCATGCCAGAAGACAATCCTCCCAGGTCTTTATAGTCTAGAGATTCTCTTTATTTCCTTCCATCAAACCAGGTGAGTTTTTACACTCACACCTGACAGAGACCTAGGCTTGTAGAGAGAGCCAAGGGCCTACCTGGCGGATGTTTGAGCCATGGGCACTACGGAACTCTCCCTCCTCTGTCCTCAGCTTTTCCTGTACGGTAATGTCAAGGGCAAGGTACGTGGGCCAGGCTGGAGGGAATTTCTTAAGAGAGAGTCTGGGCCTAGCTGGTGAGCAAGGAACACATGATGGGCAAAACACAGGAAGCGGAAGAATGGAGAAATAGCAGCTGGATTCCCACGTTAGCATAAGCAGTCTCACTGCTGTGCCTGGGCATGGGCTGGGCTGCAGTCATACATAGGCTCTGCACAGCCGGCCTCTATTTAAACATTCCTAGCATCAGGGTAGGATGTCTTCATTCCAGATGCCTAGCTCTCTCTCCTGGACCGTCACTGCTCTGGCCTCTGGTCATGACTCCTCCTCCAGGAAGCCTCCCTAGCTGCCCTAGCAGACCTCACTTCTCCATTCTGCCATCACCCATCTTCCTCAGGGTCATTCCTGATCACAGGTGGTTGGTGTGTCCTTGTTATCTCCTCCAAATGGGTTCCTCTAGGACAGAGCCTTGCTCGTGGTCTCCTGGCACCCCAAGGGTACCAGGAATGCTAGGACAGGGAGGGGGAAATGACAGCAGTGGGGGAAGAAGAGACTCACATGGACTCACATGGGGATGGTGAGCACATGAAAGGGCAGAAAGGCCGAGAAAGACTGCGGAAGGAAAGATGAGGTTACTGCAGGGGCCACACAGAAGCATGGAAGTCCGGGCTAGAAGTTGTCAGATTCCCACAGCCACACCACCACCAGCTCCTGTGGGTACCTGAGGCGCTGAGGACAGACCGGATGATGTCAGGGTGGCACAGATGGATGAGGGGAACCACTGGACCTAACCAGGTCATGAAGCCCTGGGGGTAGGTGGCCACCAGCTCAGTCATCTCCTTCATGCCTTGTTCCGTGGGAGGGGACTGGAAAAAAAAAAAGACAAGGGCAATCCCTTCTGAGATGGCTCTTTTCAGGGATCAGAATGGCTGGGCTAGGGGATGCTCACAAAAGAGGATGCAACCTGACTTCTGGCTGTATCCATGATGGTATTTTCAGAACACATTAGTATTCACATTAGTAGACTGGATCAGAATGACCCACCATCCACAGTATTAGGAGCATCGTCCAACCCACTGAGGATGCAAATGAAACAAGAAACAGAGGAAAGGAAAATTCACTCTTGATTCCAAAACTTAGACCATCCAGCTTCTCTTGCCCTTAGATATCAAAATTGAGGTCCTTGACCTTTGGACTCCAGCATTTATATCTGACACTCCACTCCATACTTGGCCTCTGTTCTAAGACTGCATTGTTACACCACCAGGTTCCTGGTCCTCCAATTTACGTGTGTCATTGTGGGATTTCTCAATCTCCATTATTACATATGTCCAGACCTCTATGTAACTACACACACACACACACACACACACACACACACACACACACACACATCCATCACCTATCTATCATCTATCTATTTACCTATCTCTCCTTACCTCCTTCTCATTCTTATTTGCATACCTATACAAGCTATAAGTGTATTGTGTGGTTTGTTTATCTACATAACTATGTATAGAATTGTGCTACATAATGATTTTTAATGACTTATTTATTTATTTTATGTGCATTGGTGTTTTGCCTGCATGGAGGTCTATGTGAGGGTGTCGGATCCCCTAGAACTGGAGTCATAGACAGTTGTGAGCCGTCTCTCCAGCCCACATAATGATTTTTTTTTAACCAACAACTTACTGTAAATACTGCCTTGGTTACATAAAATTGTAACAAATCTGAAGATTATCTATGGTTTACAACTTTTGCTACTATTCTTATGTTTAGATACATTTAGCTAAGTAAATACCATGATCTAAAACTTGTCTGCAGTGTTCTCAACAGTATCGTGATATACAGGTTTGTATTTGTGAATAATAAGTGGTCTCTCATAACCTAGATCTGCAGTAGGCTCCTCCATGATGGTTTGACTAAGTGTACTTTGTAGTGTTAGTAAAACGACAAAATCACCCAGTGAATTTTTAGAATTTGTCCCTATTGTTAACTAGTGCAAGATGATGTTTGTGTGTGCATGTGTAAATGTGTGTGTGTGTGTGCACTTGTGTGTGTGTGGGGGGGGTTGTGGGTGTTACTGTGTGTGTGCATGCCTTGCTTCTGCTTCTCTGGGGGCACTGATGCACTCCCTCAGCACCTTCAGCAGGTTCCTCCTGAAGCCTTTGGAGGTAACACAGCCTCTGCAATGAACGTGCGTCTGGATGCTGCAGGATGGAGGAGGGAATCCCTGCTTCTTCTTGCTCTGTACCTATCAGTCATGTCTCCGTACCAAGCCTGCATCTTACAAAGAAGTTACATTGTCACACTGTCTGCCTCAGAGAAGCCCCCTTTGTCTTGAGAAGATTAACTTCTCAGCCCCAGCAGAAGCCTCAAGCTTCTGAAAGGGACATGTGTGGACCACACTGTGGCCTCAGGGTTTGTCCCCAAGTTTTCTCTCACATTCTCTTCTGCCTGCCCAAGTCTTCAGTTCCAACTATGCAGAAGGGTTCAAACACTGGAGCCCTAGCGGTGGCACAGTCTCAGCAGACCTCGGGACAGCAGAGGGGACCCCTACGTCTCCATGGGAGTGGCAGATCACCTAATCAGAAACCACTCCCAAAGGGTAGAGGATGCATGGTTGCAAGGACTTGTGTGCATGCTGTGAGCTCTGCTAGTTGTAAATGAAGCAACTGAGACCAGGTCAACCAATGGAAAGAATGGACCTATGTCAAAATCCAAGTGCTGGGTAAAGGTTAGAGTCAGGGAAGGCTCATGGAAGGATGAGTGGACACTCTAATCCAGGTTTTGCAACAGGCCTCAGTGATCCGTCTTAGCTGAAAAGAGCAATCTAACGAAGGTACAATCCTGGAGGTGAGGGATCAGAACAGAACTCTCCTATGACCCAGCTGTGCCCTGGGTATATTGGAGGAGGCATAAAAGTCCCTCCTGGAATAAAGTAGAAACCCAGAGATGGACTAACAGAAGGAAATTGACCAGACAGGAAGCTGGCTCTGAATCAGGGCCCTTCAGGAGGCCTGAGCAGCAGACAGTGCATGAATGTGAGGGGTCCTGGCTCTGTTGCAGCCCATGCTGGGAGCACTTCAGTATGTAATAGACAGGAAAACAGGCTAGAAATAAATCCAGAGTAGACTAGGGATGGAGAACAGTTGGCACGGACTGTATGGCAACCATTGCTGCTTGACAAAGTTCCAGCATTTCATCATTGCGGACCACACTTCTCCAGCACCTTTTTACCTTCATTTTTAATGATTCTCGACATTAATGCCTTTCCCTTTGGGAAATTTTGTGCAGGCTTTTGTAAATGAGAAAAATGTGTACAATGGTAGACTCTCTAAACAAAATATTTCTTTGGAAAAAAAAATCCCCACCACCACAGAACCAGGAATTCCATTGTGTCCTCCTAATTGCATCAAGAACAGGAAAGTTAGAGATTTACTAGACACACCTGATCCCAAGGATGAAAAGCCTACAATTCATCTCCAGAGACTGAGGCCATAAGGACAAGAGTTCAGTTAATAAATACAGGGCAATCAGAATGATGTGGTATAATAGAAAAGAGTAGGACATCAGGACCTTCCCTTTGGGAGCATTATGAAGGGAACAAGTCCAAATAGTAAGGCTAAGAAATTGTAGTATAGTGACTGCTCCCCAAAAGTCCTTCTCCCAAGGTCAGGCATTTGGACAGGGGTCTCCATTCCCTCGGGGGCTTGAGAAAAGCTCCTGCTTGCTAAAGCACTCATTCTCCTTATCTCTGGCAAGTGGAACTTGTGGCCCTCGTTAACATGACTGGTGTCTATTGTCAAGGTAGATTCCTCAACCACTGATCTCAAGCCACACCCCATTTAATCCCATTTAATCCTCCTCTCTCCCATTTAATCCTACGTGCAACTATAGATTATAGAAGGTGTATTCTTCTTTCAATTAAATGCTGTTGACAACCATCCTGATTCAACCTTGGATCATCTCTCCCCACACCTCACTGACTCCACACATTCTCTTTGAGACCTGAGCGCCAAGCAGGTCTCTGGCTAACATGGATGTGAGAAAGGCTTGAAACAGAACACACAAAGACCCTAATCCATTCTACCCCCAATTCCCTGATCTGTGGGGGAATCTATGCACCCTCAAACCCCAGCTCCCAGCCCACGCCAATCCCTGGCTCTGTCCATGCACCCTCATACCCAGATCCCAGGCCACCCTACTACTAACTCCTTGACCACTGGGAGTTCCCTGCACTCTTATACACCCCTGACCCATCCTGTTGCCACACTCACCATGCCCAGGTGGCCCCAAAACCAATTCCTCTTGGGTGGCTGAGAGAAACCACGGAGACGATGACACTTTCCATACAGAGTGAAGATCTGGATGAGGCAGTGGGCCAAGAGCCAGGAAGTCCCAACCAAGACAAAGAGAAGCCATGGTGAGGCTGACGTGGGCCCCAATCCCAGCCAGGATAGGTCCAGATGTCGCATCCTACAAGACAGATGGTAGAATGTGAGTTCCTGAACTCAGGGGCATCCTGTAATGGTGGACGGGGGACTGGGGGGTGGGGGAGTTGGAGACTGTGACAGGGGCATCCTGTAACGATGGAGGGGGGGTTGGAGACTGTGACAGGGGCATCCTGTAACAGTGAATGGGAGGGAGAGTGAGAACCTGGTGTCAGATCAGGTGGTGGTGGAGCCCCAGTGCAGGAGAGAGGCCATGAAACAGGACATGATGAGTAGGACAAGAGGCAGATGACAAGGGGAGACAGGGAGAGGGGAGTCTGAATAGTGTCCCAAACTGCAGGATGACACTAAGATTTGTAGGAGCTGCTACCCAGAAGCCACCGTATTTTCGGGATCAGCTGGATCACTGGAGCCACCCCACTTTAGCCATTCGGCTCCCCAACACCGCCCCAGACATGGTCAGATCTCTTTCTAACCCAGGACAGCACCCTTCAGGTCCACCTCCCCTAGCCTGGCACCTTCTCTCGGGAGCCGTGTCTCTCCCACAGCTCCTCTCTCTCTTCTGGGACCTCTCTGTCTTTGGTTCATTGCCTAAAGGAAATGACGGGAGGCTGGGCTCATCTGCGCCAGCCAATCCTTCCCAGACCTGGCTGTTTCCTCCTAGCCTGGGCAGGAGGCCAAGAAAAGTGGGCTGAGTCACCCAACCGCAGTGGAATTGAGTCAGGGCCACCTGAGCACGGGGACCAGATCCTCAGGACTTGACCCATCCCTCATGTGGTGGGAGAAAAGACTCTTGTGAGCAAAGGTGACATGGAGCCCCACCTTTTCAGCCCCTCCCGCCCTTCCAAGGACAAGGTATATTGTATTTTTAAAAAATCATTAACGTGGGATTTCAGGTGCCAGGAGACCAGGGCCAGGCGTGTCCCTGAACTTCTCCACAGCTCCTATGCGTGTTGGTGTGGGAGGAAGGCCTGCAGGATTCCTTGGTGCAGAACTGGGAGGCTCTGCACCAAGGAATCCTGTGTCCACCAGCAGCACAGCAGCCAAGTCCTGCCCCCTAGCAAGGCAGCGTCTCGGTAGCCACAGTTCTTTTGGAAGCTGTCAACCATTGATTGGTTTCCCAGATCAGATTCCAGGGATCAACAGCCCAGCTAGAAGAGCCCAGCTAAGGCTGGGCCGGGCTGGAGCTAGGGTGTGGAAGGAGGAGGGGAAGTGTGTGAGAGTGAGGCCAAGAAGGGCTATCAACAGATGGGGGTCCAGACAAAAGAGCCCAGGGCCCTTCTTGTTCTTATATGAAGCATAGATGGCATTTAAAATAATATATCCTAGGGCTGGAGCAATGGCTCCATGAGTTCGATTCCCAGCGCTCACATAGTTAGTGACCTGCCCTTTGGAGACACACCCAGCATCCTGATGCCATCTTACGTTAAAACCCCCTTAAGAGGGAAAAATCCCTCCTCCTCTCTCTCTCCCCTCTCGCCAGAGGTAGCACTCACCTCCCTCTTTTTCTCTCTCCCCCTCTCCCTCTTTCTTCCTATCTCTCTCTCCTCCCCACTTCCTTCTATTCCCCCTACCAGGGCTAACTCTTTTTCAGCCTCAGCTATTAACTGTCTTGGACTGTTTCAATCTGAGTCACCTTGCAGAATTTGAAACAAATTATGTTAACTCTTGAGTAGACGATCCAACTGTTGGTCGCAACCAGTTAATATCACCCAATAATTTTTGAAAATCATCAAGAGTATGCAGTCGAGCACTCTTAGTCTGTATCTTCTGCAGCTGAATTCTCAGTTTACTTAATTTATAGCCTAAATAGCTAAGAGAATCTCCTCTTTGTATTTTTTTTTTTCAGGAGAAATTTGTAATTCCCAACAGAGTAAATTTTTAATGTACTACATTAAACATTTTTCTAAGGTATCTATCAGAAGCAGCCAAAAATATCATCGATATAATGATAAATAATAGATTGAGGAAATTGTTTACGTACCACTTCTAGTGGCTGATTTACAAAATATTGACACAAGATTGGGCGATTTAGCATTCCCTGTGGGAGGACATTCCAATGATATCTCCTTTGTGGTTGAGCATTATTGTAAGTAGGAATTGTAAAAGCAAAATTTTCTCTATCCTGTTCTTGTAAAGGGATGGTGAAGAAGCAATCTTGTAAATCAATAACTATAAAAGGCCAATTTTTAGGTAATAAAGAAGGTAACAGAATCCCAGGCTGTAAGGATCCCATAGGTTGAATTATCTTATTAATAGCTCTTAGGTCAGTTAACAATCTCCACTTTACAGACTTTTTTTTTTTTTTTAATTACAAATACAGGATAATTCCAAGGACTAGTAGTTTCCTCGATGTTTAGCATCTAACTGTTCTTTTACAAGTTCTTCAAGTGCCTGCAATTTTACTTTAGTTAAGGGCCACCTCTCTACCCATACAGGCTTCTTGGTTAGCCATTTTAAAGGCAGAGCAGTTGAGCTATCCACAAAGATACCTACTCTAAATTTGGATAGCCAATTCCTGTCCTACCTTACCTTTGTACAACCTGCTAAGACTGTGTTGTTATTTTTTTCCGGAGGCCTCTTCCAGGAATATGTCCCCATTTAAACATCAATTTACGAGCTGTTTCTGAAATTGTAGTATTATTAATTTGAGCTCCCCATTGTTGTAACAAATCTCTTCCTTATAAATTCATGGCTATATCAGCCACATAAGGCTTTAACATTCCCGCCTGTCCTTCAGGCCCTACACATTTAATACACTCTATACTCTATTTTACTTGAGATAAGGTTCCAATGCCAACAAATTGAGTGGAGACTTCTTGTAGAGGCCATATGGGATCCTCGTATTCTTGTGAAATTATAGATACATCAGGAATCCAATAATCCTTCAATCTCAATCCCATTAAATTTTATTTTTAATTTAGGTTGTTTATCATTGATAACTGTTTGCCAAAACATCTATTTTTCTGTACTTACAAAAATTCTTCCTATTTGGAGTTCTACATATAGGCACAACTTTGCCTTTAAGATCTGGAAGTAATAATAATTGAGCAATTCTATCACCAGCTTCTATTTCCATGGTCCTTTTTACATATGACATCTATAAAAACATTAAATACAATATCTATAGGATTTTAAGAGGTAACTTTAGGTAATACTCTGGAGTATTTTTATAAAATCTTAAAAAGAGGATCCTGTTTTATAGATCCCAAGTAACACATTAATGCAAATCACCAATTATTAACAATGTGGATGAAACAATTCAACTGTATTTTATTTACTGGAAAAAAAATTTTTGTAACCTCTTTATCAGTAACGGATTATTTTCTATGGGCTTTTATCCTAGCAATCACATTATTTAATAAGCTAACAACCCAATCTGTTTCAGGTGTTACATTTCTATAGATTTAAACAAGAATTTCTAGAAAGCAACTTAAAGAGCAGAGCCAAATTCTCAGTAATGATCAACAGACAAGAGCATACCTAATATATAGTTGAAAATTATGGATCTTGTTCCTTTAGTTTATCTACCATGGAAATCAATCATTCATCTAAACGTTTATTAAACAATCAAAAGAAGAGAACATCCTTTATATATTGAATGATTAATATCCCTGGAAATTCAAACAGCATTGACTTAGCATTCCATGTCCCGACCTCAACCGTTCTTTACCGGAAGTTGGGTCGGTTTAAACTTCCACTTTCTCCCATGAAGGGACTACTAATAATGAATTATTCCCACCATTAGTGGAAAACAGAAAACATTTCCCATGAAGGGATCTTTAATATTTAGTTATTCTCACTCTGAGGGAAAAATAAAAAACATTTAAACCAAAGTTAAGCAAACAGACAACAAAATTCTAATCTCTGGGCCTGCTGTTCAGGCTGCAGCAGTGAGGTCCACCTGTTTGTTCTATGTAATTCAGATGCTGCAGCTCTGTGCTGGCAGGCAGAAAGAGTTCTGAGTATTAGCTATCCTGAAATTTTTATATCAGAAAGAGCCGGTTCTTCCTCTATTTCTACTGGAAAGAGGCTTTTTACTTTCCTTTATTTTTCTTTTACAAGGCCTTATAATCTTTAGACATAGTTTCAATATTTTCCCACTTTTTAATGGGAAAATCACTTTTTCTTGATTAAAAATTTCTTCCTTTTCTATTGGGAAATTTATTTTTAGTTCCTTTCCTTCCTTCTTCTCTATTGGGAAAATTCCCCTTTTTATTTTCTTTCTTTCTCTCTTCTCTATTGAAAAAGGTCTTTTTCCTGTCTCAGGAGCCATTCTATTTCTATCTTTTAAAATTGTGCAGTTACCACTTTTTCTTTTGACAAGCATTTTAGCAACTGTACATTTTGTTGCTCCTGAGATGGGGAGTTTAAATTCACCATGACCCTGCCAATCCTGGAGTCCTCTTACCCTGAGAGCACTTCCCTCCAGTTCTTAAGACAGCCAGCTCCTCTGTCCTTCTCCAGCAGACCCTTTGTCCTTCTTCAGGCCACGAATGTGGTGTTGGGCACCAATTGTCGATGTATATCCCAGCATGGGTATATGGGTTCATACGGATCCATAGAAAGAAGACTCAGAGACATCTTAAGAATGAATCTAGCCATTAATGGCTGCAGGGGGGGTCCAGCCTCGAAGGACTGGAGCACTTTCCCTTTGCCTATGGCACTTTTATTTTCTCTATATTTACAGTTTGGCCAGTTAATTTCCATATGCTCAAAACAACCTGAAAGGAGCTCCCAAAGATACAATGCCAAGTGCAAATTCCTCGATTTCTCAGATACCATGGTTTTCCAGGTTTCCTGAACCAAGTTTTGCATAGGCCTTTGTATCCTAAGGAAACTCTCAGACAAGATTCACATAGGGTGGCTAGAGAAACAAAAGGTATCAGTTACACAAAGGATGGATTAGGGGTAGGTGCTACTCTCTGGAGCCAGGTCAAGTGTAGCTCAGCAGGAACGCAGCCACAGGGGCAGATTCTGGATTCTAAACCTCTGATGGGGCAGGAGTGAGGCACAGACCAAACCAGGATTGTTACTGGCATCCCTGCAAGGAAATTGGAAACTTATATACAAGTGATGTAGGCTATCTTTAATGTTCTGAAGCATCTAGTACTTGTTTGTCTCAATTCTGATTGGCCTCCCTGTTAGAATTCTGCCCTTACTTCAGCTACACATGCACAGTTCAGGGTCTTGCATCTTACAGGAGTGCAGCGTGATCACATAATCTGCCCCTTTAAAAAGCCAGACGCAGACCCCACCCTCTCTCTGCTCTCTCTCTCTCTCTGCTCTGCTCCCTCTCCCCTCACCCCACCATTTTTCTCTCTCTTTCCTCCCCAGGCCTGGTCCTTTTATCACACCCCTCTCTTCCTCCTAATAAAGCTCTCTGTAACTAGGTAGTCGTGGCCATAGCTCATGACATTTCCATGCAGTAACCAGCGCTGCTACCAGCACCATTTATCATTCATTTCATTGGTGTCGTGACTCAAATAGGACATTCCGCCTGCTCTGTGTCCAGGGCTGAGCATTGTCGGAAACCTATACCAAGGACCTGCGACTGCCTGCTCCACATTTTTATTTGCCCAGCTGCCAGACCCTTGCACCACACCCGCCAACCAGATTGGTGAGTTTTTCCCCTTTCCAGCCCCTGCTATTTCCCGCAACTGTAGCCTGAGATATATTCCTCATGCCAAACCCCCAGGAGGTCCTCAGGCTGTGCTTGACTAAGAGGTCAATGCTGTCAGACCCCTGGGAGGTCCTTATGCTGCGTATGCTCCCAGCCTTTACTCCTCTCTTGACGAAGAGGGGAGTAACCTGGCCTGATTCATAGATCCTTCTCCAGCCTCGGGGACACCTGGAACTGGAGTCTGATCCTGTTTCTTTATTTTAATTTTTTATTTTTCTCTCTCAGCTGCAGCCATGGGACATAGGGGCTTCCTTCTCGTGGTTCCATTCCCCCTCTAACAAATGCCTTAAATATCCTCAGATACCAGTAAATTTGGCTGCTTGAGCCCCAATATTTCATGGGAATTATCTAACTTCTGCCAGCGAACAGACAAATGAAAAGTTACCTTAACCCCAAGCTTTCTACTGAAGCTCTGAACCCTTCTCCCTCTCTATTTCTGATTCTTTCTCTACCATGTGCAACCACTTCTGTCTATCTGACTTCCACTTACCGCTCTCTAGTATTGGGTGGTCCGTCTCTTGTCTCCCAGACCTTTCCAACATAAGGGCTAAAACTTAAGCATCTGGAGCGCAAGGCTCCTGACCACACAGGTGGAAGTTTCTGCTGTGGCATTTAAGGTGTGCCATGGGAGAAAAAGCCTGCAAACAGAATTGCCAAGTGCTGGCACATGCTGTTCAACTGGCTCCCAAAAGCCGCTGGGTCCCTGTTTTAAGTGTGAGGGGGAAGGCCATGCAGGCTAGTGCGTGCCCTTCCAGGCCATCAGTTGAGCCTTGTTCAAAGTGTCACCTAGAAGAACAACTGGTCAGCTGACTGCACCCAGGCACCAAGGGGCAAGGGAACATCAACCTAAGACCTCCAGCAGACCTAGGCTCGGCCACAGGCTTGTTCACAGGGAACCCAGAATGCAGCATGGAAGCGATCTGTTTCTTTCCTTATGGATACCAGAGCCACTCACTCAGTCCTGGGAGTTTTGGGGTCTCACCTCTCCTTGTTTCCCAATTGTAAGGGTAGGGAGGACAGCCTTACCCACCTCACCAGATTTAATTGCACTTTCAGGGTTACTTAATGGGAAAAGATTTCCAGCTAAGATAGGAGCTTTCATTTTATTGCTCCCTCCATGTGCCTCATTCCAGACCCACCCACCTGTGATTGCAGGGCCCTGATCTCTACCTTGACCCTAATTCCAAAGAAATAAATTCTCATGCACCACAAGCTTTTCTCTTCCCAGTTCCCTGTTCTAACTCACTGCTCAGCTAATGGTACAGGATCACTACAGAACTGGAGTCCAGAGATAATTAAGTAAGAAACTGTAACAGCTAAAAGGCATTTATACCCCCAGACCCAAAATTGTCTGGCCTCTACAAAAACAGACTTTAATCTGGGATCTACAAAAACAGACTTTAGAGCCAGGCGGTGGTGGCGCATGCCTTTAATCCCAGCACTCGGGAGGCAGAGCCAGGTGGATCTCTGTGAGTTCGAGGCCAGCCTGGACTACCAAGTGAGTTCCAGGAAAAGGCGCAAAGTTACACAGAGAAACCCTGTCTCGAAAAACCAAAAAAAAAAAAAAAACAGACTTTAATATAAACATCTATTACTGTTAAATGCTCTCAACAATTGATCACCTGTCTCCTGGATGCCAAACCTGTAAAGGAAACAGGTACCTTAAATAATCTGTCTCTGATAAAGCTTAACATGTTCCAATCTCTCTGTCTCTCTCCCATTAACACTAACCAATACAAGCAGAGTACTAAACACCACAAAAGGTCACTAATTTTCTCATGGCTGCTTCTTAACATGTTCAATTTTTTCCCCAAGCTCCAGAAACTAGCTTAAATCCATCTGGACAGGTAGGATCTACTTCAGACCTTTCCTGTCTCATCAGCATCCTGTTAGATACAAAAGCAGCCAGGGTGCCAAGCCAAGAGGGATGCACAGCTCCAGAGCAATGGACAACAGACAGCCCATCATCCCACAATACCTGTCTACCTCGGAAGACGCCCCCTTCCCTATTCCCCCTAAGAGCCAATTGACGCCCACCAAGTCAGCTGGAAGCAGTTTTCTGGGAGAAACGATGCTCCTATTCCTATTTACTTGCTTTTTATAATAAGCAGAAGTCTAGAATGTTAGGATTCTGTATATGCACAGCTCGGGGTCTTGTCTGGCACCTTACATCATCATCAAGTGACTGTGTCCCAGCCTTAAAAAGCCACACAGTGGGGCTGGAGAGATGGCTCAGAGGTTAAGAGCACTGACTGCTCTTCCAGAGGTCCTGAGTTCAATTCCCAGCAACCACATGGTGGCTCATGATCATCTGTAATGAGATCTGGTGCCCTCTTCTGGCCTGTAGACATACATGGAGGCAGAACACTGTATACATAATAAATAAATAAATCTTAAAAAAAAAAAAAAAAAAAAAGCCACACAGTGACACCCCCCCCCCTCTCTCTCCCTGTTTCTCTTCCTGTGTTTCCTCTCTCTGTCCCTGCTCTGTTCCCTCCACCAGGCCTGGCTCTTCCCCCTGCTTTCCCCTCCATTAAAGCTCTAAAAACTAATATTGGGTTCTGCTGTGGCCATGACTCTTCCACCAACCAACCAGCACTATTCATCCTTTCATTCACCACAACAAGATCTGCACAAAATCAAGTCAGAGGAAATCCTAGCATGCATGGGGAGGGGCTCTAAAGTCCCACTTCCAGCTGAGAAGCTATTGACAGGTGAAGACTACTGGAAAAGAGTCAGTTTTCTTCAGGAACTTGGTCCTAAAAGTCTACCCATCTCCAGTATTAGATGGCACTACACCTATGTAGGTACTACCAACATTAAGTAGTAGACTCATTGGGTTTAAAAAGATAACATAAAAGTGGGAGGGAAGGCTGGGAGGGTATTGGGGAGGAATTGGAGGGAAGGAAATGAGGGTGGCTTTTTGAAAATATAAATGTATATATGAAATTCTCAAATAACAAAAAGAAATTGTCTTTATTTGTTTTTTTTAAGTGAGACCAAGGGAAGGTTCTATTTTGTATGTGACTGGTAGACATTCTGTTCAAAGGGAACTATTTCCTGATATGCATACAGAAATCAACTCTAGAAATTGTGGATTAGAAGCTGTGCCAGGGACCTCACCCTGTAACACACCCAAAGAACCTGGAGGATTACAGATGCAGATCAGAGTCCAGAAAGCACCTGGTCAGATCTCCAGATTCTGATGTCCCAGAGCAAAGAGTTGGACCTGGGGCATTTGGACGCATGGTAGAAATACAGACAATTTATTAAGAAAGAGAGCACTACTGAATGTGGAAGTGGGCCAGAGAACTGAAAGGTTAGAAGTGCTAGTGGTCTTCGGCCAGGAGGTGGTTACAGATCATTTACATAAGCATTCCTTCTTGGAAATCATGTCCTTGTCTCAGTTTGGGGAGTTTCAAGGTCTTGTTTGTTTGTTTTTGTGTTGTTTTGTTTTTTATCAATTGGCTTCTTTCATGGTTAACTATAATGCCTGGCTCTCTCCTTGCCCCCGCCCAGAAAGGTGCAGGTATCAGGAAGCTGACTCAGGCTGATAAAAAGCTTAAGGAGAGGCTCACCCTTAGATTGATAGCCGAACAAATCTTGTCAAATGAGAATCGCCCTGGAGTTTCATAGCTTCCAGCCAGAGACCAGAGGGCCTATCTAATTCAGTCGTTAGAGTTCTGTCCAGCTCTGCTGTAGAAACACTAAGGTTCCAGAGATGCACATGATGCCTACATCAGCATTCATCCAGCCCGGTGATTAATTCACAGGAAGCCTTGAGAATACAAAGGCAGAGCCTCTGCCTCCGCCATTCTCAGCACCAGGGCTGCTTTTCACACTCCCAACACAACTGGGTGACTCCCTACAGCTCCCACAGCCATCCTGAGGGTGGTCTGGGGAGTGAGGAGTCCCAGAGATCTGCTCAGCCCCAGAATGCAAAGTCCAGACACCAGAGGTGTCAGGTACAGAAGGAGGGAAAACAGTCACCAAAAATAACATCAGACACTTACCCAACACAAACTGAGCAACAGTGTGAACTCCAGGAAAGAGGAGAGTTCACAGGCTCAGCTATTCCCCCATCCACTCATGTTTACAACTCATAGTATCTAATTTCTTTTAAGACTGATTTTTATCTCCCCCACCCCATGTATGGGGGGGGGGTGGTGTTGGTGCACATACACACACACACACACACACACACACACACACACCTTATGTGTGGAGTGGAGGTACTTGCAGAGACCTGAAGAGGGTGTCATATTCTCTGGAGCTGGAGTTACAGGCAGTTGTGAACCATGCTATGTGGATGCTCAGAACCAAACTCAGGTCCCCTGGGAGAGCAGCAAGCTTTCTTAACCACTGCATCATCTCTCTAGCCCCAGCCTCTAATTTTTAAATATATTTTATTTATTCTTTAAGAATTTCATGTGGTATACAATGTATTTTGATTAAGTCCACCCTCACCTAACTAATTAACTCCTTCCAGATTCTTCCCACCATAATGTTCTCTCTCCAACTCATCTTCAAAAACAAACAAACAAACTGTGGTGTTTTGAAAGAAAATGGCCCCCAAAGGAGTGGCACTATTTGGAGGTGTGCCCTTATTGGAGTACATATGGCCTTGTTGAAGGAAGTATGTCACTGTAAGGGTGGCCTTTGAGGTCTTCTATGCTCAAGCTATGCTCAGTGTCACAGTCTACTTCCTGCTGCCTGAAGAACAAGATTCAGAATTCTCAGCTCCTACCCACACGCTGCTGTGTCCTACACCATGATGATAATGGACTAAACCTCTAAACTGTAAGCCACCCAATTAAATGTTTTCCTTTATAAGGGTTGCCATGGTCATGGTGTCTCTTTACAGCAATAGAAAACCTAAGACACAAACCAACCTTTTATATGTAATTTCTTTTTAAAAAGTTTTTCTTAGGCCGGGCGGTGGCGGCGCACGCCTTTAATCCCAGCACTCGGGAGGCAGAGCCAGGTGGATCTCTGTGAGTTCGAGGCAAGCCTGGACTACCAAGTGAGTCCCAGGAAAGGCGCAAAGCTACACAGAGAAACCCTGTCTCGAAAAACCAAAAAAAAAAAAAATTAAAAAAAAAAAAAAAAAAGTTTTTCTTAGCCGGGCGGTGGTGGCAGCCGTCTTTAATCCCACCACTTGAGAGGCAGAGGCAGACTGATCTTTGTGAGTTTGAGGCCAGCCTGGTCTACAGAGCGAGATCCAGGAAAGGCGCAAAGCTACACAGAGAAACCCTGTTTCAAAAAACAAACAAAAAAAAAGTTTTTCTTTATTCTTGAGACATTCACACATGTATAATGAGATGCGATCATATCTACCTCCTCCAAACCCTTCCAAGTACCTGCCTTTACTCCACCAGCACATCCCCTTCCCAACTTCATCTCTTATTTCTTTTCTTTTCTGTTCATGTACACACACACACACACACACACAATTGTAAATAAATATGTTGTTTTTAAATTTTAACTCTAGTTGGCCTGGAATTTGCTATATAAACGAGGCTGGTGTTGAACTCAGAGATTCACCTGCCTCTTAGTTCAGGGCTTTAAAAGTGTGCCACCACTCCCAGTTTTTAAAAAAAAAATCAATAAATAAATCCCTCACCCTGACTTTATCTCATAGGATTTTTCTCCCTCAGTCACAGCAGGTATTTTTACTGGGTATATTAGTCTAGGTTGATAGCTGTGGTCCTTTTTTTTTCCCCTCCACTTTTCAAGACAGGGTTTCTCTGTAGCCCTGGCTGTTCTGGAACTCACTCTGTAGAGCAGGCTGGTCTGGAACTCATAGAGATCCTCCTGGCTCTGCTTCCCATTGCTGAGACTAAAGGTGTGCACCACCACTGCCCTGCTGACGGCTGTGGTCCTTTGAGACTGGGGATAAGGGCACAAATCTCTATCCCCAGTCCACCCACATATGTACCACTCACTGAAACAGCAGGCCCCTGACAGCTAGATTCGCCTTGGCATGGTCATGCTCTTCCCAGCTTCTATAAGGCTTAGAGCTGGTCTCCAGAGAGCAGTCTCTTCCCTGTCCTCTTTGCTCCTGAAGGATATTCTGAGCCAGTGTCTGGGGCTGACTCTTGCTCCAAGTATGCATCTGGATCTGACTCTCATTCTGTATCTGGCTCCTGCTACAGTTTATCCTGTGGCTCTGGATCATACCCTGGTAGTCATTACAAAGCCGGATTTCCATCCCAAGAGACAGTACCCCTAGGTTTCTTTTCACCAGGGAGCAGTTTATTAGGTCAGCAGGTTTCTCATGGGCTATTACCCAAACAGCTAGAGCCTCAAATGTAGCAAAGTTGAGACTTTTGTGTATTTTTGGCTTTTTGTCTCCCATATATGGCTACATGCATTCTGGTTGGCTGCATCAAACTACCAGGCAGTCATGACTAGAATGAGAAGGTAGAGGGGAGGAAAGGAGTTGCAGGAGAGGTCTGGTCAGGCACCGTGTCCTCACTGGGGTGCTAACCAACGAGCACATACACAAACATGGACCCTGACCAGCCTGCATGGCTGTTTCCTGTTTTGTTTGTTTTTTATTTTTCTTAGCCTTGGGGTCTACAGTAATCAAGCATGCTCACCTTTTGAGCTAAGTTTCTGGCACTTGTGCATAGAGGGAGCACTTGGCCCAGCGTTTGCTGTTTCCTTCACATTAGACTGGCCTGATTCGGATGCTACACCGGGTTCAGTTCCAGAGACAACCTGTGCTGATTCATGTGATACACGAGCATGCACATCACAAAGTCTCGAGGTATGACAGCAGTGTTTGGTTAGACAGAGAGAGTGGCATAGGTCTTTGATCTACTCAGAGCTGGTCCAAGGTCCCATGTAGTACAAGAAGAGCCTGCTGGCGCACAGGGGTTAAGAGCGCCTTTGTTAATATATGAATCTGAAGTGCCCCAGGAGGCTCATGATTTGAACACTTGGTCTTCAACTTGTGGTACTACCTTGAAGACAAGGGATCTTTTAGGACATGGATGTGGTGATATTTTGTCTGTGCTCTAACAAATAAAGCTTACTTGGAGATCAGAGTGCAGAGCTTGCCACTAGTTAACCACAGAGCCAGGCAGTGGTGGCACACACCTTTAAATCCCAGCACTTGGGATCTCATGCCTTTGATCTCAGTACTTGGGATCTCATGCCTTTAATCCCAGCACTAGGGAGGAGGAAATAGAAAGTGATATGCTGGGCAGAGAGAGGAATATAAGGCGGGTAGAGACAGGTGTCAGGATTCTGTATATGGGCAGCTCGGCACTATAATACATCACCAGCAGGGGACTTCGTCCCAGCCTAAAAGGCCGGACGTGCACTCTGACACTCTCTCTCTGCGTCTCTCTCTCTCTCTCTGCATGCTCTGTCTCTCTGTTTCTGTCTCTGTCTCTCCCTCTAATAAAGCTCTAAAAGGTATCACTGGGTTCTGTCGTGACTGTGACCTTTCCACGCGGTACCGTGGCCAGCCACCAGTGCCACCATATACCCTTACAATAGGAGCTCAGCCCCCTTTTCAGACTGAGGAGTTGGCGAGGTAAGACGTGGCTGTGGCTTGCTCCTTTGTCTCTCTGGTCTTTCAGCATTTACCCTGAAATCTGGCTCTGGGATTTTAATATTAAGACCAATTATGATTTGTGTTACACATGGAACCTGGCTGGCAACAGTAAATCATGAATTACCAGCCTTCAGAGATTAGGCCTGATTTTGGTTCCAGACCCGGTCTCAGCTTCCATGCAGGCCATGGTAACACGCTCCCATTCCCATGCCCTGCCCATGATGATGGACTGGAATCATGTAACTCTTCCCTTGGGTTGCTTCTGCCAGGTGTTTGGTAGCAACAGTGTGAAGCCTAATCAACCCAGGGCTCCAGTGAACACTCCTGTGCACATTTATGTCCAAGCACCTATTTTCACTGTGTTAAACGCACGCCTAATGAGCCTGCAAGATCATGTAAAAATGTGCCTTTGCTTCCCATATGAAGTTCTGAGCTGCTTTCCATGAGGCTGCACCATTCTGTATTCGCACTAGGAATGTAGGAGGGCCCCAACAACTCCACATCCATCCTTGTCAACGCTTCTTACTCTCCAGATTCCAATCTGTCCTAGTGGGTGTGAAGTGCGTGTTATCGTGGTTATCATTTACAGTTCTCTAGCGAACATTCTTTTAGGTCCTTCACAGCCAACAAAACAGCATCTTTAAATGGGACAGTGTTTGTGATATGATACTATTAGAGGTAAATACAAATATTCACATGCAAAACCATCACTAGACATAAGCCATGAAAGCATGGGTGGCAGCGATAACAGTTATTTTCTAACGTGTTGGAATTATAGATGATATTGACTTTCTTTTAAAAGATTTTATTTGTATTTTTTAAATTATATGGAGAGGGGTGCTTCTGTATATGCTTGCAGGCGCCAGTGGAGCCAGAAGGAGCCGAATCCTCTGGAGCTGGAGGTATGGGCAATTGTGAGCTGGTGCTGGGACTGGAACCCCAGTCCCTACAACAACAGCACTACATGCTCTTAACGGCTAAGCCACCTCTCCAGCTCCTTATTTCTTATTCTGCAGCCCCTTCTTTTATGGATATATGTAGAGGAAAAATTAGTAGAACCATTGTATCTAGGGTAAACTGTAAGCCCCTTGAGCCACACTAGTGGCCAGGCCCCTCCCCGCAGGGCCTCTTACAGCTGGGTCCCACCCACAGAATACTCTAACTGCCCTAACTGCTGGACCCTGCCCCCACCCTACACAATAAAAAGCCCAATCTTGGGACATGAAATTCTACCAATCTGCACCCTGGCAAGTTCCACCTTGAAAAGTCTCCCCTCCTTCCTAAGTAACTCCCTGTAAGTCCTGTATCCCATTCGGTTCTCTGTCGTTCCTCACCTGAGCAGAGGCAGCCACCTTCCTGGGTTTTTTTCCCTCCCAATAAATCTCTTGGGTGAGGTTTGTTGTGCGGTGGTATTTCTTGGCTCCCCGTCGCCAGGATACCTTTCCATCCGAGCTGTAACACTTACGTTGGTTCTGTGACTGGACAGGCTCTCCTAATGCCTGCATCTCCCCTCATGATCTAAGCTGCTCTGGGATCCTATTCCTCATCTCCACCCATAGCAGACTCACCTTCTGGCTCATCATCACTCAGCACCCCATCCACCAGCAGCAATTAGGTAAGTTTCCATTTTGGTCAGTGTAAATGTTTCCCTGAGTCTGAGGAAGTGACCGTTGAGTGTCGATACACGTTTGGTGCTCTTGGAGGCAGAGGTACCCTCAGCCATGGTCGGCCCTCTTCACCTGACCCCATCCCACCCCTCTTGGAGCTGCAATCCTGCAGTGTCCTTAGGCCAAACCAGGCTAGTGTGCCCCTTCCGGCACTCTTCTCCCACCTTCCCCCAGCTGCCCAAAGCCCCACAGCTCCTTTAGACCCTGTGGCTTTTGTGACCCCATTCCCTGACCCTTCCCTGTGGATGAGACCTCTCCTCCTAGAGCTCAGTTTTCGTTCTTGCTTCTTGCCTCTACAAAAGCCCAGGCACCAGGCACCAAGTTTCTCTGCTGGCTTAGCCAGGCTAAACCCCTGACCCCTGGTGAGTGTGGTGATGACCCACTGAATGGCTTGGTCCTCATTCAGTCCTTTCTGAGCCCTAGGTACCCCCACAACTACATTTTCCCTTTCTCTCATCCATGGGAACACGTCTTCTAGAGCCTCTCATTCCTCCTTAGAATGAATGCCTCTTAGAAAACCTCCAGCCTCTCCACCTGACACCCAACCTAAAGGACCGAAATTTATTCACTTTTGCAATCAAATTTGGCTTCAGTACCCCTTAGATAATCAATCCAAAGGGCCACCTAATGGCACCTTAGATCCTAATAGCATTTGGGGCCTTTACAAACCCTGTGAGCGACTGGGGAAATGGAAAGAGATTGCCCATTCTGTGTTTCTCTGCTCCAAGCCCTGTTTGTTTTTGTCTAGTCTTCCCTCTCTCCTCTACACACACACACACACACACACACACACACACACACATACACACACTGTGTAAATGTCCTGTCTTTTAAGTTATCAGAGATGTATCTCTAAGTTTGTTGCAAAGTGGGAATGAAGAGGGAAACCCAGGAGGAGGGGGAGAAAGCAAAGGTGTAGGCCAGCTGCAGCGTGCACACGATCTGCACACACCCTGCACACCCTGCACACGCCCTGCACACCCTGTACACACCCTGCACACCCTGCACACGCCCCGCACACGCCCTGCACACCCTGCACACGCCCCCCACACACTCGTCGCTGGCTGGTGCTTCTCCCAGCTCCCTCCTGCTCCATCCTCTGTCAATAGCCAGGACTCGAAATTTTCCTCTCTAAGCCTTCTTTGTTCTCAGCTTACTAGATTCGGTTTTACGGGGATTCAGGTGTCTTTTTAGGTACGAGTGGCATTGGACCGTTTTTTTATGCTGTCCCACTTCAATTAAAATCTCCTTCTAGAGTTAGGGTGTGGCTCCCCCTCCTCTAGACCCAAGCATGCTTGTTTAAAGGTTTCCTCGAAAATCTCTGTCCCATATCAGGTGAGCTATCTGCTGTGTGACAGAGAAAGGAGAGAAAACAAAATAAAGGGACGGACCGTTCCCAGTGGGGACCATTGCTACTCATCTCATACTCCTGTGGTTTGGGTTTAACCCTAAAACTTCTTATAAGGTATAAATCTTATCTCAAGATTTGTAAAACGATTGTGTGAACATCCTGCACCTCAAGATTTATAAGCATATTGGGTATGATTAAAACCCTGTAAACTCTGTAACAAAAGGGTTAATTTAAAACTCATAACACCAGGATTGATAGCTAAAAATCTATAAATAAGTATAGGAAACACGTGGCTTCCTGCCACCTTGGCTGCTGTCCCCCGCTGGGATGGAGGGGGCCACATGACTGACAGCCATCTTTGCTGGTGTTGGAAAGGATGGACCCTGCCGTGTGACCTCACTCCCATCTTGAAAAAATTGACCACATGGCATAAGCCATCTAAGGAAAAACAACCCCTAGCTGTGAGGCCCAGAGCAGATGTTTCTCCCACTCTTTTCAATCACAGTAACAAGCCTCAACCCACAGTCCCTTCTCTTCCTCTCCAGCCTCTCTAGTTTCCCTTCGTCCCTTCTCAGTGATAGGCTGCCCACGCAGTCAGAGCTAAAGCACTCCCTGAGCAGGACCCTGAATGAAATTACAGTACCTCAGGGATCCTTGCTAGGGATCAGTTTGTAATCCGCCTCCTGGCTGGCCACCCTTAAAGAGGGAAATAATGAGAAAATCCAAGAGGTCATTCAGGACAGACACGATAACCCATCTCAATTCTTACACTGCCTCACAAAAGCCCTCTTACAACATACCAGTCTGGATCCCAAGACCCCAGATGGAAAACAACTCCTATGACCTACTTCTTCCCCCAGAGTTTCCCTGATATTAGGGCCAAACTTAAACATCTAGAGAAAGTCTTAGTAGTGCCTTTAAGGTACCATGGAAGAGATGAAAAAGCCCCTAAACAAAAATTCCTGATGCTAGTGAAGGCCTTTCCACTGTCCACAGCAACTGCCCAGGCTCCCTGACCTCCCAAAGCCTGAGAACCTCCAGGTCCCTGTTACAGTAAGGAGAGTCACTGGGCCCCTGGCCTGTTGATCCCTCATAAACCACCCAGACCATGCCCAAGATGCCATCAAGAAGGCCAGTGGGGTGTTGATTGCCCTCATGTCCCTCAAGGAGTGGGAACATCAAGCCCAGATGACCTTTCAACCAACCTCCTAGATCTGGCCATGGATGACTGAGGGGGCCCGGGCTCCTTTGGCCTGGCCACTGCCGTCTCACACTAGGAACCTCAGGTAGACTTCACAGTATCAGGGAGATCTATCTCTCCCTTCTGGACACAGGGGCCACCTGTTTAGTCCTGACAGAGTTCTAGGGACCCACATCTTCTTGTTCCCCTATTGTCAAGGTGGGGTGACAGCTTTCCCTCCTTGTCAGACCCCAGTAAATCTATCACCCAGGCTCAATACCCACTCTCTCCATAGCCTCAGGGGACTTAAGCCTCTTATCTCTGACCTTTTAAAGAAGACTCTTCTGCTCCCTTTGGGCTGCCCATGCCCACCACCTGGGCAGTTCTGCTCACTGAGACACTTGCACTTCTCCAGCTGTGTGCTCCTCGTGCTCTAACCACTAGTATTTCCCTCCCATCGGTTAAGTGTCACTACGGAGCTCCCAGCTTTGTCTACTTTTACTACAAAAGCCACACAGGTGTGCCGCGATACCTTTCCCTTCAGAGCTATAGGTGTTACTTGGCTTCCGACTGCCAGGAATCTGGAATTCCAGCTGAGATCTCCAGCTGGGATCCATTCCTGCCTCTCCAAACCCTGTCCTCTCAGAATAACCACCAAGCTCCTCCTCCCTAAGCTGCTAGCTGCTCAAGACCCCGCCCAAAAGCGTACCACACACGGACACAAACCCAGCCTGTGGCAGACATGTCATCATCCCTCAACTACAGGGTACACAACCACCTGCTTTAAATTGACCATGTGATTTTTCTCCTGCCCCCTTTCCCCACCTTGAT
Organism: Peromyscus maniculatus bairdii; assembly: GCF_049852395.1. Taxonomy (NCBI): domain Eukaryota; kingdom Metazoa; phylum Chordata; class Mammalia; order Rodentia; family Cricetidae; genus Peromyscus; species Peromyscus maniculatus. Next base: position 11,488,156 of record NC_134873.1, on the reverse strand, counting down.
CTCTGGGGGCTGGAGGGTCACCCGGCAGTGCTTTGACCAAATAAAGCTGGTTTTTTACTTTTTAATCCGGCTTGATCTGGATTACTAGGTTAGAGAAAGAAACCTATTATCCAGGTACAGAAAACCTATCAGATTCCTTTCCCTTCTGACCTGTAGGTATTCCTTGACAGTGACTATATCTGGCCTTCTGCTCTGCATACCAGAAGAGGGCAGCAGATATGTGGGCCACCATGTGGTTGCTGGGAATTGAACTCAGGACCTCTGGAAGAGCAGCCAGTGCTCTTCACCTCTGAGCCATCTCTCCAGACCCCAGGTCTTTGTTTTTCTCATCCTATGTTGTCTGTTTTTAATAAATATTGTGTTGAGAGGAAAATACACAGTATTTCCCACATGCTCAGAGCCCCATCAGTAGGCTACATTTCTACCCCACCACGTTCCTTCCTATTTTATAGATGTTATTAGTCCCACGTTCCCTGGGAGAAGTCAGTCACTGGACTCTGTCCTGAAGGAGACTCCTGCAGAGCAGAAGTCCAGTTATGGCCACTGTTTGTAGTACTTTCCAAATCACACCATCATCCCGGAATCCCTCACTCTCCTCTCACAAGATAAAACCTGTAGGATGCTGCAGTGATCAGACGTACTACAGAACAGCCAGGATTACCGGGTATAGTGCCCGATGGGTTGTAGTCCCACAACTGTTGGGAAGGCAGAGGCAAGGTTTCTTTAACACCGTAGTCTGAGACTGCCCAGTGAAACAAAGTGAGAACCCTCTCAAAAGTAGCAACAAAAAAGGCCTGGCTGGTTAGCCTTAATAAGAAATTAGCAAACCATTGAAACAGTGAAGAATCCCAAGGTAAGAGAAGACAGGCATATGAGATTAAAATGGATGTTCAAAGGTGGAAATATAGTGCGGCCAAGGGTTTGCCTCCGAGAATCAGAGCCTTAATCTTGCCCTTCATCCTGGTCCCTCTCCTGCTCACACACCAACCCGTATTTCCCTATTGCCCAGAGAACAATACAGCTTGGATAAAGGAGAATTCATCATCATCAAAGCGGTCTATGGCCTGCCAAAGAAGTCAGAGGTCTTGGGCATTAGTTGGCCTCCTCCTCCCAAGTCTCGAATCCCTCGAGTTTCCTGCAGGCTTTCAGTGAGTCGAACAGGCGACAGCTCTGTTTATTCTAGGATCTGCAGAAGAGAGTGGGTGGGTAGGGCGGTTCCAGGTCAGTTGTAGGGGGTCACTTTGTGCCCACACTCAGCGGCTCCACCCGCAGCCACAGCCCGCCCTCTGCGCGCAGGATCAGCTCCGGCTTCCGGCGCGGCTCCTTGTGGTCCCGCAGGACGCGGAAGCGCAGCAGGGTGAGCGCGAGCGCCACCTTCATCTCGTTCATGGCGAAAGTCTGTCCTATGCAGTTCCTGAGGGAGGACAGGATAGAGATTCTTGACTGTGCCGGCATCCAGACAGACAGCGTCCGACACAACCTGACCGGGTTCCCTCTGTGCCAGGTCAGCATCAGGGACAGGAGGGATGGTACACAGGGCCTAGGACCCCTCTTGGGCATCCGCATCCACGGAACCTGCCTGGCTCAGCCTCCGCTCCCATTTTGGGCTGGGACAGGGCTCTGAGCACAGGGCTACCCGCCCTTCACCTTCCAACCCCAGGTTCTACAGACCTTTACTCCTGAGCAGAGGATGCGAAAGAGACCCAAAACAGACCATCCCAACTTCCCCCCCCCCACCCCCCATTCTCACCCTCAGCTCCAGACTCCGCCCTCTGGCCTCACCTGGGCCCCGCTGAGAACGGAATAAAAGCCAGGGGAGATCTGTCTTTGATGTTCTCTAGGTCAAAGCGAAAGGGATCATAGACCTGGCAGAAGACATGAAACCATGGTGCATAAGTGAATTCTCCCAGGACAGCCAAGAAGAGAGTCCTGCGCGTGCGGGGGGAAGGTGACATCTGATTTCCCGATTCAAAGCCCTGCCCCCTCCCCTAGGACCACCAACCCATAATATAGGAGAATAGGTAGTAAGACAGGCAGCACCTTGGGGTCCGGACACACAGACGGGTTGTGATGAATCCCAAAGATGCTGATGATGCAGGTAACACCTGAGGGAGAAGGGGGGGTACCGACAAGCCTGTGCTGCCTACCCTAGACCCCCCTTCCATGTCCTGTGGGCACCTTTAGGGATGACCCGGCCATCTGGGAGGGAAATGTCCTGGGCACAGCAGCGGGCAGCAGGATATGGCAGTAACTGGGGGATGCAGCCGCAGACTCTCCTTGATGCACATGGTCAGGAAGGGCGGCTGGGCCAGGTCGTCCCTAAGGAACCACCATGTTGCTGGAAGGCTTCTCTCCAGGTTCCCCAAGCCCCGCAGTCCCACAATCCACTTATAAAATAATCACTCAGACGCTTATATCACTTACAAACTGTATGGCCGTGGCAGGCTTCTTGTTAACTGTTCTTTAATCTTAAATTAACCCATTTCTATAAATCTATACCTTGCCACGTGGCTGATGGCTTACCAGAGTCTCTACATGCTGCTTGTCCTGGTGGTGGCTGCAGTGTCTCTCCCCTCAGCTTTCTGCTTCCCAGAATTCTCCTCTCTCCTTGTCCCACCTACTTCCTGCCTGGTCACTGGCCATCAGTGTTTTATTTATATAGAATGATATCCACAGCATTTCCCCTTTTATTCTTTTTTTAAAAAGGAAGGTTTTAACTTTAACATGGTAAAATTACATATAACAAAACAATTATCGAGCAAGAATTACAGTTACAATATTAAAGAAGATGTCCTATCTATCTTATATTTGTGAGTTTAAGGTTTTATATCTAACTTATCTTTTGTCATAACTGAGGAAATTACAACTATCTAGTTTTCAACCACATCAAAGACCTGAGAAGGAACATATCACCTAATGTTTCTCAGCATTGTTGGTGCAATCAAATTGGCTACAGGCCTAGAGTATTTGACAGACCACTTTCAGAAGCAGGATTTCTGAAAGACCATCTTACCCTGTCTTGGCAGAGTACAGTGGTCGCTTTCCTTGTGTCCCGCTTGTCCAGAAAGGACAGCATTGCATTTGTACTGTCAGCCATCAAGGCAAGGGCAGTTCTTTGCCCAGTAGGCCATTTTGTGCCAAAAAGACAAACTTCCAAATGGAAATGTCTTAGAAGCCCAACATTCTCTCGGGATCAATTGGTGCAGCCAGGAGCAATTGTGTCTCACGTCAACAGAATTTTAAGTTATTTAAATGCCATATTCTCTAGGTCTATGAAGTGTTTGAAGATTACCTATCTATCTGAAATATATCTATGTATACCTAGAAGACTTAACTAACTTGGCTACAAATATGATTATCATAGATGACTAATTATTAATCTTTTTAATTATCCATTACAATTTTAAATGAGTTAAACATAATACCTCAAACAAGAATAGAAATATATATATATGTATACATATGTATATATATACAGTATAACAAAATTAACTTCAAGTTTGTATCAATAAACTAAAATTTATACCAATGTAAAACATTTTAAACATAAACTAAAATCTATACCAATGTAAAACATTTTAAACAAGTTGTTCTTTAAAAGTAGGTTCATTAATCTACCCTTTTATCTTATCATCTCTATATCCTCCTATATATCTATATCATATCCCCTTTTCTTTTTTAGAAAGAGATCACATTTATAATCAACCTATTTTAAATAAAAATATTGGTTTTTATCTGTCCCATACCAGAGGGCTCTTCTGATTTGGGACACAAGAATCTCTTAACCATTTTTTTTTTTAAAGCAATATGTCTGGATTTAGAGGGGGAGTGAGCCAATTCCACCTCTAAAGCCAGCTTGGTATATTTGGGAATTTGGGCGTAGCATCTCTTACTACTTCCTGCTGGAGGGGGGCGCTGTATCTTATGGGGACGCAAAGAAAATTTTAGGCCTATGGGGGAGTCCGTGAGGCTGTATTGTGTGAATCAGTTGCCTTGAAACCGCTCTGGATGTTGGATCATCTGGGCCATGGTGTCATCGGAGACCTTTCAGGGGGTCTTGGCTGGTGAAACCTGATGTATCTTAATCTGGAACAAATCCACAGTCTCTGGCTTTCTGTGGAAACAAAAGCAGAACCTCTTTTCCAAAGTAACATATCCTTATATCCAAATTTTGAAGTCAAGGTACCTTTAAAATATACATTTTGGCATAACTCAACAGCTTTTGTAATCAAATGTTTTTCTTTAGTTACGAATATCAAAGAGAACATAATCCAGATTCTCTGTGTGGTAGCTATCTTTACGTGGCTTATGTTTTATATTACCTTGAGCCTATTGCTTTAAACTGCACCATTCTAAGACTGAAACGGCGCTGTGGCTGCTGGCTCCGCCCACTTTAGCTTCCCAACATGGCAGTGGTACGTTTTCCGCCAGCTCTGGGAGTCATCCTGGGTCTATGCTTTTAATCAAGCAGCGCGTAGCCCAGAAACCTCTTTTTTTGTTTTGTACTAGCAAAGGCTAAATCCACCACGCAGCTTAATGTGCCACTTGCAGAGGCCTTATTACCGCCAAACTGCCGGTCAAACGCAAACGCCAGGAACCCGCCAGTGTTCAAACCTGCGTTTTGCGGCGTCTAGCTGCCCATATGAGACAAGAAGCAGGAACCTGGTTTTGGCTCTGTTTAGAATTGGTTATTAAATATTCTCAGGTTTAAGGTGGAAACTCGAGCCGTTGGGCCCCACGTTGGGCGCCATTCGTTGCTGGAGGGCTTCTCTCCAGGTTCCCCAAGCCCTGCAGTCCCACAATCCACTTATAAAATAATCACTCAGACGCTTATATCACTTACAAACTGTATGGCCGTGGCAGGCTTCTTGCTAACTGTTCTTTTATCTTAAATTAACCCATTTTTATAAATCTATACCTTGCCACGTGGCTGGTGGCTTACCAGAGTCTCTACATGCTGCTTGTCCTGGTGGTGGCTGCAGTGTCTCTCCCCTCAGCTTTCTGCTTCCCAGAATTCTCCTCTCTCCTTGTCCCACCTACTTCCTGCCTGGTCACTGGCCATCAGTGTTTTATTTATATAGAATGATATCCACAGCACCACCACACAGTTATCCAGCAGCAAAACAGAAGCTGCCAGCCCATGTGGATCAGCAAACCCGGTTTCTCAACCACTGAAGGGCTCTAGCAGGCCAGAGCGGGGCAAACAAGGCGCTGATAGGTTTGCCTTTCCCCCCTCCCCCAGCCCTCCTTCCCTCACCTCTTGTTAAACCATAGATTACATCCCTAAAGCTAGCCACCAATGTCTATTCCCTTATTTGGCCATTTCCTCCTCCTGAGGCTGACCACCAAGGTCCAGCTATCAAAGTATAGAAGTCCATCGATCAAAAGCCAACTTTGGCTCACCTAATTAGCATGCCCAGTCAAAACAGACCACTCCATCCCAGCACAGCCTTCCTCTTTTCCTTTTATAAACTGCCATTCACCTATGGACCACATCCATCTCCTCTCTATCCAGAGGCAGTCTTTTGTCCCTCCAGGGTAAATACCACTTCCCCCTCTCCCTTTCCCCTTTTCTCCTCTCTTCCTAGTCTCCTGTCCCCTTACTTTGTCCCTCTCGGGCAAATAAATCTCCTTTGCGCTAAGAACTTGGTCTTGGTGTATCCTCTGCTGACTCTGGTCCTTTAACCATCTTAATACAGTTCCCAAAAGTATCAATTATGTAAGAATTAGAAAAGCAGAGACATGAGGGAGGAGGCTGTAGGGATGGCTCAACAGTTAAGAGCACCTGCTGCTCTTGCAGAGGACCTAGGTTTAGTTCCCAGCACCTACATGGTGGCTCACAGCCATCCATAACTCCAGTTCCAAGGGATCTGACCTTGTCTTCTTACCTCTGTAGACACATGTAGACATGCACATGATAAATTACATGCAGGAAATACACTGTTATGTATAAAATAAAACATAGAAATCTAACGAAGTGAAGAGTTGGGAAAGTGTCCTGAATGAGCACTCTCCCACCCATTTGAGAGCTCCGGGCAGTCAGCTTCCTGGCCTGAGCCCATCTCAGGTCTCTGGAGCCCAGATGGGGGCAGATACTAAACTGAGGTGGGAAGACAGTTGACAAGGTTTACTGAACAAATGAACAGTGACGAATGGATGACCCAGGGGAACTGGACAGCACATAGATCACCACCAAGGTGTCCCTGTGAATCCCTGGACCTGGCAGTGCAGTAGGAACTGAGGTGAATGAAAAGATCAAGCACTCAGGGAAGTAAAAGAGACTACTGGGAAGAAGGGTAGGTATGTAACCACACGTGCATGTGTGGTTACTGTTGCCTCAGCAACACAAATCTCTCTGTCTCATAAGCTGAAAACCCTTCCCTTGCTGGCCAGGCTGAGTATCCCCCTCTGAACTCAGCTCCTGTGTATACTGAACAATAAAGGAAGAATTAGAAGAACTAACAAAAAGAGCATCTCTTCCTCATCTGGGAAGCAGAGCTGAGAAGAAGGTCTACAGAAGAGACCACAAACCAGAGCTCACCATTCAATCTCCTCAGGCTCTCAGTCCCTCAGCAGCTCCCGCACCTCCTGCCGGCAGCGCTCCTGGTATTCCGGGTGCCTCGCCAGGTTGTACAGGATCCAGGAGAGTGCACTGGCTGTGGTGTCATGGCCTGAGGGGCAGACAGGCAGGCTTGGGTCTATGTATTGTTTCAGCACCACCAGCTGGATAGCACACACGTGGTTATAAACCACAAGGGTGGTGGAATGAAGGAATAGAACCCCTCCCCCTCAACATGCTCCAAGGATGGAGTGTCTGCTCTAGTCCCCCAGTGGGACCCTCACCCTCAAACATGAAGGTGTCAGCCTCTGCTCTGATGTCCTCATCTGACAGCTCCTTTCCATCTTCATCCTGGAGACAAGGCAAGAGCTCAAACTGCATCAGTTCAGAGGGGTCCAGACACCAAATCTCACAGTATTCTTACACCACATTTTTTAATCATCGTCAATAAAGTCCCCCATTCCACAGGCTTTATGGTGGCCTCTCTACCTCTTGATTTGTTCCTGAATAAATATTTCTATGTTTCTGTGTGATGAGGAAACTTTTTTTTTTTATAAAGTGGCTAGTGATCTGACATGCAAGATGAATCTGTGACAATTTGCCTCAGAAGTTAGAGGTAAAGGTTTATTGCAAAGACTTCTGCTCCCCGTCTAATGTGCTGGGTCCAGGGAATCTTACATCCTGTGGAGTCATTGGTCTGCCACTGTATAGACTTCTCCTTTGCCATGGAGAGAACATGTTTAACCTCAGAACACAGTCTCCTCTCTCTCCCACCCTCCCTCCATCAGTCTCTTCTTCTGTCATCCCTGTATCTCTTGCTCCTTCCCTGCCTCTTTGGCCTCTCTACTTCCTTGAGGGGAACTTGACTCGGGTGTACCTGTTATTCTATATGAACCACAAGATGCTAACCTGATATTCTTCTTCCTGTGATATATAAGCCCTGCTGCATATACAGGTAAACACATCTCCTAGAAAATGGGATGCAGACAACAGGAAATCACTGCTACAGTCCCATTCTGGCTGTGCCTACTGCCATGACTGAGGAGACTGTTCTGATCATGGATTTGGTCAGCATAGATATGGACGGATATAACTGCCACTCAATAGTATATTAATTTGAAAAAGTTTCAGGTTCTTCAAAGTCTCAAACTTGGTTGTCTGCTGTGGGATGTTCTGTATGTTAAATGTGTTGCTCTGATTGGTTAATAAATAAAACACTGATTGGCCAGTAGCCAGGCAGGAAGTATAGGCTGGACAAGGAGAGAGGAGAATTCTGGGAAGTGGAAGGCTGAGTGAGAGATATGCTGCCAGCCACAGCCATGAGTACCAACATGTAAGGTACCAGTAAGCCATGAGCCTCATGGCAACTTATAGACTAATAGATATGGGTTAGTTTAAGATATAAGAACTAGATAACAAGAAGCCTACTGCGGCCATACAGTTTGTAAGCAATATAAGTATCTGTGTGTTTACTTGGTTGGGTCTAAGCAGCTTCAGGACTGGTGGATGAGAGAGATTTGTCCTGACCTTGGGCCAGGCAGGACTGGAGAAAACTCCAACTACAGTTGTCTTCTGCGTCTAAATCCCTCTATGCCTAAAGTGTCCTCCCCAACCACAAGGACATACCCGGGCTCCATAGCACCAAGTTATCAGACCTGACGCCTGGCATCCAATACCCATTCCATCTCTTGAGAAGCCCACCTTGGTCAGCAGCAGCACATCAATGAAGTCCAAAGTCTTGGACTTGGCCTTGTCTTTGAGGAAGTCATCCAAACCCTGACTGGGGAGGGTGTGGCACCGTTCCTGGATGACAGCATCAGTGAACTCATGCACAATGCTGTAAGCCTTTCGGAAGCACATCCCATCTGGGGTGAGATGGTACAGCATGTCCATGTGTAGCAGGGGCTGTGGTTCCTTCTAGATACCAGTGTATTGAGCTCCAAGATGGTGGCAATATATTCACTAGGCTTCCTGCAGGATTTGGGTATAGAGGAGGAAAGGATTTAACACATGTGAGTCCCAAGGACCCAGTCTAGGAGGTTAAATCCATCTGGAACAGATGAACTAGAAGGCTACATAGATGCAGTATGGTGGGGGCTGAGACTTCTCTCTATAGTCTCTGCTCCATTGCATCTCTGAGCTGACTCCACCTCTGTAGATGCTACAGTAAGTGGTGTGGACAGCAGACTCCTCTCCTTCCTCTACCACCCATGATCCAGACTGTCTCACTTCTTTCTTGAAACTCCTACCCAGCTCAACTCCCAAAGACCCAGTTCAACTCCCAAAGACTTCATTCTCTTTCAGCAGGTTCACACTCAGCTCCCTCTGTGATGTTTCTGAATCGAGTGTCAACTGATTGGTAGAGTCTGTAGGACAACCGGTGGTGACAGCTTAGTTCTGATCATTTCCAACATCAGCTCTACTACAATTCGGAACTGTCTCCCAAAGGCCATGGAGTAAATAATCCTGGTACCCTGACTGTGAGAGCATTTGGAGCTAAGAGTCTTTAAAACATGGTGTCTCGACAGGAGGATAATCTGTTGGGGATGGTCATGAATGAGATACTGGCACCCTGGTCTCCTCTCTGTCTGTCTGTCTGTCTGTCTGCCCCCCCCCTTCCTCTCCCTTTACCTTTTGGATACCATGAGGTTTTCAGCCTCCTCTCTCATACGCTCCTAGCTGAGATGCACTGCCTTTCCACGGGCCCCAAAGCATTAGACCCAGTGGTCCTATTTGCCTTAATTGTCAGCACAGCCTGTAGTCTCCTGACAGGACAACCTTGACTGAAGAATTGCCTGGGCTGTAGGGACAGCTCCTGCAGATTGCTGCAGCTGGTTTGATTCCAGAATGCCAGCACTTAGCTTTAATCTGCCTTTTGTCTCTGGTACCTTCCGACTGAAATATGTGAATCTTGTCTGAGAGTTTCCTAAAGGTGCAAAGCCTGTGCAAAACTTGGTTGGGGGAGAACCTGGCAAACCCAGGTGTCCTTTAATTGAGAATTTGCATTTGGCATTGTTCCCCTGGAGAACTTAGATAGGAGGTTTGGGTATACAGAAATTAACTTGTTAAAGGTGTAAATTGGATAACAATAAAAAAGCCATTTGCTCAGCAACAGTGAGTCCATCTGCCCGAGGCTGATCCCCCTGCAGCCAGAAAAGGCTAAAACTTCATCCTCAGAGTGCCTCTGTCTTTTCTCAGATCCACTTGAACCCACACATCATATACAACACTAGACCATGTCTGTGGGGATTGTCTTGATTTTTAATTGATGCAGGAGAGCCTACCCCACTCGGCAGCACCATCTCTAGAAAGGCGGTCCTGGCCTGTATAAGGAAGCTAGTTAAGCAGATCTGCTAGTTTCCGGGAAGCAGCATGCCTCCATGGTTTCTGCTTGAGTTCCTTCTCTGACTTCCCTCGGTCTTGGAGCATGACCCGGAAGTGTAAGATGTGATAACCATTTTCTCCCCAAAGTGTTTTTGGGCAAAGTGTTTGTCACAGCACGAATGAAACCAGAACTCTGACACGTAGCCAAAATAAGCCTTTTCTCATCTCAAATACTTTGGCACATTGCTACAAATATGGCTAATAAGACCTCAGGCACCTTCATAGTTGTCCTGGGATCCTCAGGAGTCATCAATCACTTTGCCTGGCCTTTCACTGTCCTTATGGTCAAACTGATAAGTTTTTTGCACCCCGATAAGCCTTTCCGCCAACGCAGCAATCCAAATCAAACCAAATCAGACCGAATTAGAAAAGCCACGAGTCTGTTTTCTGGGATGCAGCTTATATCCCTTGTGGGAGTGGTCTTGAGCCTCTCTGGGGCAGGAACTGTGTTTGGCAGGTTTTGAAGGGGCGGGTTTGGGGAAAGAGACGGGGGAGGGGAGTTGACGTAAATCTTCTACCAGAACATTCCAGACTCTTTGGGTATAGGGATGCCAGGGTGCCAGGGGTTGAGGTGGAGCTCCCACCAAACACAAGCCACTGTCAATCCCCTGCCTTCACTCCTTCACTTCCAGAATGCCTCCCCACTGCTCTGCCGAACTGCATTCTTATCTTATGCAAACAATCCTATTTCAGGGAACAAGCACTCTCTCCCTCTGCTCCCCCAGGTGCTTCACTGACAGTTCTGATCCACTTCCTGCAAGAAGGCGCTCTAACCACTCCGCCTTACTCTTTCTCCTTTGCTTCCATGGCCCACGTTCCCAAGCCCAGGTTAGGGACTCACTCCTGACAGTTGCTATCAAAGCTGAAGACGCATTTCTGCAGATTGTCCAAGGTCATGAGGCTGACATGCTCAAACATATTCAGGCAGGTGTTACCCTCAGAGATCAAGCGCTGCCATTTTGCCTAACCAGAGAGAAGAACATGGTCAATGTTTGGTTTTAGTCTTTGGCTCTCCCACCCCAAACCACCTCTACCCCCACAGAACCATCCTCCTTATCCATGCTCTGTTGCAACTACACAAATGGTTATTGTAGATGAGAGCAGACCTTGTAACCCTGGGTTCCAGGGACTCACGTGCGTGATGTTGGTGCTGTCATTGAAAATCTTCACATAGGCCTTCAGGATGTTGAAACGGAAGGCGGGTGTCAGCATGCGCCGGTGGTGGCTCCATTTTTCACCAGCACTCACCAAGAGCCCATCTCCTGGTAAGGCAACCAAGCAAAGAAGTGAGCGAGGACAGTGCCTTCTCCTGGCCTCCATCAGTGCCCCTTGCCCCTCACCTACAGATACTCACCCAGCCAGGGTTTCAGAAAGCTGTAGAATATCACATCCTTCAGTGCAACAGCAGCTGACACGAACAAGGACAGTCAGGGGACATAGAGAATATGAGGGCAGATTGTGGGAGGGAATGGGGTCTACTAGCCATGGGTCTGCTGTTCCCCTCCAAACTCAGGATGGCTGGAAAGGAGGAGTTAAGAACTGAGTAAGCAGTGAAGGGGAGCAAACTGTGGCGGCGGGGGGGGGGGGGGGGGGGGGGCAAGACAACAGCAAGTGGGCAAAGACACAGCCTGACATGATACATCATGTCCCAGCATGCCTTCACATGGCTTCTACATACATCAACATGTCTGCTACACATGAGCCAATAGCAACACTCTATAGACTTTTACAAAGACCTACTGCCCCTCTGACCACCCTGATAATCCCTTACATCTCCTAAAATAGACATGGAAAGCATGTCAGGAACACATTTCTGCCCTGCCATGACACCACATGCTATGACATGGACCAGAGATGGTCTAACTGTTAGTGGATCAGTTGAAGAAAGAGAGTTAGCTGCAGCAGGGGAATCAGCCTCTGAGGGACAAGTGCCTTTTCGCTTCACAAAAGCCTCTTTCTTGTTACACAAAACGGACCTTTAGCAAGTCAATTTTTGCATACCAAAACCTCTGATCTGATCTAGGAGTTGTTTGAAGGAACCATTACCTAAGCAATTCTCAGCCACACAAGGCTTCCTGGTTTGCCAGCTTTGTCTCAGGCTAAGTCACGCGAAGGCTGGGAATCCTTCAGGAAGAGCAACTCAGGTAGCCATCACTGACTGTTTACAAAAGGCCACTTCAAAGCATGGGTGCCCTCACTCCAGAATTCACGCCAGACTCGATGTTGCATCTTCCACTACAGTCTGGCAGGTCTCAGTGTGCCCCAGAGACAGGCCTCTGACAGGACTTGAAAGGCATCTCACTGGTCTGTTGTAGGGTGAACTGCTGCAATCTGTAAAAGAGAAGTTGCAACGGGAGAATCCGGAGTTTAAGAACAGCCTGGGCTAAGGTAGCAGGACCCTGTCTCCGAAAAAGTCCATCAACGTGCCATACGTGGCCCAAATATGACCAGACTGGGCCACTGGTGTCACCCGGACTTATTTAAATTCCTTCCCTAAACAATACTCAGAAAAGATCTGTCACTTCTCAGTGGGACACCGGGTCCCACAATTTAGGCAAATCCCAAGCAGAAGCCAGATGTAACAAACAAGAGAAAATAGACAATCCAAATGCCTCCTCAAGCAGCACCTGACATGCCTCAAATATCAAGGTCACCAGCTCAGCCAAGGTGTGGCCATCATAGGGTCCCCAGTACAGCATGTATCAGATATGGATGGGACTCACATGTACAAGGAAATGGGACCTTAGAGCCGATGTGGCTACACAGAAGACACCACAGAGTTGTGCTCCAGACAAGCTACATGTCCAGAGGGAAAGTGGGTGACATCCACGTGTGACTGAGGCAGGGGCATAATTGTCATGGCCCAGGCTTCCTGCTCTTGGGGTACATGAGCAGCTGGAAGGAGCACAAGAATTTCAGAGGTGGGCAAGCAGGGTCGAACTGGAGCAGAGTTTAGGAAAGATGGGGTGGAAGGTTGAAATGAACACATGTCATAGCCCCACTACCCACAGGAAATTCTGGGAATTCTATCCGGCACCTCTTCATGCTCCATGCTGAGCCCTACCAGAGTTTCCACCCAACAACCTGGCTATACACCGATCCTAGTCTCAGTTACCACAACAAAAAAAAGTCATTCTCAACTTGAATCCAAAACTCCATATTAGCCTGGGTTCCCCTCTATCCCATCTTCCATAGAAAAAGCCTGAATCTGGAGGCTACAGACATTTGCCCATCGTCTCTCATAAGTCAATAGCATACATGGGACTGAAAAATCAATGGCCTGAGTTCTCCATTCAACTGCTTTGTATTCCCCAAGCAATAGCACTGGAAAGATTGTTCCTGTCCAGATTAGGCAGAGTTGCAGAAACTAAATGAAGAATTTGCCTTGTGAATCAGGCCAGAATAATTAAGTCAATCATGGGAATGCTGGGTGAAAGGCAAGTTCTCCCATAGTGTTGAACTTCTGGAACTCATTTCACTATGAAGAAAGATATGCCTTGAATGAACAGTGATGCAGAGGAGGGTAAATCTGTAAGAAAACAGATTCCTGGCAATGTGGTTTGAGAGATGAATCCATCTGTGCCTGTAGATCAGTCTCCATGGTCTCTACAGTCAACAGATTCCTCTGTCTCTGGACCACATGAAGTTGAGTTTCACAACTGAAAAAGAATTTGGCAGCCGGAGACAGCCAGGAACCTGCTTTGCAGGTGTCAGAGCCATGTTTTTTGTGGGACTCTGTGACTTCCCAAAATAGGAAAGGAAAGGGCAGAAGTAGGAGATCATGACACACTGAGAGGTCTTGGAAGAGATTTGTGAGCAAGACAGCAATGGATATAAAATGGCCAACCAATAGAAGGGGTGTAAGGATTTGATCCTTAATTACGTCATCAGCCTTCGCCGGCTTCCCAGCCTAAAAAGAGGGTGAGCCTTCTGTGGGCTCTCTCTCTGTCCCCTCTCCTCTCCGCTCCTTCCTCCCATTGGCTCCCCTCTCCCCCTCCCCCCTTTTGTGTCTCTCTGTCTCTGTTTCTCTCTCTCTCTCTCTCTCTCTCTCTCTCTCTCTCTCTCTCTCTCTCTCTCTCTCTCCCCTCCCCCCCAATAAAGCTTTAAAAGGTAACCATGGCTATGATTCTTTTAATCAGCACGCTGCTCCTACGGCATGGTCGCTGCGGGGGCGACCAGCCACGAGGGGCAGCGCCGCGGCATAACGACCAGCCAGGAGGGGCAATGCCGGGGCATAAAGACCAGCCAGGAGGGGCAACGCCGGGGCATAACTAACAAGGGGTAGAAAGATCAACCCAGCAGAACTGAGTGGTGCAGAAACAGCAGCCTAGATCTTCCACCAGCCACAAGCCTTCTCGTTATTCCAGGCCTAGGGATGGCTCTGCTGATGCCAGGCCTGGGCCCCAGCTGCTTCTGATGCCCACTTAGCCGCCTACCCCTGCCTTTAACATTCCTGCAAATGGCTGGAACAACTCCTTCTACAGGAGCCCTCTAAACACGTCCTAGAGACGGCACTTCTCCACTCAGCTCTGAGGGAAAATAGACAGAGCGTGAGTTTCCAAGGCTAAGGAAAGGGATAAGGACCTCCGGAGATGTCCCAGGCCTGAAGATCCAGGTGGGAACAACTTGATACTAGGGAAAGAGAGTAGCATGGGAGCTGGCGATGCCATGGAGAGAAGGGCACGGAGCTGAGAGAGAAGAGCAAGAAGAGAGACTGGGCTACTGCAGGGGCCACACAGGAGCGTGGGGATGGGGACCAGAATTCTTGGCATCCCCCACCCCACAGCCACACCAGCAGCAGCGTGCATAGATACCTGAGGCACTGAGGACAGATTTGGCAATGTCGGGCTGGCATAGATTGATAATGGAGGCCAAAGGGGTCATCCACATCAAAACGCCCTGGGGTAAGTTCCTACCAGTTTAGTCACTTTCTCCATGCCCTCTTCTGTTTGAGGAATCTGAAAAACAGGGAAGAACAGCTACCTCCCATTCACTTGATGGATCAACTTGGCTGAGCTAAGGGACGCTCAGGAAGCTGATACAATGTGACTTCTGGCTACATCTACGATCCAGAAGTTTCCAGAAGAAGTAGGCTGATTTTTCTTTGGGCTCACCAAAAAAAACCAAAAAAACAAACAAAAAAAAAAAAAAAAAAAAAACAGAGATCAGCCTATAGCTTGGCTTGTCCCACTAGCTCTTATAACTTAATTTAACCCATTTCTGTTCATCTTAGTTGCCACATGACTAGTGGCTTTTACCTCTCCGCCTGCATGTCTGTTCCCTCTGCCTCCACTGGAGACTTTGCCTTTCTCCTTCCCAGAGCTCTCTCTGTCCAGAAGTCCCTGCTATACCTCCTGCCTAGCTATTGGTCGTTTAGCTTTTTATTAAACCAATCAGAGGGAAGCATCTTCATACAGTGTAAAGTGTTGTGTGATATTTTGATTGCATTCTGATGCTCCAAAGACTTTTGATAAAGATTGTTTTGAAACAGAGGGTGGAGCTAGCTACTAGCTGACCAAAATTAACTGTAGAGGTTTTGAAAGACTGAGGACAGATAGACACAGGAAGTAGTAGGACAGGGCTCAGTGAGGATCTTCGCCCTTTTTGGATGGAGGAATGAGAGAGAGAGAGAGGAGGTCACTGGTCACTTCTCCACTTCTCTAATCATTCAGGTTCTTACCCTGGTATCTGACTCCTGAGTTTTTATTGATAAAGAATAATTAGATAGCTGCTTCATCTGGTGTCTGGGGCATGAAATCATGAGGTAGCTGCTCACCCCTGGCTTTGCCACCACCATGGCTGACGTTTCCTCCCTTGCCCCAAGCACTCTGAGTGAATCTGGGGTTTTCCTGTTGCAGCCTCTTTACAACACCCTCCAGCTGCTGCCTGCCCAAACTCCATATGTGCCTGGGCTCCAAGCACCCCAAGGTTAGCCTCACACCCCTGGCCGGCTCTTCCTTCGGGTGGCCCCAGAGTCCTCACTTCCCACCACACATGCTTCTTCCACGCGTTCCCCTGTATCCACTGTTTGAGTGGCTGGCTCCCTCTCCCCATGGGTTGTGAGCATCCCCTGAACCCTCTCCTTGGGCTGCTTCCACACCAGATCAGCTGCCTTGGACACCAGCTCTGGCTTTTATTGCTTCTGTGACCACCACCCACTCTCATCCCTCAGCCAGGCTGTGTATGGCCTGTGTTCTTTGTCCAGCCACGCTATGCAGTGACAGCCAGCCTCCAGCCTCACACTTCACTGTCATCATCAGTGGATCTGGTGACACACCTGGGAATTCTTAAGGTGGGGAATTAGTTTTATAAAAAATTTCCCCATGTTAAAAATGGGAAACAGTATAACAATGCAGAGAGTTAGGTCTCTGTATGGTTTCCACAATGAATGGTTTGAAAAAGGAACAATTAAGTGAAGGGATAATCACCTTACCTGGAATTGACATAATGTCAATTATAATAAATATCAGTTTGGCAATTATGTTTTATCCCTAAAAAAGTTGCTTGATATGGGTGCCAAATATGAAAATTTGACTGATAAGATACAATTCTTAGAAAAACCTTCTAATGAAACTAAGAAAAAGATTCACACATAAACAAGAGGAGTTTAGGGCAGAACCTACTGCACAATTTCAATATGAAACTGAAGAGGAACGGCCCAAGGTTATTAGAAAACCAACTTTAATTTATCTAGTTACCATTCAAAAATGACCACCAAATGATAGGCACCCCCAAGGCTATTCAAAAGTTAACTGGGTCCTATAGAAATGTTAGATTTAAAGAGATTTAAGGAAGCAATGGTATCATATGGCATGCATTCACCTTTTGTGAGGCAGATATTAAATTCATGGGCCATTCAGAATAGAATTATTCCATAAGATTGGAAAGATTTCATTACAGCCATATTGGAAGCTGGACCTCAGTTACAGTGGAAAATATGATGGAGAGATAAAGCCAGGGGAGGGCTCAAAAACAACTACATCACCAGAAAGCCCTCTCCAACACAGCTGGCAACTCCCAAATTGCCACACACCAGTCCTGGGGAGCAGACTCGGGTCACCAGGCTTGCCAGCAAAGGCCTTCACTCACTGAACAGTCTTTCCATGCCAATGCGCTCCTTCTTGTTAGCCACGGCCAAGCCGTTTTATAGACTCCTTCCATTTTAACTAAACGATGATGATTCGGGTTGTTTTGTTTTTTAAAGTTTGCCCTTCTCACCTAATGAGTTCTCAGCAATGGCTGGCCATGACAGATTCTTATTGATTGCCTGGCATTCTTTTTTTTAAACATGTTGATGAACTTTCATCTTTAATAAATAGTAAAATTGGGGGTGGGGAGATGTCTCAGTCAGTGAAGGGACTGCAGCATAAGTGTGAGAAACTGAGTTCAGTTCCCAGGACCAATGTTTAAAATGCACTAAAGCCATCGGAAAACACGATTTATTTATTTATTTATTTATTTATTTATTTATTTATTTATTTATTTCGAGACAGGGTTTCTCTGCGTAACAGCTCTAGCTGTTCTGGAACTTGCTCTGTAGACAAGGTTGGTCTGGAACTCACAGATGGCCTGCCTCTGTCTTCCAAGTGCTAGGATTAAAGATGTGTGCCACCACCACCCGGCAAAAAACACAGATATTTACATTATTATCATAACAGTTGCAAAATTATAGTTATGAAGCAGCAGCAAAAATAGTTTTTTGCTTGGGGGGTCACCACAACATGAGGAACTGTATCAAAGGGTCGCAGCTTTAGGAAGGTTGAGAACCACTAATCTAAGGGGAGGTGAAACATTTCATGCTGAAAGGAATAAACAATTTAGTAGCTTTGGCAAGTCACTGAAACTGACCAGATTCACTAGACCCCCTCGGTCCTCAAGCGTATCTAAAGCAGTAAGGCCTGCTGGGAGGCCCGCTGAGCTGCCTGGAGGAGCAGAGAGAGGCTGAGCTGTCAGAAAGAGGCTCAGAGCAGCGGAACTACCTGGAAAGGACATGCTCCACCCTGCAGGCTGTGCAGTGTGCTCCAGGGTCCCAGCTTTGTGAGCTCTCACACACGAGGGGGTGGGCTTTGGTGAGGCAAATGTCTTTGAGTCATTTCTGGTCCTGTAAATAACCCCTCCGCCATACTCCTGTAAGCAACTAATAAAGCCCATTGGTTCACCAAGTTAGACTTGGGTAGCATCATTGCTTTGGTCTGCCATGGGTTCCCTGTCTGCCTTGTTCACATCTTTCCAGATAGTGTCACACAGCATTGACTACAGACCAAAGCAGCAATTCACCAAAGTCCGACTGGGCAAATCGATGAGTTTTGACGGAGGTTTCTAACATGGGGATGGGTGAGGGGTTCCGCACAGGAGCAGGGATGACTCAAGAGCCGCTGCATCGCCGGAACAGTCCACCACCACAAGGGTGACGACAGCTCAGGAAATCTGCAGCTCTGGAGCGCCCTGAGTCTCTCCCCGACAGTTGTTCCTTCTGCAAAACTGGAGCGGGGGCTTCAAGAATCCGGCTAGCTGCAGAAGACGTCTGTCTGTCTACTGAGTCTCGTGAGCCTTCCCCGCCCTCCTGGGCGGAATGTTTCAAATTTGAGGAAACCACAGGGCGTCAGGCTCTGCCGAACTTCCACAAGAAGTGGGTGAGGCAAGTCAGTGACCCTGACGGTGGCAGGATGTTAGGGACCACCCCTCTCGTTCCCAGCTTCCATCTACCTAGCCTCACTGCCGCCTCTGTCCTGTCATCACGGACATCAAGAGTCAGGCCTTAGAGCCTTCAGGAAAGGGGTATGTGCCCTTCCCAGAATTCCCACAACAAATCACTAGCTTGCTGCCTACACAGAACCCAGGAAACTCGTCTTTTCAAGAGCCTGCTGTTCCCAATTTGTCCTGCAGAGGGAGCACTCTCCATGGTCAGGACCCCACTGCATCCAGCCTGAACACAGGCCTGTGTTTTTAAGAATTTCACAGGCACCTGTAGCAGTCTGTGGAACGCAAAGACCCACACCTTCCCAGCCTCTACATCCATACATCGCCACGATCCTGGGCAAAAACAAAGCCTGTTCGGAGAAGGAAATGAGACATTTAGTACCCCAGGTAACAACGACTTTATGAAGACATTTGCTCCGTCGTGAAGCAAGGACAGATGAGAGAGCAAGTCCAAAGGACAGGGTTTTGTGATTAAAGACATGCCATCGTTTGTACTCTGATGGTAATGATACCTGGTCAGTACACAAACACCAAACCCATTTGTATCTCTAGCATTCGGCAAACTGAACATTGGACCAAACGTACATTGACCTTATTTTTTATGGCCTATAGGCTAAAAGTGGTTTTTAAATTTAAAACAGGTTTGAAAAAGAGGGCAGTAACAAACAGGTACAGTGAGATGAGGATGAAATGCCAGACTGCAGCATGCAAGGTCTAAAATATTCACTGGACAGCCCTTTAAAGAAAACAATATTTCAGTCCAAGCAATAAACAACTAGGAAAAAAACGCTTCGAATAATCTTTGTTTGTTTGTTTGCTTGTTTTGAGACAGAGTTTCTCTGTGTAGCCCTGGCTGTTCTGGAACTTGCTCTGTAGACCAGGCTGGCCTCGAACTCACAGAGATCCGCCTGCCTCTGCCTCCCCAGTGCTGCAGTTAAAGGTGTGTGCCACCACTGCCTGGCTTTCAATAATCATTTTTTAAAGATTTATTTATTTATTATGTATACAGAAGAGGGTACCAGATCTCATTACAGATGGTTGTGAGCCACCATGTGGTTGCTGGGAATTGAACTCAGGACCTCTGGAAGAGCAGTCGGTGCTCTTAACCTCTGAGCCATCTCTCCAGCCCTCAATAATCATTTTTAAATGATATACACCATATAAAGTCCACTTGGGAGCATTTTAGGTTCCCACAGCAGGCCCCACAGTGGTAATGCTGATGGTCGTGACCCGAAGCCCACCTGAGCAGGGGGGTTTGTTAGAAACCTAAAGCATTTCTGGGGAGCCCTTAACAGCTGCCTGAATGTGCCCGACCACAACCGTCAGCACCTTCTCTGTCTGAAACAGTCCCCAAACTAACCACCTGACGGTTCCGACGTCTGAGCAGCCTCCCGCTGCTAGATGCCCAGATACAACTCAGCAAGCTTTTGCAGCTGGGTGCTGTCCTCCGCTCTCCAAAGCAGCCTGGCAGTTTTGTATTATTAAACTGCTTCCTCTCTCCAGGGAGTTGCAGTGTTGGGTGGTCCGATGCTGCACTTACTTACACCGCACACCTATGCTGAAAACTTCAAGACACTGCTGAAAAAAATCTGAGAGAATCAAAATAAATGAAGAGGTATACAATGTTTATGTCCACATGTCTCAATAATGTTGGATTCTCTTCAAATCACCTGTCAGCTTAAAGAAATCTCAGTCAAAATCCCAGAACTCATCATAGAAACAGACACATAGAAACCTCTATGAAAATACAAACAGCATAAAAGAGCCGAAGATACTAAAACTTAAGAATATAGTTAGCCAGGTGGTGGTGGTACACACCTTTAATCCCAGCACTTCGGAGGCAGAGGCAGGTGGATCTCTCTGAGTTTGAGGCCAGCCTGGTCTACAGAGTGAGTTCCAGAACAGCCAGGGCTACAGAGCAACCCTGTCTCAAAAAAAAATATATAGTTGAAGGATTCCTGTTGTCTCTTTCAAAACATACTACTGTAAAAACCTATGGTAACCATGCAAGTATATTGACAACAACAAAAAAAAAATCACACAATTAAAGTAACTGAAATAGTCCACACTAGTGTTTACCAAAATAGCCACTGTGAATCCTCACACCCAGACAAGGTAACATCCACAACATTTCCAAGGGCATCAAACCAAAGTTCATCTGTCCTCTCTATTTCCTTCCAAGTCTAAGACCTATGGGTAGTGTGTAATGCTCCCCTCAGTCTGCAAACTAAAGCCAAGGGTCATTATCACCCCAACACATTCAAAGATGGAGTCTTCAGTGGCTGTCATGCCCATTTAAAATTTCACACACCTGTGAAGAGGTGGCCTGGAAGGAGGAAAGGTACGTGCACACCACTCGCCCGCCCATTCCCCAGCCTCCCTCTTACCCAGAGACAATCAGGAGCAGCAGGGAGTCAAGTCAAGCAAGAGCTCATTTATTGACAGGCAGTAAGCCTCTTTTATAGCAAAAAAAACCCCTCAGAACCCTAGGAGGAGGTGAAGGAACAGACCAATAATTTTAAAGGTCACCCTATTTACAAATTATTTATGCACTGACATCATCTCCTGGTCTTAGTATCTTATCTCAGCACAAACAACTTGTGCTAACTTCCTTCCTCATCATTTGTCTCTAATTTCCATACAAGCAACCCAAGCTAACTGTTGTGCCCAGATCATAACCCCCAGAGAGACCACCAAGGACGAGCATACCAGAATGCAAAAGCAAGGTTTATCTGTTACAAGTCATGACAGGGAACTCATCTCAAGCCATCTCAAGTAAGGCAGGGAAGAGTTACTCTTTCTTGGGGAAGTTAGTTTTTATAGGCAAAATCCATAAAATTTCTTAGAGGGGAGGGGGTTTAGTACGGGTCCATCCTTGATTGGTCCAGTTTTTCCCGGGCCTGGACTTTATCTTATTCTAGCTTATCTGTTTGTCCTGTCAGGAGTTTTACAACTCCTCTCCGGGGTCTGGTCATGTTATCTCCCGAGAGGGGCACCTCATGGTTAATTGGTTACCATCAGACATCCTGACTCTGTTCTTTTGTTCCTGGGGCTGGCGCCATCATTTCTGGGGACTTGAAACTGACCTGGGTCTATCTATATTGAGATATCTTTGTCTAAGGCCCCCTTTTCGAGACAATAGAGTGAGGGTCTTGTGCCTAGATCACGTCCCCAAAGCCACCACTGGAGACTTTAGGTACAGAATGCAAAAGTAAGGTGTTTTCTAAGTTTACAAGCCTCCAGGGAGGCTCTTCCAAATCTCTCACTCACAGCAGGGAGGTTGGAAGCAGTGTTCCCCTTTCTTTGTGAGGCTAGTTCTTTTTTTTTTTTTTTTTTTTTGGTTTTTCGAGACAGGGTTTCTCTGCGTAGCTTTGCGTCTTTCCTGGAGCTCACTTGGTAGCCCAGGCTGGCCTCGAACTCACAGAGATCCGCCTGGCTCTGCCTCCCGAGTGCTGGGATTAAAGGCGTGCACCACCACCGCCCGGCGTGAGGCTAGTTCTTAAAGGCACAGACCGTATAATTTATTTTAACCCGCCTCCCTTTTTAGTCTTTTGGTCAAATATCCTGACTGTTTTCCAAAGTCCCTGTAGCAGATACAGCCACCTGGGGAAAAGGGGTCTAAGTTCTTATCTACACTTCAGAATCCTGATTTAAGCTTCTCTTTGTCTGTAGGGGATAGAGTGGGGGGTTTTACTGAGGTATCACACTAACTTCCTCTCAGCCATCCTTTGCATCTACTCTCTGCTTAAACAGCTTAAACTAACTTCCTCTGGCACCATTTGTATCTACTCTCTGTGTAAACAGCTTAAGCTCTATTTGTCAAACTTTCTCCCAGCACCCTCTTTGCAGCCCATGTATGCCCCACAACAAGGAGCTAGAGAGATGCTCAGTGGCTAAAAACACGCTGCTCTTGCAGAGGACTGGGTTCCATTCCCAGCATCTACATGGTGACTAAGCATCTGTAGCTCCAGTTCCATGGCGTCTGATACCCTCTTTTGAGCTCCACAGGCACACATGTGATACATAGACATACATGTAGGTAAAACAACCATACATATAAAGTAAAAATAATCCTTAAAGTTTTTATTTAAAATTATACATGAGACCTGATGATTCAGACAGGGATGAGCTAATGTGAGAAATCCATGGGAGTCTGCTTAAGGAGTATTAGAATATAAATTGAGGAAATACACTCATGAATACAGAACCAAGTAGACAGCTGAAGTCATCCTCTGATCTGACTGGGAGTGAATCCATCTGGCAGGTCGATCACATCAGGAAGCAGGGAGCAGGGACCTCATGACCCTTCTCCCTTTCCTTTTAAGAGGTCACATACAATGGCAAGAAGCACTGCCTCCTTCGGGCCATATAGCCCAAGGTCATGGGTGGAGCAAATACCACTACATTTCCTCTTTTAATCTAAATAAGTTCTAAACGTAATGTAAACCATATACAATAAGAATGATTATCAAGTACTGTCCAGGAAAAACAAAGGATAATGACATAAACAAAAATGGAACTACAAGCAACAAGAACAACATCAAATAAGAAACACATGCTAAATGTCCAGAAATGTTCAGATCATAGGTAAATAGCAAATTATCAAGATTACTCCAATAGCTGTCCTATCCTGAAGAATCTAACTTTAGTATCTAAATGTTCTTAGCTAAGATATAAGAGGATTATAACTGTAACTATCTAGTCTTCAACCCCATCAAAGACCTGAGAAGTAAAATAATATTACCCAAGTAAACAGGAAGTATAAGCAAGCAATTTCTAAAAATTGTAAAAATTGACAGAGACAGCTGGCAGCCTGGACAGTCAACTAATGTTTCTCAGCACCATTGGGACATCCATTTTGGCAACAGGCCTAGAATATCTGACAGATCATTTTCAGAAGCAGGAATTTTGAAAGACCACCTTACCTTGTCTTGGCAAGGTTCAGCAGTCGCTTTTCCTTGTGTCCTGCTCATCCGGAAAGGACAGTGTGGGTTATTTATTTGTGGTGCTATTTACCAGGCAGGAGAAAACATGAAGTACAACAAAACCCACTACAAGAGTTTTATTAGGGGAGGGAAAGGAGGAACATGCAATAGGCATACTGGAAACAAATGGTGTGGAAGAGAGAGCAGGAGAACAGGTGGAATCTGATTTTACAGGTCTCCCCATGCATGCGCACATGAGCTTACATAGATTATGTGATCATGCTCTGCTCAAATTACATGACCACAAGGTAAACGGATTACATAGGACGTAAGGCCCTCAGGTGACTAAGCATTTTGCCTGACTGCTGGAAGAGCGCATACACAGTCATGTAACTAGGAAGTGTCTACAAATTATAACATTCCACTCTTTTTGTTATTATAAAAATAAGGGGGTTAGGAGTGGCAGGTGAACAGGAATGGGGATGCCATGTCTCCCGGAACTGCTTGCAGCTGACTTGGTGGGCATCTGTTAATTTTTGGGGGTAGGAAAAGGGGCTTTTCTTGAGGTAGCCAGGCGTTTTGAGGTAACTGTATTGTCTTTGCCGCTGCTTTTAGCCCCGTGGAATCGTCCATGGCCGCTTGGATCTGCAAGGTGCTGGCAAGGCAGAAGAGGAAGTCTAAAAAAAAATTTTACCTTGGGAGGAAAGAGGAGATGAGATGAGGGGTGAGGGGTCCCCAGGGTGAGGGGGGCTGTCCCAGGACCAGGAAGGTTGGAATGACACTTATCTGAAGTGGATCTGACCTGTCTGCTCTGGAGCTCGGAAGAATTTTTAAGTTTACAAAGGAGACAAATTTAAAGCATATTAAGAAGCAACCAAAGGGAATTTAAAATCTTGAGCTGGTAGCCATGATATTATAGTGTTTAGTACTCTGCTATCAGAATTCTATTTATTAGTGTTAGCAAAAGAGAGAGGCAGGGGAGAGAGAGAGAAATCTGGAACATGCTTTTTTTAAAATTGTTATCAATTAGGCTTTTTATCTTCATCTGAGACAAACCTTAAGGCACCTGTTACCTTTTATTATTTCAGCATCAGGAGACACAGGTGATTAAGTGCTGAGGGCATTTAAGAGAAATGAAATGTTATATTAAAGCCTGTTTTTTGCAGAGTCCAGACCCTTTTGAGTCAGGGGGTGTGAATATCTCTTTTTCTTACCTCCTGGGTGTATTTGATGGTCCTTGCACCTCCGGGTCTATGGCTGATGGTGGTCTTCCTGTAACAGTTAGCTGAGTAGTTCATTAATTAGAAATTTGAATATGTTACTAGAGACACAGAGGGAAACCGATGAAGCAGAATGTGGTTGGTAGAGACAGGAGAACTTGGAGGGGGAATCAGAAAGAAACAACACATGGGGTCCCAATCCAGTGGGATTGAGTACGGTTGTGGGATGAAACATCATTCTTCTGGAATTTGAGACAAGGCAGTTGATCCTGGTGTCCTCTGGAACTTAAGAGAGCAGGGCCCTGTTTTCATCATCGTGTATGAGGAAGAAATCCCTTGGGTTGGTGCCACACCAACTCCAGTGTCGTCCGTGTGACATGAACAATTATGTCAATAATAGCGGACGGGAGATACATGTCCCACGGGACTAAGCTCCCTGGAGGTCCCTGGCAGAGTGCCCGTGTTATGCCTCCTTCTCGAAGAAGACGTGCTTCACAGATCATGAGCTCTCTGGGCTATGGGTTCTGTATAACTGCTTTTGATTAGAACTGATAATGTTCTAATTAATCTATAAAGCACAGCCAAAATTAATAAATGCTTGCATTGTGAACTATGGAGGAAAGGGGAAGCTGGACATGGATCTTAATCAAATATAGCAGAATGAGCTATTCCTTAAAGACCCCAAGCTGCTAGATAAAGTATAATAATTGAGGCACTTCTAGGGAATGAACACTCACCCACTAGGAATCCTTTAGGAATCCCAACTAAAGTGATTTATGGCAGAAGACGTTATTTCATAAGAGACAGGTGCTGGGCCTCTCCATTGAGGAAGTTCAGCATAGAAAACTTAAGGACTACAGCAGAACCCTTTCCCCTTACAGGCGAAAAAGTACAAGAGTCCATATTCCAACAGATAAAAAGGTCTTATATTAAAAGAGATATGTGGTAAAAGAACTAAAGAAAGACTTAGAGAGGGTCTGCAGCATCCACATTGGCTAAGCAGGTCATGAGAACCAGAAAAGTAGAAATGTAAACGGCTGAGACAAGATGAAGGACACAGCTGCAACCACAAAGAAGCCTACACAAGTCCAGGGACTGCACTAAGTTTAGAAAATACAGACTGCTCTTTGGGTCATAAAGTTCTTGTGGGTGAAGGGATATGTCTAGCGCCGATTAATAATTGTGTGCTTGCTGTTTTTTAAAGCTGATGTAATTGAATTATTGCCAAGCTCTTGTTGTTCCTTGTATGACTTGACTTTTTTTTCTTTTCTGTATATAAACTACTGATTTTCAGAAATAAAATTGCAGCAGATTCAAACCACTTCTGAGTGTGTTGTCTGTCTGTCATTCGCCAAATCCTTGCCTTCCTGACTACCCAAGCCCTGGTTCTCCTACGATCATGGTACCCCCGATAGGCCAGTCCGTGGCAGGTTAGGGATGGGGTAAAAGGCTTCAGGTGAGACAGATGAATCCAGTGGGGAAAGCCCTTGAGCTTAGCAGCTGTGGGGATTACAAGAATTACCTTGAAGGGTCTCTGACATTTAGGGGGGAGGGGGGAGGGGCGCTGGTCTGGAGGGGAAAGAAGGACCTGATCCCCAATGTGGATTGGGGGTGGGCAGGGGTTGTCATATGGCCGGGGTAAGGAATGGTCAGTGACATTCCATAGGAGAGAATGGAGGTGACAGAGTAGGTGAGCAGATGGTCAGGGAGGGGTGAAGGTTTGGATAGGAGGCCTGGAGTTAGAGCCGGCCTCCCATACATGAGTTTGAATGGCACAATTGAAAGGTGTTGCTTGGGAAGGGCCCGGAGCCTGAAAAGAGCCAGAGGCAATAATTTTACCCAGTCAAGGTGAAGTTCCTGTGACATCTTAATAAGAATTTTTTAAATAGCGAGCAGTTGGTACGTTCTACCTTCCCTGAGGACTGAGGATGGTAAGATATATGGAAATGCCAAGGAACGTTAAGAACTTTAGATAGGCTCTGGGAAATCTGGGAGGTGAACTCCAGGCCATTAACAGACTGAAGAGAGTAAGGAATCCCAAATCAGGAAATGATTTCCCAGAGGAGGAGGTCAGTGACTGTCTAAGCCTGCTTATTAGAATCCAGAAACGCCTCCACCGAGCTTGAAAAAGAGTCCATGATTTTGAGAAGACACTTAATTTGTCTGACACTGAGCATAGGAGTAAAATCGAGCTGCCAGTCAGTCCCCAGGAGGGAGCCTCTGCCTGGTGGGTTGGAAAAGGTTGGCTTTGATATTTAGACTTTTGGCAGATCTCACAAGAGGCAGTAATAGTTCTTAAGAACTGTAAGTCCTCAGATGTGGGCTGTAGGTGGGCTTTGATGAACTGGGACAGGGCCTGACTATTACGGTGAAAGAGTTGATGTAGACAGAACAGAATTTGCCTAGTGTCAGGGGCTGACTGTGAGGATGTAGGTTGTACTGTATGAATCCCTGTGGTGGGTGGGGGAAGTCTGGGCCCTGGAAGGCTGCTATCCTAGCTGCCTGGTTGGCCAGATTATTTCCCTTAGAGATGGTGGAGCTGTCGGTCTGATGAGACCAGCAGTGAATAATTCCGATAGCATTGGTAAGACTTTTACCATGGCTATTATTTGGCCTGAGTTAGATATGAATCCTCCTTTTGCTGTAAGAAGCCCACGCTCTGTCCAGATAGCAGTGTGGGACAGGAGGATATTAAAAGCATATTTGGAGTCTGTATAAACATTTAGGGATTGCCCCTGTGCCAATTGGAAGGCACGGGTGAGAGCTATCAGCTCAGCCTGTTGGTTAGTGGTGTGTGTGGGTAATGCCTGTGCTTCTACCACCCCAGTATCCTACACTATGGCATAGCCTGCTTTATGGGTCCCCTCATGTAAAAAGGAGCCACCATCTGTGTACCAGGTATAAATGGCCTGAGGCAACGTGCCCTCTGTATGTGTGAAGGATGGGGCAATAGTTCCTCTAGGGTTTCAGTGCAGGAATGAGATGGAGAATAGTCAGCATTAGGTTGAGGAAGGAGGCTTGAAATATTAAGGGGTGGGCAAGTCTGGAAAGTAAGTGTTGCATCTTCCAGTAATGCCACTTAGAGAGAAAGAACTGGAGAAGGAGGTAAAGTTTGTAAGCCTTTGTAAGTTAAGAGATGGGTCAGGCTGTGGAGGGAGAAGATAGTGGTGGGTAACCCAACGGTTAGCTTCTTTGATGGTCAGGCTGTGGAGGGAGAAGATAGTGGTGGGTGACTTCTTTGATTCATGAATAAGGAGCTCAGCAGCTGCTAAGGCACGGATGCAAGGTGCCCAGCCCTGAGTGGCGAAGTCTAGTTTCTTTGACAGATAGGCTACAGGTGCAAAGGAGGGTCCCAGCTGGTGCCCTAGGGCTCCAAGGGCAAATCCCTCTCTTTCTGTTACATAGAGGGAGAAGGGACGAGTTAGGTCTGGGAGGTGCAGCGCTGGGGCCTGGAGCAGAGCCTGTTGGAGCTTCTGGAATGGTTTAGTAACGGGGTGAACGAGGGGTTCATGTGGGGAGCCCAGAACTGCCTCATATAAGGGGCGAGCAATGAGAGAAAAGATGGAACCCAGGACTGTAAGAAGCCAGCTATTCCCAGAAAAGGATAGAATCTCCTGTTTAGTGGAGGGGACTGCAAGAGACTGGATTGGATGCTTTCTATCTACAGTGATACCCTTGTGGGTTGGGGTAATGGTTAGACCCAAATAGGTGACCTGGGGAGTGGACAGCTGAACCTTGGAAGATGCCTATATCCCCTATAACCCCTGGATAAGAAGTTTAGGAGAGCAGAGGTGTTAGTTTGGCTAACTTGTAATGATGGGCTACAGAGTAGAATATCATCTACACATTGTATGAGTTTAGAGCCAGGGAGGGTCAAAGAGAGCAAGTCAGAGGGTAGAGCCTGACCAAATAGGTGTGAGCTGTCCCTGAATCCCTGTGGCTAAACAGTCCAGGTCAGCTGCATAGACAGGAGAGTGTCAGGGTCAGTCCAGGTGAAGGCAAAGATATTTTGAGACTGAGGGCTGAGAGAAATAGAAAAGAAAGCATCCTTGAGGTCTAGAACTGAGAAATGGAATGTTCCTGAAGGGATAGTGGGAAGAAGTGTGTGAGGGTTAGGCACCACAGGATGGAGGGGGAACACTGCAGAATTAGTGAGCTGGAGGTCTTGAACCAGGCAGTAGGCTTCATTAGACTTCTTAACTGCAAGAATGGGGGTGTTAAAAGGAGAAGACATTGGGTGAAGTTGCTTTGTTCTGAGAAGGTCAGAGAGGATAGGCTTAAGTCCCCTATGCCTCCGGAGTGAAAGAGGGTACTGAGCTTGGGTGATGTACCAGGGAGGGTCCTGTAACTGGATAACAATAGGGGAATGGTGCCTAGCAACAGAAGGGTTTTGAGAGTTCCAGACTTGGGGGTCCACCTGAGAGGCTGGCAAGGGAAATGACGTGTTAGAGCTAGTAGGCTGGGTGGCTAGGAGGAGGAGGAGAGGAGCTGCTGGAGAGTCTGGGGTCAGGTGAATGGGGGAAGCAAATGAAATAGAAGCTCCTACCTTAGCTTAAAAAATTTTCTTCCCATTAGGGGCACAGGGCAGGTTGGTATGGCCAAAAATATGTGGGTAAGAGGGATACCTCTGAAAATACAACTAAGTGGTGGGGTCTGATGAGGTAGGTAAGGACTACCCTCCCTTACCCTGACAATAGGGAGATGAAGAGGAGAAGTGGGACCCCAAAACTCCCTCAGGACTGAGTAAGTGGCCACAGTGTCCAAAAGGAAGGAAATGGATCACACTGATACTGTAATGGCTACCCCAGGTTCCCCGTGGGAGATGACTGTTGTTGAGTCAGAACATGGGCATTTCAATCATCCATTGCCAAGATCGGCTGGAGGGTGGTCTGCATTTGATGTCCCCATGCCACGAGGTGCACAAGGTCAGTCAACTGACCAGTGTCCCTGTTGGTGGCACTTTGGACAAGGCCCAGGTGGCCCATGTGGGACAGAGCAGGTACAAGCCCAATGGCCTTCTCAACCACATTTAAAACCGAGACCTGGGGGCCTTCAGGCAGCTGGTCAGATGGCCTGTGCCAGCATTTGGCAGTCTTGTTTAAAGGATTTCTCATCTCTCCCATGGTGCGCCTTAAAAGCCAGCACTAAGACTTCTGCATGTGGGGTCAGAGGCCCTCTCTCCAGATGCTTAAGTTTGGCCCTAATGTCGGGGCAACTCTGAGAGATGAAGTGGGTCATAAGGAGCCTTTTGCCCTCTGGGCTCTCAGGATCTAGATTAGTATATTGTAAGACAGTCTTTGTAAGTCGTTTTAGAAATAGAGACAGATTCTCTTCCTCATCCTGACTTATGTTCTTTAGCTTTTCATAGTTTACTGGTTTGAGGGCAACCTTACAAAGACCTGCGAGAAGGCAGGTCATAAAGCAATCCCTATCTAGAGAGCCACCTGGGGTATTATAATCCCACCGTGGGTCCCGATCAGGAACTGCTTCTGCTCTGGGAGGATGGGCTGCATTAGTCTGGTGGACCTCATCTGCATGTATTCTAGCCTGTTCCCAAACCCATCTGAGCTCCTCAGGAAGTAGGCGACTAGCAAGGATCATGTATATATCATGAAAGGTGAAACGATAGGCTTGAGTAATATATTGGAATTGTTTAATAAAGGAAATAGAACTAGACATATAAGAACCCAGTTTTTTCTCTATCCGAGAAAGTTCTGCCTGTGAGAAAAGGACATGTACGTTAACCAGTCTATCCATCCTGCTACCTCTTGCAAAGGGAGAATGGCTGTCAGGTTGAACTGACTGGGGTGGAGTTCCTTAGCAGCTCGAGAATGTGAGCAGGATGAGTAAAAGTAGGAGCCAAAGTCGAGCTGTTGGAGTGGCCTGATATTGGAGAGGAAGAAGAGGCTGAGAGGAGGAAGGAGCTGGAGGTCGGACAGGCGGCGTTCATTAGCTGGGTCTAGAGCAGTAGTGCAGGCTTCCTCTGGTTCGGGTGGCACAGCTAGGAGCACGTGGGCAGGTGAACAGGAATCAAGGAGAGAGGGTTTGGAGCTGAGATGGAAAAGGCTGGGATATGAGGTAACTTGCTATTTGCCTGTTTGCGGACAGAAGTTAGATAATTCCCGTAAAATACCGGGGTCCACTGAGCCATAAGGTGGCCATTTTTTATTGTTATCTAAGGGATACTTGGGCCATTTTTTAGTGCAGAGGCAGATAGTCTTAGAAGTCTTTAAGTAAGGCATTAAGCTGAGAGGTTTGAGGGTTTCCAAAGGCATCCCAGAGGAGATGTGGGGCTAATGAGATGGGAAGCCTTGTTCCCCATGGCTGCAGCAGAGAGAAAAATAAAATAAAATAAAATGAAATAAAATAAAATAAAGAAGATCCAGTGGCTAAATATCTCAGGCGTCCTTGAGATCAAGCGAAGACTGATGAGTGGCACGAGTCGTCAGTGCTCCGTGGAGCAAAGGAGTAAGGGCCGGGGCAATGTAGCCTGAGGACCAGGGTCCGACAGACGAGAAACGAACAAGAACAATATCTCAGACCACAGTTGTGGGGAATGGCTGAGGGTGTGGCCAGCGGTGGGAGCTGACAGTAGCTGATAAAGATCGTGGACAGGGGTACCCCTAGTCCCAAAGACACCAGAAGGATGCTGGATGATCGACAGTTGTTCCCACGGGTCCAGGGAACCGTTTACACTGGCTGGTGAAGGGAAAACTCACCAATCGAAGCAGCCAGTGTTGCGCTGAGCGATCCAGCGGCCAGGCAGATGGAAAATGGGAGGTTGCAGATGAGCCAACCTCCGTTCAGGATCTCGGCGCATACATCAGCAGTCGAGGCAAGGGCAGTTCTTTGCCCAGCAGGCCATTTTGTACCAAGAAGAAGACAAACTTCCAAATTGAGTGTCTTAGAAGACCAACATTCTCTGGGGATCAGATCAGTGCTGCCAGGAGCAATCATGTCTCATGTCAACAGAATTCTAAGTTATCAAAACATTTAAATGCCATATTCTCTAGGTCTATGAAGTGTTTGAAGATTACCTATCCATCTGACATAAGTTTATGTAACTCTGGAAAACCTAACTAACATAACTATGGATATGACACTCATGGGTGACTATTAATCTGTAAGTCTTCTCTACCAAAATAATCTAAGGACTAAGGATTCACATTAACAGGGTAAGCAATCTGTAAACAGACATGCAATATAAGGACAATGACCTCAAAATTGTGACAATATACAAAATATCTTAAACACAGGTAGAAGTGTATAGTGCAATACAATAACAATAGCCTAAACATGTCTCAATATACAAAATATCCTAAACAGAGGTAAGACATACATACAGTATGATAAATATAATTTTACATTTGTATCAATATATGAAATATATGAACATGTGTGCAATATGACAATTATTGTTTTGAATTTGTATCAATATACAAATTATCTTAAATAGGGGTAGAAAAATAATTTACATTTGTATCAATATACAAGAATCCATATCAATGCAAATTATCTAAGGCTGATAGTTTGCTAAATTAGTTTACTAGTAGATACAATAATCTACCTTAACATCCTATACCTATCCATTCTCCTTTCTTCTTTTCCAAAAAAGAATCCTGAGTCTAAGTTTTATTGTCCTCTCCCCCACATACACTATAACAACTTATCCATAACCCTGAGAAAATGAAAACTTTTGGGAGAGGGGGCATTGTTTTCTTAAAATTGTTTCCTGCTGTTTAGGGGGCGATGGTATCTCTGTGGAGTCCTGCAAGAAAGTCAAATGAGGCCAGGCGGTGGTGGCGCACGCCTTTAATCCCAGCACTCGGGAGGCAGAGGCAGGTGAATCTCTGTGAGTTCGAGGCCAGCCTGGTCTACAGAGCGAGATCCAGGAAAGGCGCAAAGCTACACAGGGAAACCCTGTCTCGAAAAATAAAAAAAAGAAAGAAAGAAAGAAAAGAAAAGAAAAAAGGAAAAAAGAAAGAAAGCCAAATGGTTAAGTCTCAATAGGACTAGTTACAATGTTTGTAGCCAGTCTCAGAATAATGGGTAAGGTTATCCGAGGTTCTGGTTAGAAATGTAATATGATGGACCATCTCATCTTGGAACTGTCCTGAAGAGTTTGCAGTCCAAAGTTGATCACTGAGTAGTGTTTCTTGGTTCAATGGCATCGTGATGGATTGGGTAGAGTCATTGTTGCGGGGTTACATCTTCCTTCTGGAGACTTCAGAGATTGCTATTGGAAAGATTTATTTTTCACGGCTGAAAACTTGAACATTATTAATATCAAAATGGGAAGTTTGAATCTTAAGATGACAAGACATGTGAGAAAGGATTCTGAGAAATCAAGAATAAGCATGGAGAGAAATAGAATCTTGACAACAATGGTCCCTAGATTACTGGCTTTCTTCTGTCCCACACCAGGCAGCTCTTGTGATATATGAATGATATGATACCAATTACTATGCTAATCACTATTATGGTGACAATTGTATATGTCCCAGGAAGGTCATATATGTCTTGTAAAATTTCTTCCATAGTATAAACAAAGAAGTTTTAAAATTCCTGAGTGGTTATAATATCAGCCATTGTATGAGACTTAAAATTTTTAAACAAAATTTTTATTTATTTATTCATTTATTTATTTATAGCAGTTTAAGGGGTAAAGTTATCAAGTAATTTGCCTCAAATAAGATCCTCAAGAGATTGTTCTAAGTATCCAGCTGTTCCAGATGTAATTGACCAGGTTGAGCAAATGGCTGGTTCGTTGGATGATTTTTGGATGAAGTATCAATGTTTTGCCAGTAGGTGTCGCAGGTGCAGTGCCAAAACAGGTCTGGTGTGAACTGACTCTGCTCCCTGAACGGGCTCCTGGGAATCCAATACTAACCCAGGCAGCCCCTACCCATGAGTACTGGGCAGAGCTGTAATACACCCAACAATGAGGTTACACCCAACAATGGCAGCGGCTGTGCACGGAATGGCGATGGCCGCAGCGGCGATAGGAGTTTCAAAAGATGGAATTTGCAGCAGCTATACCAAACAATTTTAAAAGTAAAGGAACAGCCTGCTGGCCGTCTCTTCGGGGCTGGGACCCGATCCAGCCACTACAAGCACAGGACTAGAAAGGCGCCTAGCGCAGGCACCTTTCTCTCTGTCACGGTGCTCTATCCGCCACTGAATGCGCATGTTTCTGGCAGTGGTTACAGGAACCGCGGCTGCGTGAGCCGCCTGGGCTACTGGCTCCCCACACGGCCGCTGCATGCCGGCAGTCCCCTGAGCAGGGGTCAGGCAGCTCCTGCGGGCTTTAGGCTGTGTGTGGGCTCTGTAGTGCAGAGAAACTCACCAGCAGCCACCTGTGGGATTGGGATTTGGTCACGTGAGTAGCCCCAGTAAATGCACATGGGGCTCGGATCCACGTGGTTGGGCACTGGATAATGGGAGAAATCCATGGGAGTCTGCTTAAGGAGTATTAGGGAGTTTATTAGGATATAAATTGAGGAAATATACTCATGAATACAGAACTGATTAGACAGCTGAAGTCGTCCTCTGATCCGATCAGGAGCAAATCCACTTGACAGGTTGATCACACCAGGAAGCACCAAGCAGGGAGCAGGGACCTCATGACCCTTCTCCCTTTCCTTTTAAGATGTCAGGTACGATGGCAAGAAGCACCGCCTCCTTTGGGCAGTATAGCCCAAGATCATGGATGGAGCAAATACCACTACAATGAGCTAAGTTATTTGTGTTAAGTTCTAGCTGTTTTACAGCCACCATGAAACCTGAATGATTTTCCAATCTTTCAGTGAATAAATGACATGAAAAGACAATAGGAAATTAGAGTCACCTGAGGGACTAGCTCAGTGGTGAAGCACTGATCAGACTCTGCAAGGTCCTGCATTCCAACTTCAAGAAACAAAATTACAAAGGCACTAAAAATGAGAACAAAAATCTAGAGATAAGTTGAACATGAGGGGTTGGAGAGATGTCTCAGCAAGTAAAAGCACCTGCTGCAAAGCCTGATGAGCGGAGTTCAGTCCAGGAACCCACAGAGGTCCTTCAAGTTGTCCTCTGACTTCTAGACACATGCACACATAAGCACCAAACAAGCAACTCTCTCTCTCTCTCTCTCTCTCTCTCTCTCTCTCTCTCTCTCTCTCTCTATCTATCTATCTCTATCTCTCTCTCTCTCTCTCTCTCTCCTCTCTCTGTATGTATGTGTGTGTGTTTGTCTGTGTGTCTGTGTCTGTGTAGCTTTGGAGTCTTTCCTGGAACTCACTCTGTAGACCAGGCTGGCCTCAAACTCACAGAGATCTGCCTGCCTCTGCCTCCCAAGTGCTGGGGGTTAAGTGTGCCACCCAAGTGTGCCACCACTGCCCAGCCATAAACAAATCTTTTTAAAATGTGAATTATACTCTTCCTCTGAATCCATTTCTTTTTTAAACAAGAATAATGTTTATTTACAATATAAACAAATTCCTATTGCTGGCTCCAGATGCCTGTGTGTATGTGTGTGTGTGTGTGTGTGTGTAGAATTGCTAATTTTCCTTCATAAAATCAGAAAGCAAAACTGGCATACACTCTGGTGTACACTTATTTATACTCAGATATGTCTTTCCAGATTTTTTTTGTTTGTTTTTAATGAGAGAGAGAGAGAGAGAGAGAGAGAGAGAGAGAGAATGTACAACATGGTTTTTTGTTTGTTTGTTTGTTTGGGGTTTTCATTTGTTTGTTTTCTTTTTGTCTCAACTATAGCAAGGTTTTATTCTGCTATTCTAAAGACTCCCTGGACACCAAACCATCCCTGTGAGGTAAGATGTGAGCACAATTTGAAAAGTTTCTGCACTCCAATAGGCCTCTCCGCCAATACAGCAATCCAAATCAGACCAAATCAAATGGAATTAAGAAAAAGCCCCAGTTTAATGGGTAAAGTGGTCCAGGGTGATTTTCCAGCCCCCAGAGAGAAGGCAGGGAAAAGAGACAGAAAAACCACTTGTCTGTTTTCTGGGGTGCAGTTTAAATACCCTGTGGGCATGGTCTTGAGCATCTCTGGGGGAGGAGCTGTGTTTGGTGGGCTTGAGACAGGGCAGGGTTTGGGGAGAGAAAGATGGGGGAGGGGTGAGGTGGAGCTTCCATCTGAACATCCCAGACTCTTTGGGTATATGGGTGTGAGGGTGTCTGGTGGAACTTCCACCAGAAGACAGTTTCCATGGCCTCTTTCACTGCCCACTGCCAATGGGAGCTCCATTAGGGACGCAAGCATTTCCCTTTCCCATCCCAGGCCTGGTGGTGCCTGGTGAGAACTGAGATGGAGAAGGAATAAAATGGAGGAGCGTTATAGAACCCGAGGCTTTGTGCTGTGGGTGCTAGAGTGGCAGGCAAGGTCTCACACTCCCTCCACTGGCCTGTCCTTCCCCACCTGCCACCGCCCTGCCATGCAAGGAGCGTAAGTTGCCTGCAGATAGAAGGCGTGGGCAACATAGACCAGGGCATGTGGAAATCAGGACAAGGGGCCAGGAGTAGCACCTACAGCAAAGCCAGTGAGGGTGAGGGAAAGCGCTGGGAATGCATAGCTGTATCCCACCACACAAGCTTCACTCAGGCACGGGAGGGGGGGTACTGTGGCCCTGGCCCAAAGGCCGGCAAGGGGACTCAGCCACTGATTAGCCTGGTTCTCTGGACAGAAGTGACATCTGTGGGTTCTTGGGGGTGGGCAACAGGCTAGGAACCGCCCCCATGCCTCTGCACACACCAGGCCCTGTGGAGGGATGCCTCAGAGACCCTGGTGCTGAACGCACTGGTACATCAGGCTTCATGTGAACTCGAAGGTGTTGATCAGAAACAGGTTGTGGCTGGTGAGTGTGGAGAAGTAGAACTGTTCACTGGGTGCTTGGCTGTGGCATGGCTTCTGAGCTCCAGCGTCTGCTCAAAGTCCAGCAGCTGCCCCATGAAGCTGAAGGTGGATACGATGTTGGACTTTTTCCTCTTGCTAGCAAGAGAGTCGGGTTCATCTTTTGCGCCAGATAGGCTACAGTGACAGTGGCTGAGCAGCTGGTACCTGACAGGCATCAAGACACCACACTTCATAGAGCCACTTCATCAGTGAGGTCGGTGGGGCTCCAGGAAGAACAGGGAAAGGTTCTGACTCCAGCAAATCTGATGTAAGTAAACTTGCCACCATGCTCCAAAGCATTGGGTAGGTTGGGTACAACGTTGAGGACATATTTGATGACATTGCCATCTAGGTTGGTAGGGTCCTCGGCACAGCCAAGGCAGAGGTAGGCCAGGGTCTAGGGCTGTCTGGTTGGATGTCACGGTGCTGCCGTGTGTCTCAGTACTACAGATAGACAGCCCTCAGTCTACCTCACCATCAAAGCAGTCAGAGCCGATGCACAGCCCTCCCCTTCTCCGTACCCCCGCCTTGCACCCCGCCTCTTACCAGCACCAAGGTGTGTGGTGAGAACTCAGAGAGGATGAGGTGCCCATGTAAGTCTCACAATGCTGAGTATTCTGTCTGGAATTACCTTGTGGGTAATAGGCCTGATAGCCTTGCTTCACAGGTTGAGGATGGAGACCTGAGGGTCAGGCACTGAGGCCAACAGGCAGAGGGTGGTGAAGTACTCCCTGTCTGCCTGGTTGGGAGTGACGGAGCCGATGGGCAGGTTGTCCTTGCAGAGGCCAGCATGAGGCCAGGGATGTTCAGGTTGACTGCCATCTGAATGTGCAACAACCCTCTAGACCAGCAATCCAGCAAGCAGCCTGTCTGCACTCTTTCAGGGCTTGGTCCTGGTCCAGTCATTGCACGCTCCCCTGTACCTGTGCTGGACCCAGATCCCACATCAGGCTCCTGGCCTCACTGGCCCCAGCCTGGTCTCCCCTCACCTGCCTCCTGCTGAGCTGCAAATCCCTGAATCTATTTCTCAAGTCAGGAAAATGTGAAACTCAAAATTTTAATGGGTTTAATTTTTATTTTTGGAGACATAGTTTTATTATGTCCCCAGGCTAGTTCCAAACTTTCTATGTATTCCAAGATATTCTCCAACTCATGATCCTCTGTCTCACCCTCCTACGTACTGGGATTTCAGGTACATATCCCCATGCCCAACTGACAGTTTTAATGGACTCATGATGAGGGGGAGGAGGAATCAAAGCCCAGAAGTGCTGTGAGAAAGGAAACATTAGATTCTTGTAAAGTCAGTGGGAATCTCAATGAACATCGCCCAGGACAAAAGTAAAACGAAGGATCCGGAAGAGTGATTTCATATATTTTAAGCTGCCTTAGTGATCTTAGGCATCACAAGCCTTGAATGCCATTTAACATGCTTCTCAGGGGCGCCAGGATTTCCCTTTTCTGAAAAATCATTTTACTCAAACTTTATAAATATCCCTCTAGGTGTAGTGTAGCAGCCCACTCCTGTAAGTGCGTCACTAAGAAGACAAAAACTGGAGAATACCTTCAAATATGATGAAACAGACTAGGAGCAGGATGAAGTAGAAGAAAATGGAAACAATGTGATTAAGGCTTTACTTCAATGCCTAGGAGTCTCAAGCGGGCCTGAAACTCTGCTCCCTCTCTTACTCTCCCTCAGAAAGCTCAGAAGCTCTTACAGGATGAAGTGCAAACTTGAGCAGGAAAAGAATTGTCATCAGCATGGGAGCCTTGCATGGCTAGCCAACAGTAAGGTTCTTTGGCTCAAAAACAGCAGCCCCACCTCATCCCGCCCAGATCACAGCTGGTTCTGTTGGCCTTCTGCGGCCCCTGCTGGCGAACAATGGGGCTCGGCTTATTCTGGGATCCACAGAGTTCGTTCGGTAGGCGGTAGGCGGGTGGGTGAGGGTAGTCCCAGGCCAGATATTGGGGGGGTCACTGTGCACCCGTGCTCAGCGGCTCCACCCTCAGCCACAGCCCGCCCTCTGCGCGCAGGATCACCTCCGGCTTCCGGCGCGGCTCCTTGTGGTCCGGCAGGACGCGGAAGCGCAGCAGGGTGAGCGCCAGCGCCACCTTCATCTCGTTCATGGCGAAAGTCTGTCCTATGCAGTTCCTGAGGGAGGGCGGGGTGAGGAGATGGAACCCAGCCAGGCACCATAGGGATATACTCTGACCCGTCCCGCCGCAATTGGTCAGCTCCTCACCTTCCAACCCCAGACTCTGCAGACTTTTGCACATACCCCGAGCCAAGGTTGGAAAGAACCCAACCATCCCTACTTCCCTGTTCCCACTGACAGCCCATTACCATAAACTCTCTGGCCTCACCTGGGCCCCGCGGAGAAGGGAATAAAAGCCAGAGGTGACCTCTTCTGAGGGTTTTCTGGGTCAAAGCGGAAGGGGTCGTAGACCTGGAGGAAAGGCAAAATTAAAATTAGGCTTCTAGGTTGTGTCTCTGAACACAACCAGCCAGCCCCAGAAAAGGCAAACACGGAGAGGAGTGACAGTTCTTGTTTCCAAGTTAAGGCCGAACCCCTCCCCAGGACCCAGAAATGCCAGGAGGAGCCCCCACCTCAGGGTCTGACCAGACTGAAGGATTGTGATGAATACCAAAGACGCTGATGATACAGATGCTCCCTGTTGGGCACGAACATCCAGTCAGTATCATATCTGAGCTGCCCCTGGGGACCACCACCACACTCAGGGGCCTCCCCTCTGCACCTCCCCTCACCCATGACTCTGAGGCACCTTTGGGGATGACCTTGCCATCGGGTAGCACAATGTCCTGGGTGCAGCGGCGAAGAAGGTCTGGGGCCGGAGGATGCAGCCGCAAACTCTCCTTGATGCACATGGTCAGGAAGGGCAGCTGAGCCAGGTCATCCCTAGGGAACCACCACACAATTATCCAGGAGCGAAAACAGCCCTGCTCAGCCTCACTGGCATGCGGTTGGATTCTAACCACTTCCCTCTCAACCTTAGTTCTGTAACAAACTGTATTCCAGATGCAGCCAAGAAGTTTGCCGGTCCCTTTGTTTGCCTCTAGCTACTAAGAACAACCTTGAACTCCTGATACCTCCCATTCTATTTCCCAAGTTTTGAGGTCACAGGGGTCAACTAAGATCTTTGATCTACAGCTCTGGACCAAAGATTAGTGCCCCTCCCCCATCACGAAACACCAGGGGGGAAAAAAACTGAAATATTTATAATTAAGGTACATCCTTCCAAATCGATCCTTAAACCATTTAATAAATTTGCAATGCAAAAGCTTTAAAAATTTTTTATACCATGACCTGGATGTGATACTCAAGAAAATGGAGGGTGGAAGATCAGGAATAGATAAATGGACAATCTGAGCTACAGGAGACCTCGCATCAGAAAGAAATTATATAATGAAATAACAGAAGCAGAAATAAAGATCCTTGAAGGCCTATAAGGCTATTTAACTGAATAATTCTAGGAGCGTGGTGATGGGAGAAATGACCCATCCCCATACAGGTGTCAGTTCCTCGCTCTCTCTCTCTCTCTCTCTCTCTCTCTCTCTCTTAGTTTTTCGAGACAGGGTTTCTAGGTGTAGCTCTAACTGTCTTGGAATTTGCTCTATAGACCAGACTAGCCTTGAACTCAGAGATCTGCCTGCCTTTGCCTCCCAAATGGTGGGATTAAAGTCATATGCCATCACCACCACCCAGATAGTCCTTTCTGTATTAATTTTCAGTACTATCCAATAAATCTTTAGTTTTTGTCTTCTAAAGATGCATTTTTTTAAAGATTTATTTATTTATTATGTATACAGTGTTCTGTCTGTATCCTGCAGGCCGGAAGAGGGCACCAGATCTCATTACAGAGGGTTGTGAGCCACCATGTGGTTGCTGGGAATTGAACTCAGGTCCTCTGGAAGAGCAATCAGTGCTCTTAACCGCTGAGCCATCTCTCCAGCCCCTAAAGATGCATTTTTATATTTTCAGACAAGTATGTAATGTATATTGATCATACTCATCCTCCAGTACTCTCTCGTCCCCCTCCCTCCCTTGCTGAATGACCTTTGACCTCCTAACCAGTCTCCCTTCCACTTCGACATCTTTTCTGTTTGTGAGCTGATGAAGTTAGAGTTGCTTGCATGAGCATGAGTGCAGAGAGAGAGAGAGAGAGAGAGAGAGAGAGAGAGAGAGAGAGAGAGAGAGAGAGAGAGAAAGAGAGAGAGGAGAGAGAATGAGAACCTGTATTTGAGAACCTGGAAATCCTTTCTGAGGACTAGATTTCACAGAGCCTTGCATGATAGGTAAGTGTCCACCACTAACTACATCCTCACTCAACAACTTTATTCCAGTTAGAAGAGCTAAAGTTCATGCAGAAACAAGTCAATTTAAAAATAAAAGATAGAACCAACCTACCAGTCACTGAAACCTATTATAAAACTGTAGTAAGCCGGGCGGTGGTGGCGCATGCCTTTAATCCCAGCACTCAGGAGGCAGAGCCTGGTGGATCTCTGTGAGTTCGAGACCAGCCTGATCCACACAGTGAGTTCCAGGCCAGCCAGGGTTACACAGTGTAACCCTATCTAAAAACAAAACAAGAATCGGCCCCTCCAAATACAGGGTAGAGTCTCTCAATGCATCAGGAACACTAAAACTATAAGTTAATGAGTATGTCCATTGTCCCAAAGATTTGTCATTTCTTTATGGTAAGAATATAGAAAATCCTTTTTTTTTTCACTTGGTATTTTCAATGAACAAAATGTTACTGAAAAGCAGACCAAGATACAGCATGGGATTTCTCAAGGGTTGAAAAAGAGGTGTCCATGAACTACAAACAGAAGAATGGTACAACAGCCAAAGGAAATTTACAAGACGAGAGGAAGGGACTCAAGAAAACAAATTGGGTTTGAAAAGGGCTGTAATGAACCCTACCATGGTGTGTGTGATGCAATCAACTAAATGAAAAAATGTCCAAACTGGGAATGGAATCCCTAAATACAAAGGTATTAGAATGCTGTAAGTCAGTCTTGGCTGCAGAGACAGACCCTGTATCAAAATCTCAGAAGTGGCACCATGCATGGTGACCAACAGCGATAACAGCAACCGAGACCACATGGACTGAGCTCACCATTCAATCTCCTCAGACTCTCGGTCCCTCAGCAGCTCCTGCACCTCCTGCCGGCATCGCTCCTGGTATTCCGGGTGCCTCGCCAGGTTGTACAGGATCCAGGAGAGCGCACTGGCTGTGGTGTCATGGCCTGAAGGACAGACAAAAAGGCAAGCTTGGGTCTCTGGACTGTTTCAGCACAATGGAGTAAAGTAGCCAGAGAGTGAGGTCCCCAGAGGATGGGGAAGGGATGGATAGATGGAAAGAACGGAAGGGTTCTAGGTTCCCCACAATACCTACATGGGATTGATAGACTTCTACCTCTGGAGTCTCACACAGGGGTCCTCACCTCCAAACATGAAGGTGTCAGCCTCTGCCCGGATGTCCTCATCTGACAGCTCCTTTCCATGTTCATCCTGAAGACAAAACAGGACCCTCAACTCAATCCATGTCTGAGGTGGTATGAGACAGGTTCTGATACACACAGTATACACAAGACACCTCCTCTCCAGAGCCTGCCTCCATTTCTTCCTTGGTGTTCTGCCCACTGTTTAGTCTTTTAATGCAGCCTTCAAAACAGTACCCTCTAACATGTATCTCTGTCCTGAGCCTAGTTCTCATAAACACCATTTGTAACTCTTCAGTACCCTCCTGGTGAAGTCCAGCCTCTTCTATATACACAATCTATATACCGAACATTGACATTCCTGTAACCCAGATCTCACATAAGCCCACCTTGGCCATCAAGAGCACATCGATGAAATCCAAAGTCTTGGACTTAGCCTTGGTCTTCATGAATTCATCAACACCCTGGCTACTGAGGGTGCGGCGTCTCTCCCTGATGACAGCATCTGTGAAGTTGTGCACCAGATCACAGGCCTTTCGGAAGCGCCGCCCATCAGCAGTGAGGTAGTAAAAGAAGTCCACAAACAGGAGGAGCTTCTGGGACCTTTTTACGATGAGGGAGCTGAGCTCCAAGATGGCAGCAATGTATTCACTGGGAGACCTGCAGGTCAGGCCAGAGAGAGGAAGCAACTTAGCACACAAAACCCAGAGAAGCTCCAGCCAGAGAGTCCAAGGACCAGGGTCCATCCTGAAAAGGGCATCCACAAAGCACAAATTCTGTTTCCTGCTCTCTACAAGTAGTTCCTGACCCAGGAATCCAGGGCATAAGAGGACATCATTTCCTCCTCTAGTTCACCCAGCATCTGCTCCTGCTCTTCTCCTTTGGTTTCTTGTGACTCTGCCCAGGCTCAGACCCTCCTCTCCTGGTTCCTTGCACCCTGTATCTCTACGAAGCTCCTCTGTTGAGTAGGGTGCCTAAAGCTCACTGTGACTAGGACTCCCTGCTGTACAGAACCTTCTCTTATGACCTGGGAAACTCAGGATGGAGTTCACACCCTTCTGGCGAGGCAACATCTTTAAGATCTGGCCACCAGCTGGAAATGCTGGCTCCTGGCTATGATCCCAACACACAGGAGGTGGATGCAGGAGGATCAGAAGCTCAAGTCCAATTTCATCTGCACAGTGAGTTCTATCCCAGACTAACTACAGACTGAGATGAGGTCAAGAAAAAGGAGAGAAGAAAAGATGTGTGGGTTGTCTAATGCTCTGTAATGATTAACTTTGAGAATCTATGTTGCACCCAAGATTAATAAAGGATATTTCTGTGTATGTCAGAGATGGTGTTTTGTCTCCAGATTGAATTAAATGAGCATGTAAAACTTGCACTGAACATGGACTGCTTCTTCCCACTGGATGGAGTCACAGGGATGAGAAGGGGAGGAGGAGGAAGCTTGCTGACACAGACAGGGTCTCCCTGTACTTCTGCGCCATCGTGGTGGGAACCTGTCATTCCCCACCATGATGGAATGAAACCAGGGGAGAAACTCTATTTCCCTCTTAGCTTGTTTCATTTGAGATATTTTACCATAAAACTGTAACATACCCTTCAGCGTCCTGTCGAAGATTGTCCTTCTGAACTGCCTCTT
Organism: Peromyscus maniculatus bairdii; assembly: GCF_049852395.1. NCBI lineage: Eukaryota > Metazoa > Chordata > Mammalia > Rodentia > Cricetidae > Peromyscus > Peromyscus maniculatus. Next base: position 11,444,369 of record NC_134873.1, on the reverse strand, counting down.
TCACCTGCTGCCTGTCTACAGCTCCTTGCCTTTATGCAAAGTATTCTGCCTCCTTGGCAGGACCACTCACTTTCTTTCCCTGACCTTCACTGCCGCTTTTGACCTAACTCCTGCAGAGTCTCCTCTACTCCCTGGAGGCCGTCCTCCATCCCCAACCTCCTTCCTTGGTACAAGGCCCATGTTCCAAGGCTGGGACAGGGACTCACTCTTGACAGTTGCTGTCAAAGCCAAAGAGGCATTTCTGCAGACTGTCCAAGGTCATGAGGCTGATGTTCTCAAACATTTCCAGACGTGCACTGCCCTCCAAGCATAGGCGCTTCCACTTGTCCTGACCAGAGAAAGGGACAGACATGGGGCCGAGCCTTTGATCCTTGAGCCCCTTCCCAACCCTAAACTCTAGAGCAGGCACCTGACCTCAGAGAAAAGCTGACTCTGGCGGGAGCAGAAATCGGCACTGCCACAAGTGGAGCCCTTAGGTCACCCGAGTCTAACTCGACCTTCCGTGCGCCTGGTCCGCTTGCTGCCTTCGTCTAGGTCCTGCTTGTCAAGCCTCCAGCCACAATTAGGTTGACAGGCTTGATTACCCAGTAAAATACACTCCAGTGCCTGCTCTACCATTCATGCCCTCTTACTTTTTATAAACCTGGAGAATACTGACCTCTCTGACCTTTGGTTTCATCATCCATAATATAACAGTCATCCTTACCTCTGCCTCATAGCAATATGGAAATTACATCACTCAACATAAATGGTAGAACTGGCATCATGTTTTATAGCCAGAAGGTGCTCAGTAAGTGTTAGCTGTGGTTATCAGCCTCACTAACATAATTTTAGTTGGCTATAGAACGGCCCCAGTTTCTTTAAGTCCTCCATTCTCTGCCTTTGCAAAGAGCTCATATAAAGTTTCTGCTTTTTCTCTTTTGGAACCAGTATTTTCCATGCTTGAAATCCCAGAATGAACTCAGCTCTACCCAATACTTTTAGTTTCATATGTAAGTGAGTTTTGACCCTAATCACCCCACTATCCAATCAACTTCTCCCAGAAGGACCTTAGTTGTTTTTTGTTTTGTTTTGTTTTGTTTTTGGGTTTTTTGTTTGTTTATTTGTTTGGTTGGTTGGTTGGTTTGGTTTGGTTTTTTGTTTGTTTATTTTGTTTTTTGTTTTTTTTTCCAAGACAGGGGTTCTCTGTGTAGCTTTGCACCTTTCCTGGAAATCGCTTTGTAGACCAGGCTGGCCTCGAACTCACAGAGATCCACCTGCCTCCTGAGTGCTGGGATAAGAGGAGTGTGCCACCACCACCCAGCAGGACCTTAGTTTTTTGAGACAAGGTCTTGTTGTTAATGTAGCTTGGACTGGCCTGTAATTCACAATCTTTCTTCCTCAGTCACCCTGGGCTGGGATTAAGAAGTGCATCACCATGGCCAGCTTAGGGGCAATGCAGTCTAAACTAGTGTCCCACACAGAGAGAGCTACATCCATAGTCAGCATTAACCAGATTAACTCTGCAGGGCCTCTGTGAAGGAGAGTAGGTACTGGTCTGCTAGGAACCTCATCTATGAGCTAAGAGCACGACCCCATGGTGTCATCCTGATCACCTTTTCAGTACAGATTGTTGCTCTTATTTTTAAAGATGGAGAAACTGAGGCTTGGTGAAGAAAACTGATGTCCCCAAGACCATGCAGCAGGAACATCTTCAGACTACATCTATCCGAAGCCACTCCCTGTTCTGCAAGTATCTACATGGGACCCTGAGTTTGAGGAACTCACGTGCATGATGTTCACACTCTTGTTAAAAATCTTCACATAGGGCTTCAGGATGTCAAAGTGGAAGGCGGGCGTCAGCAGGCGTCGGTGGCGGCTCCACTTGTCACCAGAACTCAGGAAGAGCCCGTCCCCTGGGAGGGAAGCCACTGCAGTGAGCAAAGGTGGAACCCTCCTCTGACCCCCAAGGTGTCCCCCGACCCTCACCTTGATGTACTCACCCAGCCAGGGCTTCAGGAAGCCTAAGAAAGTCATGTCCTTGGGGGCCACCAAAGCTGCCGTGAAGAAGGACAATCAGGGGCCATGGAGAGGATGAAAGGTGGACTTTGGGAGGAGTGGGGACTCCCAGCCCCAGGGATGCCCACTTCCCCTCCAAACACAGGGAGGTAGGAAAGGAACCAGGACAAAGACAGCAGGGAAGAGGAAGGAGGTGAGACAAGACCAGACCAGTCTGCAGCAGTAGAGAAAGCAAAGCTCAGCCTGGCAGGGAACAAGCATGTCCCAGCATGCCTTCACATGGCTGCTACATGCTATGTCTTCCACATCTGAGTGCATCACAGCACTCTACAGGCCTCTGCAAAGACCTAGGACACACTGTCAATTGCAGCTCTCTGACATGTCCTAACACATCCTGGTATATATGACAGGCACACGTTATCATGACCTGCCGTAAACACAACACGTATTCCCTGACATGACACATCATGGGTGTGTAACAGTCTGGCATCACCTAATTGTGCCCTTCAGATAATCCCAGATTGGCATTGAAATATGGTCCCTTTCGAGTCCCAAATGTGACCTGGATAGTTCCCAGACCCCTCTAGTTCTCTCCTCTATGCCACACTAAGCATTAACTGTTCAGAATAAGGGCAACTCTATTCTCAGAGCCACGTGCATGCCCACTGGGAAGAGTTGCCTCTGCCCTCTCCAGCCATCAAGCAGCCCCAGAGCCAACCAGACACAGCTGACCCGTCTGGACTCTAGTGGACTGTCCCTGAAGTACTCTGCATACCATCTCTGTCCCAAATCATCTTCAGCTTGGGGTCCCTCCTATCAAAAATGGCTGGGGCAGCCAAGACTCATTGAACATGGGAGGTGGTGAGGAGTTCACGCAATGTTACATGCTTCCCCCAACCTCAACTATTCACCTAGGAGGTACCCATCTTGCAAGAACGCTGTTGAATGTCATTGGGGACACAAGGGAAGTAAAAAAAAAAAAAAAAGCACTATGTTGTTCTATACCATACAGAACCATTTGCACTTCATATTGTGAAAGGAATCTGCACATACACATTGTAAATAGTGCAAGACGAACACATTGCTAATAGTTTGCAGCTCTGGAGTGATTATGGAGAATACCAAGAAAAATGTGAGACACACACTACAGAGTCTCATCAAACTCAATATCTTTAGGAATGTGTGAACCCAGGAGCACAGAGAATTGATAATAAGGGAGAAATACAGACTATGACAATGAAAGCAGCCTTGAATCTCAGAGGGCTGGGACTGAACTCTGGAAGGTCTGGCTGCTTTTGCTGCATGCAGAGGAGATGCAAAGTCATTTTTAAGGCTGTGGACTCACTCATTGTCTTCTCAGATCACAAACTTTCTAAATAAAGCACAATTTAAAGATTCAGTCCCCGGGGCTGGAGAGACGGCTCAGTGGTTGTGAGCACTGGCTGCTCTTGCCGAAGACTTGGATTTAGTTCTCAACACCCACATGGCAGCTCACAATCACCTGACTCTACTTCCAAGGGATCTGACACCCTCTTATGGCCCCTGAGGCACTGCATACATGTGGTACACACACATCCATGCAGGCAAACACTCACACAATAAAATAAAAAATAAAGGCCTACCATGGTCACGCACACCTTTAATACCAGCACTCAGGAGACAGAAGCAGGTAAATCTGTGAGTTCAAGGCCATCCTGGTCTACAAAGTGAATTCAGACCAGCTAAGGCTATACAGTGCCTCAAAATAAATAAATTACTTAAAAATAAGTAATTTTTAGAGACAGGAGGATCCCTGGGCTTCCTGGTCAGGTGGTCTAACTTAATGGGAGAGCTCCAGGTGAATGAGAGAGCCTGTCTCAATAAAGGTATGTGAGGTCCCAGGACAGCAGCTCAGATTCCCTACTATCCTCCACATGCATGTGGCTTTGTTCATGGTAGACAAGCGTTCCACCTCTGAGTACATCCCAAGCCAATATGTTCTCTTTCCTGGCTTAGATCACACTGGGCTGAACTTCCCTGTCTCACAACTCAAGCAGATCTCAGCCACAAGGGAGACTAGGGACCTAACCCAAGTTCACTTAGCAGGTTCACTGTCAGCAACAGCCCCATCTGTTGCTCAGCCTGGTCAATCCAGGGATGGGAAGGGCTTGGACAAGAGACAGAGGAGAGGCCAAGTGTTGGGATCCTAGAAGGGATACCTGGGGCATGGAGCAGGGGGGCAACAAATGCAGGGTCAACGAGCCTCAGCACAGGGATGACAGGCCCCAGCCAACAGAGGTGGACATCTCGGAAGGTCTTGCCCATTTCAGTCACCAGCTGCATGCCTTCCTCGTTGCTCTGGATCTGTGGAGGGAGAATGTTGAGGCAGTCCAGGCAGGGTGTCTCAGATGCTCCCACCCTCTGCCCACCATGCCATACCCCTCTAAACTCCCAACTTGGGTCATTCATCTGTGTCTCTGAATGAGTCAACCTGAGTTCAACTACAGGTGTCCCTTCCTGGATCCGTGCATCTAGCTGCATCCCTCTTTCTGATGCATCACACTCACCTTTTTGTTTTGTGACCTAGATATAGATAATTGACGGATCAATGGATAGAAAGATACATTCATACACACATATTTTGAATAGTAGGTGATAGAGGTATGAACTAATTGATAGAGGGGTTGAAGGTTATAGATAGATAGATAGATAGATAGATAGATAGATAGATAGATAGATAGACAGACAGACTGGCTGCTGATAGCTATATAGAAGATATATAGACAGATATAAAATAAATAAGATAGGTATATGACATTGAGAAATGTGATAGGTAACTGGTAGCAAAAGAAAATGATTAGAGAGGTAGGTCTAAATGTGTGTGTGTGTGTGTGTGTGTGTGTGTGTGTGTTTACCATAATTCTGCGTCTTTTGTCTCCTTCATTTCCACCCCCTCTCCCCCTCTCCCCCTCTCCCCCTCTCCCCCTCTCCCCCTCTCCCCCTCTCCCCCTCTCCCCCTCTCCCCCTCTCCCCCTCTCCATGTATGTGTATCTCTCTTTTTCTTATGGGATTTTTCCCTCGGCTAAATCATCTCTCCCTCCTCTTGCCTCCCTCATTCCTTGAATCCCCCACTCCAGTTAGGAGTGCACTCATAGGTCATCCTATGCCACCCACCTCTCTCACTTGTCCCTAACTCCAGCAGAGCCCACTAACACCAGCTCTGGGCACGCATCTCCCTAGATTTGCAGCAAAGAATCGTTGAGGTTTCCAAATCTTGGTTCCCAGATTAGGAGAGATGTGAACCTGGAAGTCATCTAAGGAGGGAACTGATGGCCAACTCAGGAGCTGGACCCTGAGGTAAGAAGACAACTTTAAGGAAGACAGAGGAGGGGAAACGGGAGAGAGTGGCAGGGGAGCCATGGGGAAAGGTCAGGAGAAGGAGGACCCAGCAGTGGACGCGGAGGGACCTCAGGGAACTCAGGGGGGACCAGTGAGGATGTAATCCTGGACCAAACTGGAGCTTCTGGGAAAGATGGAGAAGCCAACAGACCAGAAAGCTGTGAGGAAGTGAATGAGACGGAGCCAGGATTCAGGGACCTGGAAATCACAAGTGGGACAGAGAAGAGAGGCAGACCAGGAAGAGACAACCAATGAAGATGATTCGTGGTCCATAAGAAGAGGGCAGAGCAAGCAGACTAGGTCTAGTGCAGAAAGAGGCATATTGGAGGTATACGGATGGGAGCTGACATGTTGTCTGACTGGACAGCGTCACTATGGATAATACATAGAAGACATAGGAGTCTGCAGTCATCAAAAGCAACAATTTTCCAAATGTCTAAAGGAAAATTGAACTGTCAAGAACTTCAGACTATGACTCGTGATGGGAATCTGAACTAAGGTGGAGATGAAAGGGGGATTGTCAGGAAGCTGATGAGTAAGAATGTACAAAGGATGGAGATGCTGAGGGGACACTGGATGACAGATGGTAAATGAGAATGCTGGTGCAAAGAGGGCTCTGTTGAGAGAAAGCAGTACTTGAATGAACAGCATTGGAGGGGATATATATATAATATAATTATTAATATTATATATTATATATATTAATAATATATTAATAATATAATATATATATATATTATATTAGGAGTGACACTGAAACCCGACTGTGGTTCTGCAATAGGGAGCAAGAGCAGCATGGAGCAGGGGGACCCAGGGATCAGGGGAGGGTGCTGAGTAGGAACTCCCCACCCCCAGGAAGTGTAGTCATTATGACTGAGATCAGAGAGAAAGTGCTGTGGTGTGGCTCTGGAATAAACTAGTTGCCTAGCATGCACAAATACTAGGTAATTCAGATAATCACTACCAATGTTAAAAAGTGTTCCGTTTTTACTGAGATTGGATAATGGAGCCCACTAATGCATCTTCAGGACAGGCGGCAAGTGGAGAAAGGGGAGGGGCCAAGGGGTTGGAGGAAAGAGAAACTAGTCTCTTTTCTACTCCCCAAGAGCTCCTGCAGGGGAAGGTAAGAAATCACCACTGACTCCTACAGTAGCAACCCAGAGAGCGCGGACGCTGATCTGAAATCAGGAGAGATGGGCCAGGCAGGGCAAGACCACGGAGATGCTGCAGGATGGCCTCAAATCCAACAGTGAAAACCGAATACACCAGGGATGTCACTGCTCTGTGCTGCCCGCCATGGGAGCCACCGAACAGGACAAGCATCCAAGAACGAGAGGAAGCCTCAGCCCTGGTGAGAACACTGTGACCCAGAGTGGGGTTGGTGCCAGGTAAGGAGAAGAAAAGGGCCTGTGAGCACAGGTGTGACAGGAAGGCAAATACATGTGCTGGTGTGGGGGGGACGGAGGGGCTCACTTTGCCTCTCTACCGTCACGCGGCCTCGGACCTTTCCTGACCCCTAGGGAACACACCCACCCCGATACCCCAGTCCTGTATGCTGCCATACTCACAGTGCCCAGGTGACCCAAAAACCAGTTCCTTTTAGGGGGCTGAGGGAAGCATCTGAGGCGGGAGCAGTTCTCACAGAATGAATAGGTCCAGGCAAGAATTCTGGCCAGAAGCCAGGAAGCCGCTCCAAGCAGCAGAAGATGCCACGGGGATGCCAACACGAAGGCCGGGACCAGCCCAGACACACTCAGCTGCAACATCCTGTAGAGCAGATAAAAAACGGGGTGGGGGGGGGGGATTCTGTGGCTCAGGAGAGAGACGGGGGAACTCCCGAATTCCTGAGCAAGGGCAGAGACCGGGAGCACAGCGAGGAAGGGGAGGGAGAGAAGAGACAGGATGGAAGGGATACACAGACAAGAGCTGGTTCGAGTCTGAAGTAGCTCTGCCTCAGGCACAAGCAACTGGCCCCAGGCAGTTACCCAGAACCTAGGGTCGCTGATACCAGTAGGCTCCATGAAGCCACCCCAACACTGTTCAGCTCTTCCTGACCAGCATCAGGGCCCTCTCTTGCCTCACACCCCAGGCCCGTACCTTATTTCAGGGGCAGCCTGTACCCCCAAGACTTTCTCTCCCCGTCCTGTGAAATGCTTTTATCCCCTGCTTCTTAACTGCCGGGAGCTGTGTAGGAGGCTGGGCTGCAGCTAGGCTGAACCAATCAATCCCTCCCAAGCTCAGCCACTTCCTTCCTGCCCGGGCAGCAAGCCAAAACTAGCTGGGCAGGGCCAGCCTGGAGTGCAGATAAGAACTCAAGGCGACAGACACACACACACACAGGCAGGGCATCTTTAGGGTGCAGCTCTTCTGAGTCAAGGCCAAAGGTGACTCTGGGCCATCAAATTTACAGCTACCCTTGCCCTTCCAAGGCCAGCGGTCTGCAGATTAGATGATGAAGGCGGAGTACAGCTGCCCGGTTCAGGACAGGACAGTCGCAGAGCGTCTCCCCAGGTTTCCTGCACATCTAGCTGGTGGGGATGCAGCATGCAGAATGTCTCACTGCAGAAGTGCAAGGCTGGCTCTGAAATGCCTCTGCTCACCAGATGCTAAGTCTGGCGGAGTTAAGTCCTATCCTTTAGCAGCCCAGCCCCTGGGTGGAAAAAAGAATTACAAACTAAAGAGAATCCAGCCATGGCCAGACTGAGGAGATGAAAGTCCTACCTGGGAAAACACACCCAGAGGCTGAAGAGTGCAAGTGTGGAGGAGAGGAGTGAGACCGAGAGAGGCTACGAGCTGAGGCGGTCAGGCCAGGAAGAGCAAGCCCGGAACTCATTGCCTTCCCAGCGTCACATGGGGCATTGCTCTTAACAGTGGCATATGCTGTCCAGCAACTGTCCTACACTGCCGTGTCTTGGACTTAGCAGTCACTGAACCCATGGTCATGCTCCCCATTTGTTAGGCAAACAGGAGGAACCAATAGGCCCCCAAAGCCAAGACATAAAGAACAGGTGGACCAGCTCAAAGGTTGGCAGACAAAAGCAAGTTCAAAGTCCTGAAAAGGGAAGTTGGTTGGCATTGATACAGAATGATAAGGGACGGTGGACAAATCCAGATGTGTCATCTCAGGACCCCCAAAACAATGAGGGGCAATGGAGGCTAATGGTCCACGATAGGGAGATCAGAATAAAGCAACTTGTGACTTCCTCCCCAGGGGATTTGTCACAGTGTTCTTCCCCTCCCCCCAGTGAACTTTTCAACTTCACTAAAAGTGCTTAAAAGCACACGCGAATTCTTGCAGCTACACAGCTAAGCATAGCACTGAATTCTGGGTGAAACAGACATCTGAGGGAAACACTCGCCTTTTCAAGTCCACACTGGAGGAAACACGAGGAAGGACACTAAGGACCATACGGGGAATACAGCAGTATAAGACCCACACTTGTCAAGGCTGAGACCGTGGCTATTCAACTTGACCTGGCCTTTTCACCTTTTATTTTATTTTATTTACTTGACTTATGTGTTTTGTCTACATATATGTCTATGTACCACATGCATGCCTGATTCCAGAAGATTTCCAGAGAAAGGGGTGTCAGATCCCCTAGGATTGGAGTTACAGAAAGTCTTGAGCCACCATGTGGGTCTGGGGAATTGAATCTGGCTCTTTTGGAACATTAATCAGTGCTCTAACCACTGAACCACCTCTCTAGATCTTGACGGCTCTTTTTCAAGGAGTATATTCTTGCTTCCTTCCTTGCTCTGATTAAACTCTTGACTGCTTTCTCTACCACTGTGTCCCAACCAACTTCTCTTTCAGAAGCACAGGCCCTCAGACTGATACCGGAGTTGAGAGCAGAGGAAACCGTTGTGAATCCTTGACCTGATACAGGACCTGAGAGCAAACACGGACTTTCACAGACAGGAGGAAGTCTGCTCTGAAAATGCAGCTTCCGAATCTGTCTGAAGTTCTACCAGGTGCCATATAGACTTTGGTCTTGCCAACCCCATAATCATAATTCACAGATGGCAGGTTCTAAAAATAAACCTGCTAAGCTATAAATAGGCAAGAATTACACTTATAATCAGGCCATTTGGGAGGTTGATGCAAGAGGAATATGAACCAAGGTCAACCTAGGCTACGTATGATAAGATAAATGCATGACATATAGCATAATTTAATCTTCAAATAAATATACATGGACACTGATATAATGTTCATAATAGTCAATCATCACTGTCATCTTGACTGTATCTAGAATTACTATGAAAGCAGACTTCTGGGGTTGCCCATGAGAGTCATTCTGAAAGGCTGAACCAAGAGCAAAGATCCACCCTGAATGTAGACAACTTCATCACCAGGACTGTCTCTCCTGGCTAAATAAAAATAAGGAAATGAGCTGAATACCACACACAATCTCTTTGCTTCCTGACTTAAGATATCATGTGATCAGCTGCTGCATGCTCTTGCCACCACGACTTTCCCACCAGGATGATCTGGACCCTTCACCTGTGAGCCAGAGGAATCCTTTCCTTTCTTAGCTTACTTTTTCCTTTATTTCATCACTGAGAAGGGACAGGTAACTATGCATGAAGGGGACCCCCACACAGCAGGGGCTCCCTCCAAGACCCCAGATTAGACACAAACCACAGCCAAACACCTGTTTTCACAGAGAGATCCTTTATTAAGCAGGAAAAGTTAGAGTGGCTGCTTTCTGACTCCGGCAGAAAAACGGCAGCAAATGACCTTGCAGGTGTGATTTTTAAGAGGAGAAAAATGGGAGGTCTGTGTTAGGATGGGCTAGGATGTGGGTAAAGGAGATAGGGGACAGGGAGAAGGGGAAGGGGACAAGGGAAATGGGGAGGGGGTATTTGTCCCAGAGGACAACAGACTGCCTCTGGAGAGAGAGGAGACAGAGTGGCACACGGGCAGGTGACAGTTTATAAAGGTAAAGGGGGAAACCCCATGATAGGGTGAGGTGTTTGGTTTTACTTGGGCATGTTGATTAGGTGAGCCTAAGGGAGCTTCTGATTGCTGGACTTTGGTAGTCAGCCTCAGGAAGAAGTGGGCCTTGGTGCCTAGCTTTAGGAATGTAATCTAATGGTTTTTAGCAAGGCAGAGGGAATGGCCTGCCAGAGCCACCTGTTTGAGTGGGCTAGTGTCCCTTCAATTCAGAAAGTTTGTATAAGGGGGGTGAGGTCATTGGTGTGATAACCTGGCCGTGTGGTGAGGAGGAAGTTGGCTGATTTGCTGAAGGACTATGGAAGAGTTCGGTCCTCTGTGATATAAAATCCTAAATTCCTGGAAGCAGGTCTGGATGGGACACTCTGATCAGTGCTCAGGGCACTACAGTGCTGAGAGAAACAGTGACAGTGAAGGCCGAGTTCCTAAGGATCCGGAGGGAAGGAGAATCTTCTTGGGAGGTGGGCTGGAGAACAGCCATTTTAACAACGACTGTTCAGCTGAACCTCTGCTCTAGTTTGTTTTTTTATATGAACGTAATATTTTTATTGATTATTTGAGAATCTCACACCACGCACGCTGATGCCATTGACCTCCCAGTTCTCTGATGTTCCTCCCCCGCCCCCACTGTGACTTCTGCAAAGTGGTTACCTAGAGAGCTGTTTTCCCAGGATCAACTTTAAAGGCACGCAGAGGCCATTGGAGGTACGGCCCGGGGGAGCCAGGCCACGTCTCAACCTGGCAACAGAACTTGGCAGCATCATCCTGCGGTCCTGGCCTTCGGAGCATGAGAGGCGTGAGAGCGGTGTGGAGACCCTAGAAGGGTGCAGATGCAAAGCGCTTTAAGCACAGCGTGGAGTTGGTTCACGAAAGAGACCCTTTGCTGTCTGCAGGACCAGGCTGCACACAAGCTGCCGGAGCAGAGCTGCAGGGACCAGGCTGCACACAAGCTGCCGGAGCAGAGCTGCAGGGACCCGGCTGCCCACAAGCTGCCGGAGCAGAGCTGCAGGGACGAGGCTGCACACAAGCTGCCGGAGCAGAGCTGCAGGGACCCGGCTGCCCACAAGCTGCCGGAGCAGAGCTGCAGGGACGAGGCTGCACACAAGCTGCCGGAGCAGAGCTGCAGGGACCCGGCTGCCCACAAGCTGCCGGAGCAGAGCTGCAGGGACCAGGCTGCACACAAGCTGCCGGAGCAGAGCTGATTCCATCAGGGGCCCCAGATGCTGGACATGGAGTGGCAGGATTTTTTTTGTTTGGTTTTGTTTGTTTGTTTGTTTGTTTCCCTTGCTGGTGTTAGACTCAACTTGTGTGAATTATTTTTCTGTATTACTCCCATATGACTGGGTATTTATTCCATACCATTGGACATTGGAAATATGTAACTTGGTTGTTTTATTTTCTATGGCCTCACAGTTTTATTTTATTTTCTATGGCCTTACAGTTGAGAGGGCACCTTGAGTCCATTAACAGACTAGCATTTCCTCGAGTAAATGATTTTCGCACTGTGAGATGAAAATGAAAGTTTCTGGGCCAGGACCAACATCTGAAAGTTGACCTCTGCTCTCCACACACGTCCACAACCCCCCCCCCCAACAAAGAGCAATAAAACAATCATAACCAGAGCCGGATACCTGGCTCAGCAGCTAAGAGTGCTTGCTGCTCTTTCAAAGGACATGAGTTGCTCCCCAGTACCATGTTAGGCATCTTACTACCACCTGGAGCTCCAAATCCGAAGGCTCTGACACCCTCTTCTGGCCTCCCTTGCTACCTCCACCGAGGAACAATACACACACACACACACACACACACACACACACACACACACACACGAGACACACAATGTGTCCAAGTGAGTCTAACCCAAATTTCACCTGTCTCCTCTATTTTGCACAAAGTTCTTTGGGTGGCGTCTATACTCCCCTTAGTACTGTTGTGGGTTAGTGTGATCTGAAAATTATAAAATCAAAGGTAATAGTCACTCCAGCATATTTATTGGAGTCAGGACTGGATTGTGCCAGTTTGGATTTTCAACTGAGACTCAGTGCTCCAGTCAACAAAACTAAGTCCTTTGAGTTACATTTCCAGCTGTTTTACAACTCTCAAACCTGAAATCTTTTCCAGTTCCTTCAGTGAGGAGGTAACATGAAAAGAAAGTCATAATATGGAGTCAGCGGAGCGTGAAACTCAATGAGAGGGCAGGTGCCGCGTGAGACAGGCCCTGGACTCCAAACCTAAAACTGACAAAGTAATTTCAGAGACAGTATTTAGTTGAGAGCATAGGGACTGTTAGATGGATCAGCAGTTAAGAGTACTTGTTACACAATCACGAGGAACAGAATTCGGATCCCAGCACCACATAAAAAGCTAAGCACCGCACACATGCCTGTAATCCCAGCTCTGAGGGGAGCAGACACAAGAGGATGCTGGAGCTCAATGGCTTCTAACTTAGCCAAGAAAACGGGAGCCCTAGGTTCAGAGAGACTCTGCCTCAAAGGGCTTGGCAGAGAGTCATAAAGAAGGACACAAGACGCACTCTTCTGGCCTCTGTACACACAGGTGCATGCCCCAATACACACATGAGTGTGTATATACTCACAAACATACAAATCTATCTAAATGAGTAGAGAAAACTAACAAAATTAAGCATATGTTGCACTTTTGTTTTAAAGCCATTTATCAAGACATGAAAATGAGAAACTATTTTTATTTATTCATTTTTTGAGACTCACTTTCATTTTATAGCTGTAACTCATTATATAGCTGAAATTGACCTTGACTTGATCTTCCTGCATCCTTACCCCAGTGCCAAGAGTACAGGCGTGTGCTACTATGTCTAAAATTCTGTATTAATAGTCTTATGACAACAGGGGACTAATAAAAGCCAGAAATCACAGGGAAGGGAAATGTTTAAGATCCCCCTGCATAGGTTGGAACTTCAGTGGAATACATCACTAGGGAGAAGGAAGTGGCTGAGCCTGCTAGTGTGATCTCATTTTAAAACTAAGCTGCCTTAGTGACCTTGGAGATCACAAGTGATGAGCACAATTTAGCATCATCCTCAAGGGCTCCAAGACTCCTGTCTTCTGAGAAACTGTCCTTCAGTTCTACAAATATTCCTTTAGAGATGACATGAGAGACCTAATGTAATGGCCCACTACTATTATCATGCCGAGGCAGGAGAATCACTAAGGATTAATTACAGGGAACCTTGGAGTTGGCCTGGCTTAACTGCCATGAGAGGCATGTGTCGTATGTTTTTTGGGTTCGAGTCCATAGCTCCTGGGGCACAATGTTCCTTCCAGTCCCTGAGAGACTGATGCACTCCCTCAAGCAATGACTCATTCAAGCTGCTTTGCGTTTCTCCATGTGTTCCCTTAGAAGTCAAGGGAACATGGAAACTTGACAGGACAATTGGCTTGAGACATTAATCTTGTGTACCCAGGATAGCTTGCAAACATCAGTGTATCCTGGCACACGAGGTCTCGCTCCTCGCTGGGGAGCAGTCGACAGTTGATGGTTACCGAGGGGTGGCTATCATTCTTCTTCAGGAGTGTAGCCACCAGCAAGCTGCACACGATGCATACATGCAAACAACTGTATTTACCATGGCAATTGCCGTTATATTCTGTTTCTGATAAAGGTATAAAAAGTCCGATTGTTCTCAATAAAATTGCTACAGATTAAGTTTTACTTTGGACCCTCCAACTGGCCTGGCTATGTTCATCATGGACACATCAAGTGACCTTGGCCTTGTAAGTAAACATCAACAATTACAATGGATAAAAACAAAGTGATGATGGACATGTAATACAATTAAGAGTAGGCCTTAAAATGGCAATCTTACCAAAAGCAATCTACAGATTCAATGCAATCCCCATCAAAATCCCAATACAATTCTTCACAGACTTGGAAAGAAAAATACTCAACTTCATATGGAAAAACAAAAGACCCAGGATAGCTAAAAGAATTCTATACAATAATGCAACCTTTGGAGGCATCACCATCCCTGACCTCAAACTCTACTATAGAGCTATAGTAATAAAAACAGCTTGGTACTGGTATAAAAACCGACATACGGACCAATGGAATTGAATTGAAGACCCTGACATTAATCCATGCACATATGAACACCTGGTTTTTGACAAAGGAGCCAAAACTATACAATGAAAAAAAAGAAAGTATCTTCAACAAGTGGTGCTGGCATAACTGGATATCAATATGTAAAAGATTACAAATAGATCCATATCTGTCACCATGCACAAAACTCAAGTCCAAGTGGATCAAAGACCTGAACATAAATCCAGTTACACTAAACTTAATAGAAAAGAAAGTAGGAAGCACTCTTGAATGCATTGGCACCGGAGACTATTTCCTAAATAAAACACCAACAGCACAGACCCTGAGCACAACAATTAATAAATGGGACCTCTCAAAATTGAGAAGCTTTTGCAGGGCAAAAGACACAGTCAATAAGACAAAAAGACAGCCAACAGAATGGGAAAAGATCTTCACCCATCCCACATCTGACAGAGGATTGATCTCCACAGTATATAAAGAACTCAAGAAACTAGACATCAAAATACTGAACAGTCCAATTAAAAAATGGGCTAAAGAGCTAAACAGAGAATTCACAAAACAAGAATCACAAATGGCTGAAAGATATTTAAAGAAATGCTCAACATCCTTAATCATCAGAGAAATGCAAATCAAAATGACTCTGAGATACCACCTTACTCCTGTCAGAATGGCTACGATCAAAAACACCAATGACAGTCAATGTTGGAGAGGATGTGGAGCAAAGGGAACACTCCTCCACTGTTGGTGGGAATGTAAACTTGTACAACCACTGTGGAAATCAGTATGGAGGTTTCTCAGAAAATTAGGAATCGAACTACCTCAAGACCCAGCCATCCCGCTCTTGGGCATATACCCAAGGAATGCTGATTCATACCATAAAGATACATGCTCAGCTATGTTCATAGCAGCACTATTTGTAATAGCCAGAACCTGGAAACAACCTAGATGCCCATCAACGGAAGAATGGATGAAAAAAATGTGGTACATATGCCCAATGGAGTACCTACTCAGCAGGGAAAAACAATGAAAGCATGAAATTTGCAGGCAAATGGATGGAACTAGAAAAAATCATCCTGAGTCAGGTAACCCAAACCCAGAAAGACAGTCATGGTATATACTCACTCATAGGTGGATTCTAGATATAAAATAAAGAACAATCAGACCACAACCCATAGAACCATGGAGGCTATATATATATAGCATGGAGGTCCCTAGGACGACTGTGGCTTATAATAAATTTCAGTTTTATTCAATTACTGGAAAAAAATAGCCAAATGAATGGAAACACATGAACTATGAACCAAAGGCTGAGGGGCCCCCAGCTGGATCAGGCCCTCTGAATAGGTGAGACAGTTGATTGGCTTGATCTGTTTGGGAGGCAACTAGGCAGTGGGACCGAGTCCTGTGCTCATTGCATGAGTTGGCTGTTTGAAACCTGGAGCTTATGCAGGGACACTTGGCTCAGTCTGGGAGGAGGGGACTGGACCTGCCTGGACTGAGTCTACCAGGTTGATTGCAGTCCTCGGGGGAGGCTTTGCCCTGGAGGAGGTGGGAATGGGGGGTGGGCTGGGGATAAGGGGAGGGGGTGGGAGGGGGGAGAACAGGGGAACCCGTGCCTGATATGTAGAACTGAATGGTATTGTAAAATAAAATAAAAGGAAAAAAAAAGAGTAGGCCTTACAATACAGAGCAGAGCCTCAGATCTGCCCATGAACTGGATCCCTCTGCTCCTCAGACATTTACAGTTGCTTTCATTGCCCACAGGATAATGTCTATGTCTGATTGTGGGTCAGGGATTCTCTACAAGCCCCTACACAATACAATCTCTGTTCATATTGATCTTAGTTTCCCAGCAGAAGGAGAGGGTAAGACCCTAAATGCTACAGTACTGACTTTCTGGGCAAGATATGCAGATTAATGCCACAGTGGTGTGAATGTTTTGATAGTAACCAAACACGTTCTTCGATTTGAAGTCTGCTCCACAGGAGAATTCATGCCTGGAGATGTAAACCTGATCAAATCACATGAGTGGGAAGATCATGGGCCACAGCGGGGGGACCTTAGGACCATTGTTTTGATTAATGGATATGTTGTCAAATTGTCTTCAAAACACTTATGTCTATACCCACAGAGTAGTGTTACTCTCAACCTTGGCCAGACAAACAACTTTTAGCTGTGAGCAGCTGTTATCTAAGACCCTTATAACTAGTCAAAGTGCTGGGAACAAGCTACTGTTGAGTGTCCAGCCCTAAATGGGACAGCGACATCCCACCCCACTCCTGAGGCTCGGAGAGCATCAAGGAAGCAGAGAGAATTTAAAACTGAAGGATGGGGAGAAGTGCTGTGAAAACCGGTCTTCTGGACATAAAATGGCCATTACACTCATGAATTCATTGCTACTGTGGTCACCTGCCCATCAACACCCCACCATGGATGGGGCAGGCCACCCTAAGTCCCACTCCTCGCTGCGGAGAAGTTGACAGTTGATGGTTACCGAGGGGTGGCTATCATTCTTCTTCAGGAGTGTAGCCACCAGCAAGCTGCCAAAGATGCATGCATGCAAACCACTCTAATTAAACTCGGGGGGAAAGAAGGAGGATGGAGGGTAAAACGTAGAAGAGAGGAGAACATAGCTGGAGGAGGAGGGGGAGGAGGAGAGGGGAAGAACAACAAAATCGGGAACAAGGTGGCCCACACCTTCAATCCCAGCACTCAGGAGGCAGGGGCAGGGGGATCTCTGAACTTGGGGCCAGCCTGGTCTACATAGGGAGCTCCAGGACAGCCAGGACTACATTCTCTCTCTCTCTCTCTCTCTCTCTCTCTCTCTCTCTCTCTCTCTCTCTCTCTCTCTCTCTCTCTCTCTCTTCTTTCTGTGTGTGTATGCATGTATGTATATGTGTTATATATATATATATATGTGTGTGTGTGTGTGTGTGTGTGTGTGTGTGTGTGTGTGTGTGTGTTTTACATGTATGTTTTTATTTTTTAGATATGTATATGAAAGTAGATGGTGGCTTTAGCTTCAGATCCTCTGGTTTCTATCTCCTGAGTGCTGGTGTTGCAGGTTTGGTGCTACCAGGCATGATAGGAAAGTATGGGCTGGGAAGGGTTCGGGAGAGGAAGAACAATAATAAGATAAGGGTAAGAGAGAAATGGAGGTGAATGTGAGCAAAATGCATTATAAACACGTACGGAATTGTCAGAGTAAATAACAATTATTTTTAATAAAACCCCTTACTTAAGCTGGAGAAGAACTCTCGTCAGCCTAGAAGGTCAATGGTGAACAAAGGCAGTGGGAATCTGGATCAGAGACACCGACCCAGCCTCTCCCCCAACACACCAACAGGATCTCTGTTTTCCTCCAGACCCACTGCTGGCACTCAGTGAGACTCTGATTATTCAGGGATCCGCAAAGGCAGGTGGGTGGGTGAGGAGGTCCTCAGCTAGGTGTGGGGGTCTCTGCACGCCCTCGTTCAGCGGCTCCACCCGCAGCCACAGCCCGCCCTCTGCGCGCAGGATCAGCTCCGGCTTCCGGCGCGGCTCCTTGTGGTCCGGAAGGACGCGGAAGCGCAGCAGGGTGAGCGCCAGCGCCACCTTCATCTCGTTCATGGCGAAAGTCTGTCCTATGCAGTTCCTGCGGCAGGGCGGGGTGGGAACTTTGACTGTGCCAGGACCCAGTTAAGAGTCCTCAGACCCAACCTGACCGGGTCCCCACCGCGCCTGGTCAGCATGAGGAACAGGAGGGACAATGACACGCCCGGGACCCTGCTTGTGCATCCGCATCCCAGGAACCTGGCTCAGCCTCAGCGCCCGATCCAGACCTGGGTGGGTAGGGCTCTGAGCACGTAGCGGCCACCCTTCACCTTCCAACCCCAATTTCTGGTGACCTTTAGCATACCCTGTGCAGAGGGGGGGAAGGAAACACAGAATCCGACCATCCCGGCCCCCAACCCCACCCCATCATGCTTAGATCCCACCCCTTCACCCCAGCGCTCTAGCCTCACCTGGGCCTGGCAGAGAAGGGAATAAAAGCCAGAGGTGACCTCTTCTGAGGGTTTTCTGGGTCAAAGCGGAAGGGGTCATAGACCTGCGGGCCAAGAAAGACTAAACTGATGGGTCGTGTCTCTCTGCACATCCAGCCAGCCCCAGAAAAGATGGGTATGGGGACAGGAGAATGACAGCCTCTGGGTGTCGGGTAGTACCGTGCCCTTTTCCCAAGTCCTAGGGATCAAGGGAGGAGCCTCACCTCAGGGTCTGGCCAGACTGAGGGGTTGTGATGAACCCCAAAGATGCTGATGACACATGCGCTGCCTTTTAGGTAGAAGAAGACAGTCAGTACCAGATCCGCGCTACCTCTAAGGACCGCCATCCTACCCTGGGGCCTCCTCCCAACTTGTGTGGGCACCTTTGGGGACGACTCGACCATCAGGCAACACAATGTCCTGGATGCAGCCCCGGACCAGGTCTGTACCGGGAGGATGCAGCCGCAGACTCTCCTTGATGCACATGGTCAGGAAGGTCAGCTGGGCCAGGTCATCCCTAAGGAACCACCACTTAATTATCCAGGAACAAAAACAGAGCCCCATTCAGCCTCACTACCATCCAGGGGTACTAATCACCTCCTTTAAACACTTGCACTCCAGATGAATCAAAGATGTTTGCTTGTTTTTTGATTGTTTATTAAAGAAAGTCTCAAACAATGGAGAATGACCTTCAACTCCTGACCCTCCTGCCTCTATCTTCCAAATTCTGAGATTACAGAGGTCAGCTACCAAGAATGGGAAAAAATACCAGAAGAAAGCTTGACCTGGTATTGGAAATGTTTATAAGGAAACGCACCCCTCAAGAGATATCCTTAGCCGGGCGTTGGTGGCGCACGCCTTTAATCCCAGCACTCGGGAGGCGGAGGCAGGCGGATCTCTGTGAGTTCGAGGCCAGCCTGGGCTACCAAGTGAGCTCCAGGAAAGGCGCAAAGCTACACAGAGAAACCCTGTCTTGAAAAAAAGAAAAAAAAAAAAAAAGAGATATCCTTAAATGCTTGCATACATTCAGAGCGAAAAAGTTTTAAAAAAATGTATTCATCTGACCTGGGTGAGGTGGTACTCAGCCTCAGAAAGTGGAGGCAAAAGGATCAGGAGTTAAAGGCCAATCTAGGCTACAGGAAATGGTGCATAATAAAAAAATTATATCATGAAATAACAAAAGCAGAAGTACATATTTCTCGGCTGGTCAGACAGGTCAGATGGTAAAGGCACCTGCCGCCAAACTTGATTACAAAAGGTCAACCCCCAGAACACATATGATGGAAAAAGAGAACTGACTGTAGCCTACCTGTCCGCCACATGTGGGAGCACACACACACACACACACACACACACACACACACAATTAAATAAATAAACGTAATTTAATTTTTTAAAAGAAAAGTGTCCTTAGGTGCTGTGTGGTGTTTGAATGAGAACGGCCCCCAGAGGCTCATAAGCTTAGTCTCCAGTTGGTGAACTGTTTGGGAAGCATTAGGAGGTGTGGCCTTGTTGATAGAGATGTGTCACTGAGGCTGGGAGGTTTCAAAAGCCCATGTCAGGCCCTTCTCTCTCTCTGTCTCTCTCTCTGTGTCTCTCTCTGTGTGTCTCTCTCTCGTCTCTCTTTGTGTCTCTGACTCTTTCTGTCTCTCTGTCTCTCTCTGTCTGTCTGTCTCTCTCTGTGTGTCTCTGACTCTCTTTCTGTCTCTCTGTCTCTCTCTGTCTCTGTCTCTCTCTCTCTCTCTTTCTCTCTCTCCCTCTCCCTTTTTCTCTCCCTGCCTGCTGCCCTCAGCTACTTCTCCAGCACCATGCCCACCTGCCCGCCAACACACTTCCCACCATAATGGTAATGGACTAGCCCTCTGAAGCTGTAAGCAAGCCCAGTTAAATACTTCTGTATGTTGCCTTGGTCACGGTTTCTCTTCACAGCAGTAGAGCCCTAAGACATACTGTAAGATGTTTTGAATGCATAGATGCCTTCCATATTCAAGGCTAGAGTGATCTATTATTATAAATGTGTCAGGTTTTCTAAATCATCAACATTTTCAATATCATCCAATCAAACTCTTGCCAGAGTTGGTTTCTTTTTAGAGTTTTTTTATTTGTTGCTATTTTTAAAGAAGTGTAAGTATTCTAATCATGTTCACCCTCCACTACCCTCTTTTGTCCTCTTCCCCTTCCTGAGGAATACCTCCCTACTTTGACGTTTTGTCTTTTGTTTATTTATTTATTTGCTTATTTATTTATTGTACGTGACTGTAGATGTAACCAACCGTCTTATTAAATAAGAAACACAGAACAATGTAAAAGAGAAAGCCAAGAGATCAAAGCTCAGAGCTAAAATCTCACCCTTCCTCCTGCGGTGGTCCCAGCTTCCCGAAAGAAAGCTATTTCCCTGGTGTAAGTCGTTTCATAGTCATTCTGCCTTCTCATTGGTTGTAAACCCAAACACGTGACTGCCTCATCACTGTCTGTATGTACAGCCCCCCAGGTCTTAAAGGCATATGTCTCCAATGCTGGCTGTATCCCTGAACACACACAGACCTATGGGATTAAAGGCGTGCGCCACCACCGCCACACTCTGTGCTGTGGGATGGTCTGTATGTCAAATTGTTCTGATTGGTCAATAAATAAAACACTGATTAGCCAGTGGCCAGGCAGGAAGTAGGTGGGACAAGGAGAGAGGAGAGTTCTGGGAAGCAGAAGGCTGAGTCAGAGAAACTGCCAGCCGCCACCATGACAAGCTGTATGTGAAGACACCGGTAAGCCACAAGCCACGTGGCAAGGTATAGATTTATGGAAATGGATTAATTTAAGTTATAAGAACAGTTAGCAAGAAGCCTGCCATGGCCATACAGTTTGTAAGCAATATAAGTCTCTGTGTTTACTTGATTGGGTCTGAGCGGCTGTGGGACTGGCGGGTGAGAGAGATTTGTCCTGACTGTGGGCAAGGCAGGAAAACTCTAGCTACACATGACAATCCTTCTCTGCCAGCACTGGGCATTAAAGAATTTGCACACTAGGCAATTATCCAAAACTGAACTGTGTCCTCACCCAAAAACCTTATTCTAACTGGAAGAGTTAAAGTTTACAAAGGTAAGTCCATCTAAAAATAAAAGAGGGAGCCAGAGGCAGGTGGATTTCTGAGCTGAAGGCCACCCTGATCTACAGAATAAGTTGCAGGACAGCTGGGGCTATAGAGTGTCACTCTGTATCTATTTTTTTTTTTAAGGAGCCCACCTATCATTTACTAACACCCATTACAAAACCATAGTAGTAAAAATGAGACTAACTTTTTAAAACGATGTTGCCACACATGAACAAGGACATGAAAACATGTTTCAGCAAGAACATGAAAAGAGACATGTGGAATCCTGAGTAGGTGGGCACAGGGATGCCTGAAAATACGGTATCTGCTGAAGACCGTGCTCATGTTGCTGGGAATTGGATAGGTAGATTAGAGGAAGGGTTTTTAAAAAACAAATCAGGGACAAGCAAACAAAAAGTGTGACATCAACCAGGTGTGGAACTGCAGCTCTGAGGAGGTGGAGGCTGAAGGGTTAGAATAATCAAGGATAGCCTCAGTCATACAGCAAGTTGGAAGCCACCAAGACCTTCATGAGAAGCTGTCTCAAAAAAGCTTGTCTCTCCCAGATTCTAAAACATGAAACCTTTAAAGTCAATTAGTGTTGCTGGGCAGTGGTGGTGCACTCCTTTAATCCCAGCACTTGAGAGGCAGAGGCAGGATCTCTGTGAGTTTGAGGCCAGCCTGGGCTACAGAGTTCCAGCACATCTAAGACACAGAGAAACCCTGTCTCGAAAAAACAAAAAACAAAACAAAACAAAAGTTAATTATCGTTATCTGTCACTTCAAAGATTTGTCATTTCCTTGTGGTGAGAATATTCAAAATCCTTTCTTCTGGTGATTTTGAGGTATACAACACATTCCTTTAAACGGGTAATACTGGTGTGCACAGAACAGAAAAGAAATGCAACTCTACCAACTTATCAAGTCAGCACTGAACCAACCCCTCCCCAGACAGGTGAAAGGGAAGCAATATCTTCTTGGGTTTTTGTTTGTTTGTTTTGGGTTTTTTGTTTGTTTGGTTGGTTGGTTTTGGTTTTTGGTTTTTCAAGACAGGGTTTCTCTGTGTAGCTTTGGACCTTTCCTGGAACTCACTCTGTAGCCCAGGCTGGCATTGAACTCACAGAGATCCTCCTGGCTCTGTCTCCCAAGTGCTGAGATTAAAGGCGTGCACCACCACCGGTGGCTGGGAAGCAGTATCTTCATTACTTACCAGTAAGGATGTCTAAATGTCTAAGAGTAGAAAATGCAAGAACAAATAAAGAAGAAGTAAATATACATGAGAAAATAATTTCTGTATATGAAGAGACCATGGATCAAATTAGAATTCAGATTAGAGATTCATGATATTTACAGTGACTGATATATATAAACATACATATGTGTAAATGAATTGCTGCAAATCAACGCTAATGACATGTGACACAAAGGATATATTTTAGGATTTCAGTAGGGTCAAACACAAGATATTGGAGAGAGGCCATGAAAGCTGAACAGAGGCCAGGGCTGAAGGGGGGGAAGGGTAAAAGTGGTCATAGAGATGATGCTAGAGATGGCGGTGAGAACCACGAAAAACAAATTAGGTTTGAAATGCCATAATGAACCCTAACACGCTGTATGCAAACTAATTAACTAATGAATTAGATGGAGATGTGTCCAAACTGGGCGTGTAACTCCTGAATGCAGAGGCATTAAGATACTGACTTCCAGGCCATGCTGTATCACCCAGTGTTGCCATTTAGGCATCGTGCTGGCCTGCTCAGGGTCCTCAGCTGCAGCCACTAAGAACACCCGCTGTGCGTAGGCACTCGTCAGTATTCGGGCAGGTACGGTGGTCAGCTCAAGGTCCTCAGAATACATTGTCCACTACCTCGCTACATAGTCTCTGTGCACATGAGCTCTGTCCCCTTATAAAGACTGGCGACCACCTCCTGTCCCTTACCCGCCACTTCTCCCTCAAAGGCCGGTCTCTGCACCCTTTGATAGGAATTCTAGCCACGCCTCCATGACTGCGCATGCCCTGGCCCTGGCGAGACACTTAGTCATTTCAGCCTAGTCGTTTCCGGCGTATGTCCTAGTAATCAGTGCGCTGCATGTCACGTAATTTGTTCCCAGCGTGATCACGTAATCTCTATGGACATGCGTGGCGCATCCACTTGGGCCCATATGTGCATGGGGGGGGGGGGTAGTCCATAAAAGGCAGATCCCATGTACCCTCCCTTCCTCACATGTCTCTCCAACAGGCCTGATCACATTCTTTCCTGTCCCTCCCTTCTCCTAATAAGCTCTCATAGTGGGTTTTGTTGTGTCTTGTGACTTTTCCTCACAGAATAAACAGCGATGCATAAAACCAACACCCTTCCTCATCCCTTCCCCAAAACACCTCCCACGTGATTTTGTTGTATGGTGTGACTTTATCTCCCGCCATAAACATTCACAACATTTGGTGCCATGAGACTCGGCAGGCCCTGCCGGCAGTTCGAGGCACACCAGGATCCTGGGCCCGGTCCACCTACGACAGCCTCACTTTTCGAATTAACTGACCTCAGGGCTCTCCATCCAACATCAACTGGATTGGTGAGTTTCCCCTTCTCCCAGTGGGTGTAAACACTTTCCTGGACTCGTGTGAGTGACTATTGAGCTTTTTGCACCCACTGGCATCCTTGGAGGTGGGGGAACCCCCAACCACGGCCTTAAAGGCTACAGTTGGCCCCCTTTGGCAACAATCACCCTTGACCATTCCCCACTAGTGAGGCCTCAAACTCTTGACTGTGGTTTCTCACCTCTTGGCCCCACCCGCAAGCCCTGGTACCAGACAACCACCTGTCTTTCTGGACTGAGAGCTCACATCGGCCTCTGTCCTTTGGGTGATGACCCACTGTGGCCAGCCTGTGCCTCCTCAAATCGATCCTCCCTGAATTTCTGGGGTGCTAGAAATTCCAGGTCTTCGGATCTTGTTTATTCTCTCTCACTCATGGGAACTGCCCCTATCTCCATAAGCCCAACTTTCCCTCAAAGCTATAACAACAGCTATAGAAACCACAGTGCTCACCATTCAATCTCCTGGGGCTCTCGGTCCCTCAGCAGCTCCCGCACCTCCTGTCGGCATCGCTCCTGGTATTCCGGGTGCCTCGCCAGGTTGTACAGGGTCCAGGAGAGTGCACTGGCTGTGGTGTCATGGCCTGAGGGGCAGACAGGCAAACTTAGATCTCTGGCCCCCTCAGCACTACAGTGCTCAAGTATTAAAGCCCCCGGGGAGGATAGGAAGAGGTGGATGAGCGGACATAAATACTAGATGAAAGGGGTCAGGAGACATGTATCTAGGCTCGGTGCAGACTCACAAGAAATCATGAGTATAATTGAGTCTCCTCTCTGAGACCCTTCGATTGACTGACCCCTGCCTCCTCTGTGGCTGTACAGGGACCCTCACCTCCAAACATGAAGGTGTCAGCCTCTGCCCGGATGTCCTCATCTGACAGCTCCTTTCCATGTTCATCCTGAAGACAAAATGAGACCCTCATTGCTTGCCATGTCTGAGGGCTGCTGAGCCTGATCTGAGCCAGCTCTGATAGCCTTTGTACTTACAGGACCCCGCCTTGTCTCTCCCCCAGAGCCCGCCCCACACTTTCCTCCTTAGTTTCCTAATGTTTGCTCCTTCCACACAGCATTCAACAGAAGCACGTCTGTTGAACTTCTTCCTAACCTGCCCTTCGTTTTACAAGTACCATCAAATGCTCTTCAGCATCCTTTTGTTCAACTGCAACATTTTCTATCTAACAATGCACATTAATGTTCCTGTAACCCACATAAACCGACCTTGGCCATCAAGAGCACATCAATGAAGTCCAAAGTCTTGGTCTTAGCCTTGGCCTTCACGAATTCATCAGCACCCTGGCTACTGAGGGTGCGGCGTCTCTCCCTGATGACAGCATCTGTGAAGTTGTGCACCACGTCACAGGCCTTGCGGAAGCGCCGCCCATCAGCAGTGAGGTAGTACAGGAAGTCCATGTACAAGAAGACCTGCTGGTACTTTTTTGCTACCAGGGCGCTGAGGTCCAAGATGGCAGCAATGTATTCACTGGGAGACCTGCAGGTCAGGCCAGAGAGAGGAAGCAACTTAGCACACAAAACCCCAGAGAAGCTCCAGCCAGAGAGTCCAAGGACCAGGGTCCATCCTGAAAAAGGGCATCCACAAAGCACAAATTCTGTTTCCTGCTCTCTACAAGTAGCTCCTGACCCAGGAATCCAGGGCATAAGTGGACATCATTTCCTCCTCTAGTTCACCCAGCATCTGCTCCTGCTCTTCTCCTTTGGTTTCTTGTGACTCTGCCCAGGCTCAGACCCTCCTCGCCTGGTTCCTTGCCCCCTGTATCTCTATGAAGCTCCTCTATTGATTAGGGTGCCTAAAGCTCACTGTGACTAGGACTCCCTGCTGTACAGAACCTTCTCTTATGACCTGGGAAACTCAGGATGGAGCTCACACCCTTCTGGCTAGACAACATCTTTAAGATCTGGCCACCAGCTGGAAATGCTGGCTCCTGGCTATGATCCCAACACACAGGAGGTGGATGCAGGAGCATCAGAAGCTCAAGTCCAATTTCATCTGCATAGTGAGTTCCTTCCCGGGCTAACTACAGACTGAGATGAGGTCAAGAAAGGAAAAGGTAAAGGAAGGAAGGATAGGCAAAGGAGAAGGGAAAGGGGGAGAAGAGGGAAGAGGTTAGGAAAGGAAAGGTCTGTGTACTTTAGAACTATCTGTGATGGTCATCTTGGTAATATGTAAGATTGAGAAGCATCTTCAAGATTAGTCAAACATGCATCTGCAGGAAGGCAGAGGGTGTTTCTTTCTTTTTTCTTTTTTTTTTTTTTTTTGTTTGTTTGTTTGTTTGGTTGGTTGGTTGGTTGGTTGGTTTTTCGAGACAGGGTTTCTCTGTGTAGCTTTGCACCTTTCCTAGAACTCACTCTGTAGTCCAGGCTGCCCTCGAACTCACAGAAATCCACCTGGCTCTGCCTCCCGAGTGCTGGGATTAAAGGCGTGCGCCACAGCGCCTGGTGTTTCTAGAGGAGGTAAACACCTTCTCTCGGTGTGGACAGCCGCAAATCTCTAGGGGAAGGAGGAAGCTTTCTGGCACAGACGTGTTCTCTCTGTACTTCTCAGCCGTCATGGCGGGAGCTGCCTTGCTCTGTCATTCCAACCCTGATGGACTGAAACCAGTGGGCAAAATATGTCTTTCCTTCTGAACATGTTTTGCTTAGACATCTTGTCACAAAAACAAGTCAAATACATCCTCCAACCTTGTTTCCGAGGTACCGCTTCATTGCCTGTTCCATGTACCACTCATCCGCACCTCCTTGCCTTTACCAAGATAATTGAAACTCTGGAAGAACCACTCACCCTCTTCTCTGTCCTTCTCCGACAGTTCTCACCCACCTCCTCAGGGGCCCCTCTGCTCCCTCTTGCCAGTCCCTCCTCCCCAATCTTCTCTCTTGATCCACAGCTCAGGTTTCTGACCCAGCACAGGGACTCACTCTTGACAGTTGCTGTCAAAGCCAAAGAGGCATTTCTGCAGACTGTCCAAGGTCATGAGGCTGATGTTCTCAAACATTTCCAGGCGGGCGCTGCCTTCCGCGGCCAGACGCTTCCACTTCACCTTTAGAGAGGGAGACAAGGATGGGGCTAAGCCTTGGCTCCCGAACCCCTGCCCAAGCTGAAACATCAGGATAGACCTCTCTGCTAGAACCAGCTTCGTGGTCTTCTGCCTCAGGTTCTACCTGACCCCAGAGAAGCCAGACTTGGATGGGAACAGAAAGTGGGACTGTAGAAAATGAAGATGCAGGGTTAGAAGTCAAGAGCTTTCAATTAACTCTACCAACTTCTGTGTGTCCTTGGTCAGGCCACTGCCCTCTCCAGGAGCAAGCAATCGAGCCTTCAAATTTGAACTTATTTGTTGCCCCCTAAGCCACACTTCAATGTCTGTGCTACCACTCACGCTCTCACGGCCGGTGTGCTTGGAAGCTCCCCCTGATCTCTGTGACCCTCAGATTCACCGTCTATAATGTAACTGTCATAGCTGCCTCTGCCTCAGAGCAGCCCAGAAATTACAACAGACAACATAGATCCCAGAACTGGCATACAGTAGATGCTCAATAAACGTGAGCATCAGTTATCACTGTCATTAGTACAGTAGTAAGTGACTATAGAAGTGGCCCTAAGTATTCACAATCCTTCTATCATCAGCCTTTGCAAGGAAATTCGGAGAGTAGTTCTATTGGGAGGTGGGGTCCATCTTCCCAGGTCTTCAATCTGAACTGAACTGGGAACTTGTTTTTACCTAAAAAGCATTGTGAAAAAGACTCTATGCTGCTGGGGATGAAATGTAGCTTGGAAAGCCATGGAACGTTCTGCCTTCCCTGTCTTGGAAACACTATCTCCATTCTAGCAAAGCAGTGATTCCCTAAGGATGATAAGGGATGAAGGGGAAGGCCTGGCTGGCCTACCAAGACCAGTTTTAAACTGTTTCTTTTTTTTCTCAAACTGATGATACAAACCAGGGCCTTGCTCATGCTAGGATAGCTAGCTGGAACTGAACTATACTCAAGACTTGACTGACCTTGAACACACAATTCCTCTGCCTCAGTTCTCTCAGTGCTGGAAATACAACTGCCCAGCTTTGAGCCAGTAAACTAAGACTGGTGTACTAAGCGAAAAAGACCTACTATGTGATAATGAACATTAACATGTTGGCTTTCCAGAACTTCTGTAAGTTCAGAAAGTAGATACCGGTCTTCTGTGAGCCCTGTCTACATGCAAGGAGCATAGCTCCATGGTGTTATTCTGACCATCTTAAGTTGTTATTATTCACATTCTAAATATGGAGAAACTGAGGCTTGGTGAAGAAAACTGATGTCCCCAAGACCATGCAGCAGAAACACATGATCAGACTACATCTATCCGAGGCCACTCCCTGTTCTGCAATGTTCTACGTGGGACCCTGAGTCTGAGGAACTCACGTGCATGATGTTCACACTCTTGTTAAAAATCTTCACATAGGGCTTCAGGATGTCAAAGTGGAAGGCGGGTGTCAGCAGACGGCGATGGCGACTCCACTTGTCACCAGAACTCAGGAAGAGCCCATCCCCTGGGAGGGAAGCCACTGCAGTGAGCAAAGGTGGAACCCTCCTCTGACCCCCAAGGTGTCCCCCAACCCTCACCTTGATGTACTCACCCAGCCAGGGCTTCAGAAAGCCATAGAAAGTCATGTCCTTGGGGGCCACCAAAGCTGCCGTGAAGGAGGACAATCAGGGGCCATGGAGAAGATGAAAGGCGGACTTTGGGAGGGGTGGGGACTCCCAGCCCCAGGGATGCCCACTTCCCCTCCAAACACAGGGAGGTAGGAAAGGAACCAGGACAAAGACAGCAGGGAAGAGGAAGGAGGTGAGACAAGACCAGACCAGTCTGTAGAGCAGAGAGAGCAAAGTTCAGCCTGGCAGGGAACAAGCATGTCCCAGCATGCCTTCACATGGCTGCTACATGGTCCACTATGTCTTCCACATCTGGGTGCATCACAGCACTCTACAGGCCTCTGCAAAGACCTAGGACACACTGTCAATTGCAGCTCTCTGACATGTCCTAACACATCCTGGTATATATGACAGGCACACATGTTATCATGACCTGCCATAAACATAACACACATGGTATTCCCTGACATGATAAACATGGGTGTGTAACAGTTCTGGCATCACCTAATTGTGCCCTTCAGATAATCCCAGATTGGCAATGAAATATGGTCCCTTTTGAGTCCCAAATGTGACCTGGATAGTTCCCAGACCCCTCTAGTTCTCTCCTCTGTGCCACACTAAGGATTAACTGTTCAGAATTAAGGGCAACTCTATTCTCAGAGCCACGTGCATGCCCACTGGGAAGAGTTGCCTCTGCCCTCTCCAGCCATCAAGCAGCCCCAGAGCCAACCAGACACAGCTGACCCGTCTGGACTCTAGTGGACAGTCCCTGCAGCACTCTGCATACCATCTCTGTCCCAAATCATCTCCAGCTTGGGGTCCCTCCTATCGAAGGTGGCTGGGGCAGCCAAGACTCATTAAACTAAGCAGAGGAAACAGGGAAGGTTATCTATAACTTTATCTAGAACCACAGAATTTTCCCTGATGTTTGAATGACTAGAAGCCATCTTTCCCAGCAAGAAGATAAGGTCCTCCAAGAGGAAAACAGAACTAGAAGATGAAGATTCCTGATTGCACTGTAAGGAATCTAGACGCAACTGTACCTAAAGACCCCTCTTGTGGACATAACTCTTGTGGATGGCAAGATAGCTCAGTCAGTAAAATACTTGCTTTGCAAGCATTAAGAACACAAGTTTCATAAAAAGAGCATGTGTAAAAATGCCAGCAGGATGGTGTCACTGCTGGGAAGGGAGAAACAAGGAG